>NC_034176.2:24011173-24371173 GCF_002021735.2 Oncorhynchus kisutch | reverse complement strand
CACCGAGGAGCTGGGAAAATATGGAGTTTTGTTCTTGTCATGACTCAAGGTTACATTCAGCAGAAGCACAGTGCAGTATGCTGCATGGACAAGCATGCTGAGAAGACCGGGAGGGAGGAAGAGATTAGAGGACTAAATAAACTAAGAGGAGGGAATAGAGCACATGTAAACAATTATGTTCATCACCATAGTCACCTTCCATGAGAATAGTGCTAGAGAATGCAACCTGGGTCCAGTATGATGAGTTGGTAGGAACAACAGCATATTATTAGTGTATTATACAGTGTATATATATTATTAGTGTATTACTGGTCTTTTCACGGATTTCACGTTGCTCAACTACTAGGCATATTTCCTTTGAATTCTGGTTTGTGGCACATGCTATTTCAGATGTTCTAATGAGGAGAAAAAAGGGACACTTGTTATTTGCTATGAGTTATGTTCTTTGAAATGGTGATTGACCTGGTTGTTCGTCTTCTCAGGAACAGAAGTTCTGCCAGCGCTATGACCATCTGATGGAGGCCTGGGAGAAGAAGGTGGAGCGCATTGAGAACAACCCCCGGCGCCGGGCTAAGGAGAGCAAGGTGCGAGAGTACTACGAGAAACAGTTCCCTGAGATCCGCAAGCAGAGAGAGCTGCAGGAGCGCATGCAGAGGTGAGTCAAGGCCCCGGGGCCTCCTGCTCCTCCTCAATATTCTAGGTTGGGGAGAGTCTAGTGTGCTGTATTTAAAACATAAGGTAAGAGATTTATTTTTTTAGTTTTACCCCCTTTTCTCCCCAATTTCGTGGTATCCAATTGTTAGTAATTACTATCTTGTCTCATCGCTACAACTCCCGTACGGGCTCGGGAGAGACGAAGGTCGAAAGCCATGAGTCCTCCTAAACACAACCTAACCAAGCCGCACTGCTTCTTAACACAGCGTGCATCCAACCCGGAAGCCAGCCGCACCAATGTGTCAGAGGAAACACTGTGCACCTGGCGACCTTGGCTAGCGCGCACTGCGCCCTGCCCGCCACAGGAGTCGCTGGTGCACGATGAGGCAAGGGTATCCCTACCGGCCAAACCCTCCCTAACCCGGACGACGCTAGGCCAATTGTGCGTCGCCCCACGGTCCTCCCGGTCGCGGCCGGCTGCAACAGAGCCTGGGCGCGAACCCAGAGTCTCTGGTGGCACAGCTAGCGATGCAGTACCCTAGACCACTGCACCACCCGGGAGGCCAAGAGATTCCATTCTGTTCAAACAAAGTCTGATTACATTCCATTGAGTTGTTGCTTGATTACAGTATGAGCAGAAGTGTGTGTGTGATGTCAAAGAAGGAAGAGCTCAGTTCCAGTACCTGCAGTGTGTTGACATGTCCTCTGTGTTCCCCCTGTGTGGAGCAGCCGGGCGGGGCAGCGTGGAGGAGGACTGGCCTCATCTGCAGCCCGCAGTGAACACGAGGTCTCTGAGATCGTTGACGGCATATCAGAGCAAGAGGTGAGCTCTTACACTTCACCTCCCGCTCTTCACCTCTCCTTCCACCCTCTCTCCCCTCTGGACCAGCCATTTCTCCCATCTCTCAATATACAGTGTTCTTGTCATGCTTGTTGCTTGACTCACTCAAGCACTAATGTATTTGTCACATGTAAGTTACAGGACACAGTTACTGTAGCTGCATAACACTTAGAACTAGTTCAGGAAGCATGTGATGATTTGTGTAATGTGATCCAGACAGATGCACAAATACACACACAGAGTAAATAGACTATAGTTCTGCCACTTGCACAACCAAAGAGGTTTTACTCTGACCGTGGAAGGGGGGAGTGTTCTGAGTGTTCCACAGGAAAGGGAGAGCTGGCTTGTGAATAACGAGGCTAGTCATCACACTGAGTACCATACAGGGCCAGTGTTTCTCTGTAAGGTCAGCCCCACTCAGCTGTGGTTCCTTACATCTGGATAAGAACTGACTGCTCACACCAAGCGTGCAGCATCTCTCTCGTCTCCTCCTCTTATGACCTCTTACACACTTAACAAAACATGACTGCTTCGACTGTCTCACCACCACTGTCTCTATACACTGTGTTTATCTCTGCCTTGGTGTACACTACAGTGTACTCACTCCAAGACATCTTGTCTGTTTGTCTGATTGTGTGTGTGTTTGTTTGTTTACAAACATGTGCGGGTGCGTGTTTGTGTCAGAACACCGAGAAGCAAATGCGCCAGCTTGCGGTCATCCCTCCCATGTTGTTTGACGCCGAGCAGCAGCGCATCAAGTTCATCAACATGAACGGCCTGATGGACGACCCCATGAAGGTGTACAAGGACCGGCAGGTCATGAACATGTGGAGCGAACAGGAGAAGGACACCTTCCGCGAGAAGTATGTTGTACACACCGTAGAATTACTCTGCCTAGAATGGCAGGAGTGTGTGCTGTGCAGTAGTAGACAAAACATTGTTTCGTTTTTCTGATAGCAATCAGACTGAGATTGTGAACTATCCAAAGGTCAGGGAGTTGTTGAGGAAGTTAATCTTCCGTCTTTGTGAGAAATGGAGGATACATCAACCAGCCAAACCGAACCCACAGACGGAGATCAGAGACTGTAAATGCTTCACCTGTGCAGAGAGGGAGAGAGAGAAGAGTAGAGAGAGAGATGCGGATGTGATGCCTGCTGCTGCAGTCTGGATTGTCTTGTCCACTCAGCCTAAGCCCATATAAAAACACACCAATAAGAGAGAGTTGGAAGAGATGTAAGCAATGCTCAGTACTGTCTGTGTTATCCAATTGGGCTATCGAGTAATGTTCGTCAGGATGTGCTGATAGAAGTATGGTGAGGGAGCTCTAGGTTAGTGTTGATGAGAGCATGCTTTAGATGAATAATAGAGTGATATATCTCTGGAGAAATGGATGTGGGACTGTGTTGTGATGTCAGCACTGATGAGAGCCTCTTCTCCCGTCAACCAAACTACACATGCGTCACTCACTCCTCAATTTACTTGCATATCAAAAGACTGAATGCTTCCAGATCATTGATTAGATCATTTAAAAAATAAAAAGCATATTAATCTGTCTGCTCTGTGTCACAGGTTCATCCAGCACCCAAAAAACTTTGGCCTGATTGCTTCTTTTCTGGAGAGAAAGGTACAGTTTGGAAGATCAGTGATGGACCCTGAGTCCTGACACATGAGTAGTCTTTTTCACATCTTGTTTTGGAGATGAGGTCCTAGTAATGTTGTGTTTTGTTTCAGACGGTGGCAGAATGTGTCCTGTTCTACTACTTGACCAAAAAGAACGAGAACTACAAGAACATTGTGCGCAGGAACTACCGGCGCCGTGGCAGGAGCCAGGTACTGTAGTTACAGAACTTAACTTGAACAACTTCAAACCACTCCTAGGGCTGTTGCTGTGACCGTATTACCGCCACACCGGGTCATAAAGGCAGTCAAATTCCACGTGACCATTTAGTCCCGGTAATTAGGCTTCTCCAAGCTCTGCTGCTGCTGCTGGTCAATAGTAGCCTTCCAAACTTGCTAACTGCCTGGTACTCACAGCACTCTGTTGTTCCTCTAATCACTCTGACATCGATGCAAATGTGATCGAAAATTTTATCAAACACTTCATGTGAGCTCAAGTTGCGCAACATTTCTACAGGTTCTGCAATTGCGCGAGAAAACAGAGATGGCATCTACTAAAAAGAGGAGGATCCCATCAGTTTTCTATAGACTAGGCCTACTATATTTGTTTGTCAACTTTCCTAATATTAAGCACATTGCTTATCTTTACAACAAGTCTATAGCTTACCTGGCTGGCATGATAATGAACGACGGGAAAAGCTTCCTCCATTCGCTGTTTAAGTGCATAGATGACATGTGTTTCTTTCACAGCCCCTGTTTCGAGACACGTGCATGATAATGTTACATTCTAAATCAAAACTAATTTCACGCAGATATTATTTAGTGTACCGTACCAGTCAAAAGTTTGGACACACCTACTCATTCAAAGGTTTTTCTTTATTTGTACTATTTTCTATGTTGTAGAATAATAGTGAAGACATCAACACTATGATATAACACATATGGAATCATGTAGTAACCAAAAAAGTGTTAAACAAATCAAAATCTATTTTATATTTGAGATTCTTCAATGTAGCCACCCTTTGCCTTGATGACAGCTTTGCACCCTCTTGGCATTCTCTCAACCAGCTTCACCTGGGATGCTTTTCCAACAGTCTTGAAGGAATTCCCACATATGCTTAGCACTTGTTGACTGCTTTTCCTTCACTCTGCTGTCCAACTCATCCCAAACCATCTAATTTGGGTTGAGGTCAGGTGATTGTGGCGGCCACTTATCACTCGCCGCCTTGGTCAAATAGCCCTTACACAGCCTGAAGGTGTTGGGTCCTGTTGTAAAACAAACGATAGTCCCACAAAACGCAAACCAAATGGGATGGCGTATCGCTGCAGAATGCTGTGATAGCCATGCTAGTTAAGTGTACCTTGAGTTCTAATAAATCACAGACAGTGTCACCAGCAAAGCACCATCACACCTCTTCCTCCATGCTTCACAGTTGGAACCACACATGCGGAGATCATCCGTTCACCTGCGTCTCACAAAGACACAGCAGTTGGAAACAAGAATCTCAAATTTGGACTCATCAGACCAAAGGACAGATTTCCACCAGTCTAATGTCCATTCCTCGTGTTTCTTGGCCCAAGCCTGTCTCTTCTTATTATTAGTGTCCTTTAGTAGTGGTTTCATTGCAGCAATTTGACCATGAAGGCCTGATTCATGCAGTCTCCTCACTGCAGTCAGTCAACTGTCCGTTGACGTTGAGTTGTGTCTGTTATTTGAACTTTGTGAAACGTTTATTTGGGCTGCAATTTCTGAGGCTGGTAAAGCTAATGAACTTATCTTCTGCAGCAGAGGTAACTCTGGGTCTTCCTTTCCTGTGGTGGTCCTCATGAGCGCCAGTTTCATCATAACACTTGATGGTTTTTGCAACTGCACTTGAAGAAACTTTCAAAGTTCTTGTCATTTTCCGTATTGACTGACCTTTATGTCTTAAAGTAATGATGGACTGTCGTTTCTCTTTGCTTATTTGAGCTGTTCTTGACAACGTGGACTTGGTCTTTTACCAAATAGGCCTATATTCTGTATACCACCCCTACCTTGTCACAACACAACTGATTGGCTCAAACGCATTAAGAAACTTTTAACAAGGCACACCTGTTAATTGAAATGCATTCTAGGTGCAGCGCGTGGGTTTCATGTTTTGGGAAGATAATTTTCACCATAAAAATGCACATTTATAATAAAAGCATTACATGCATAATTGCATTTGCGATCACTTTTGATATTGGGGTTTTCCCACTAATGGAACATTCGCGCTTATAGCCTACTGCCATGAGCGCATTGCTGCGCTTATATTGTGACAGCCAAATAGTTTCAACATTTTAAGATAAATGTTCTGATCTGTTGCGTCAGCCACATTGCGTAAATCATTTTTTGGGATGCTAGTGGTTGTATTACTTAAGGATCTATCGCATCCCACAACTGTCCCAGACTAGGTTTGGAATATTTATTTCTCGCACAGAATAGAATAGGCCCTCTTTTGTACTATGAGCGATAGTAGTTTGACATAGGCTTGTGCTTTTGCTGTTCGTTAGGCCACCCCATCTTGTTGGCTGATGAAAAGTAAATGTGGACAGTTCTTCCAATATCTTCAAAATGCACCTCGGAATTGGATAAGAATGCGCGCAGTTGCATCCCTGATGTCTGTCTTCACTTGTATCCTGTGAGAAAGACCCGATCACATGATTGAGAGCCATGTGAGTTAGAGGTGCTTCGGAGCGTGCAGCACTCAGGCACAACGCAGCACTCCGGGCCAAGGGCACAACGGCCACTGGCCGCAAAATCATGGATTTTTTTAGGGTGCATTATGGCCACAAAGGGGATACCGCCGTGAAATTCGAGGCATTACCAAGTGTCTGTCAAATAGTGAATGAGAGACTAATGAAGTGTGCACAGCCTACCCAATAAAGCAAAGCAGAGCTCATGCCTTTCAAGCAACTTTTTTCAAAAACTTTTTTCAAATCATCATTTGAGTCGCATCATGCAGCCTTACATGGAACCCAAACCTGCTGCGCACGTGCGCCATTGTGCATACATTAATTTTGTCCCAAAACACCAAACGCGATCACGACATGCAGGTTAAAATATCAAAACAAACTCTGAACCAATTACATTAATTTGGGGACAGATCGAACAGCATTAAACATTTATGGCAATTTAGCTAGCTAGCTTGCACTTGTTAGCTAATTTGTCCTATTTACCTAGCTTGCTGTAGCTAGCTAATTTGTCCTGGGATATAAACATTGAGTTGTTATTTCACCTGAATGCACAAGGTCCTCTATGCTGACAATTAACCCATACATAAAACGGTCAAACAAATCGTTTTTAGTCATCTCTCCTCCTTCCAGGCTTTTTCTTCTTTGAACTTATATGGTGATTGGCATCTAAACTTTCATAGTATTACCACGACGACCGACAACACAGTTCGTCTTTCAATCACCCACGTGGGTATAACCAATGAGGAGATGGCGCGTGGGTATCTGCTTCTATAAACCAATAAGGAGATGGGAGAGGCAGGACTTGCACCGCGATCTGCGTCACAAATAGAACTGACTTCTAGTTTAGCCATTGGCAACGCAGACGCTTGTTGACGCGCGCGAGCAATAATAGAATAATATAGATTTCTACATTTATTTTGCAGTGCACGCGAAGCGAGCGGTGTAGTCAGGGTATTACAATGTATTTAAAATCAAACATATAGCCCAACATTTGTAGAACTAAAGTTACATGAATAACTAAATGAAGCCTGTAGTAGTACCAATTTCATTGTTAACCGCTCAACACAGAATTGCCGCATGTGCACACTCCCTCAAATCATTAGGAGAAAATATTCATATATTATTCAGCTTTGTTCAATTATATTAGTCCTACTATGCAGTAATGCCACAGAATTCTAAGCAAATATTGTCTGCTAAATGAACTAGTGTAGCCCACAGCCAAATGGCATAGCCAGATCAGGGCCTAACATAAGGACAAGTCAGAGTACGCTTATCTGTTCTTCTGAAATAGACAACATTTTCTGTCTTTTCTTCATATCATGCCTCTTTAGACCTGTCTAAAATAAATTGATATATTGTGATGGTGTAGGCTATATTACATGGATTTATTAGACTTATTGAAATGTAGATGTTCCATAGGTCTGCATCAGTGGTTTGTAGGCTATGTGTGGAAGCCAGGAGAAGCTATATGTGTTTGTTCATTAACGGTCAATTACCGTTAGACCGACAGTTATATGCTTGACAGTCACCAGCTGCCAAAATTTCCTGACCGCCACACCCCTAACCACTCCACACTTGAGAAGGCATTAGGTGAAGGACGTTTGTCAGTAGAACCTACATGGAGAGGTAACATACCCATGGGACTCTGTCTGAGCAGTGGGATCACTAGAGGATAGGTCATCATGCAAGCAGCACACCGATTATGTGACACGTGCCATTGTGCTCCCCCTTCATGTCAGCACTAATGTGTCCGTATTGACAAGATTATTTTTAAACAGGTGGTTTCCATTGCTAATTAGCTCCCAGTTATTACTTAGGCCCAGATCGGGTGTTAGGCATTTAATCCAATGGCGGTGTGGTGGGTGCTAATGAAATGGTGCATTAATTAGCCAGCGACCTTTCTGTGGTCGTGGCTGGGTGTCTCCTCATTTCTCCCAGAGACACCTCATCTCATTACCTAGCTAGTGAACGTTTAGCTCAGCACACAAACACTACGGGTTCGTTAACAGAGCTGCTTGAGCACTGGGGCTAATGCTAATAACACAGGGAGAAGAACATAGGGAGGGAATCGAGGGAGTCGGCGAGTGAGAGATTTGAAGGAAAAGAGAGAGGGAAATGGGAGAGTAGAGGAAAAGGCTCAACAGGACCACAACAGCTAACGTTAATGACACCTAGAGAGAGAACAAGAGGCGGGTGAGTACGTAGTAATAACAAAAAAGCTCATCAGCGCCCAGCCTTAATTAATATATATAGATATTATTTTTTTGTAAAGCAGAGTAGCAGAGCAGAGATACAGTAGCAGGCTTTTAGATATCACCTGCCTGGGCCTGACTCATTTAAGACACCTGTGAATGGCCGTGAGTTTGCTGTTCGGTCTGTTTAGGTGCATGACTCCATAGAGATAATGGCAGTCTATTGAGATGATTGGGCTGCTGTTTGTTGTCTCCAGGTTCCCAGTGGGAGGGAGGAAAGGAGGGAGAGAGGGATGGGGAGAGAGAGGGAGACCATGTTTATCCACTGGAGAATCAATCAGTGTTAAGGCTTTTATTTGCGTTGGGTTGAGTTAATCTTTGAGAGAGGTGGGACATCAACTCTAGTGACATGGTTCAAATGGAGGAAGGTATCCCTGTGAGAAAGGTCCATTTTGATTTAGCCTCCCACTCTCTTACTCTCTTTCTCTGCCTTTTTTGTGTTTCCATGCCCAGAGCTAGATGTAATGACTCTGTTATTAAAGTAGACATGGGATTGGATTGGCTTCACCTCTAGCTATAAAACCATTTACAGAGCTGTAAGAAAAATACCTTAGCACACAGCACAACTCCCATATGCTGAGGCAACTGTCCTTTACAATGCTCAAATAAGTGTAGTTTCCACCAGTTTATAACAGTGTTAGTGGCAGGTCTTTGGCAGTCTGCAGTATTTCTTTCATGATATGAACCTGAGACCAGACAGACAGGAAGTGGAAGAGGAAGTGGTTCTGGGTGCCAGATGAAGGAAGACATATGGGCTGTCCTTGTGGTGTACCTACTGGTATTGATGGCAGAATGACCTCAACACTACTACACAGCTCATGTTTTTGTGTGTGTATATAGGTTCTTATGCGTGCTCGTGTTCACACCATGTTTCCTGTTACCAGGGATCATGTTTGTAACTAACTAAATGTTGTCGTCTTTTCTTCCACCCCAACAGCATGGCCAACAGCAGCAACAGCAGCAGCAGCAACAGCAACAACAACAACAACAGCAGCAACAACAGCAGCAGCAACAACAGCAACAACAACAAGTGAACCGCAGCAGCCAGGAGGACAAGGAGGAGAAGGAGAAAGAAAAGGAGGGAGAGAGGGAGGAGGAGAAGACTGAGGGGGAAGAAAAGGAGGATGTAATGAAGTGAGTTTGCTTGCCTTCCTCTCTCTAAATTAAGTTAGATTTGTTTGCCCTGACTATATCAGGAAAGGTCATCATCATAACCCTGACTATATCAGGAAAGGTCATCATCATAACCCTGACTAGATCAGGAAAGGTCATCATCATAACCCTGACTAGATCAGGAAAGGTCATCATCATAACCCTGACTAGATCAGGAAAGGTCATCATCATAACCCTGACTATATCAGGAAAGGTCATCATCATAACCCTGACTAGATCAGGAAAGGTCATCATAACCCTGACTAGATCAGGAAAGGTCATCATAACCCTGACTATATCAGGAAAGGTCATCATCATAACCCTGACTATATCTGGAAAGGTCATCATCATAACCCTGACTAGATCAGGAAAGGTCATCATCATAACCCTGACTAGATCAGGAAAGGTCATCATCATAACCCTGACTAGATCAGGAAAGGTCATCATCATAACCCTGACTAGATCAGGAAAGGTCATCATAACCCTGACTATATCAGGAAAGGTCATCATAACCCTGACTAGATCAGGAAAGGTCATCATCATAACCCTGACTAGATCAGGAAAGGTCATCATAACCCTGACTAGATCAGGAAAGGTCACCATCATAACCCTGACTAGATCAGGAAAGGTCACCATCATAACCCTGACTAGATCAGGAAAGGTCACCATCATAACCCTGACTAGATCAGGAAAGGTCACCATCATAACCCTGACTAGATCAGGAAATGTCATCATCATAACCCTGACTAGATCAGGAAATGTCATCATCATAACCCTGACTAGATCAGGAAAGGTCATCATCATAACCCTGACTAGATCAGGAAAGGTCATCATAGCCCTGACTAGATCAGGAAAGGTCACCATCATAACCCTGACTAGATCAGGAAAGGTCATCATCATAACCCTGCCTAGATCAGGAAAGGTCATCATCATAACCCTGACTAGATCAGGAAAGGTCATCATCATAACCCTGACTAGATCAGGAAAGGTCATCATAACCCTGACTAGATCAGGAAAGGTCACCATCATAACCCTGACTAGATCAGGAAAGGTCACCATCATAACCCTGACTAAATCAGGAAAGGTCATCATCATAACCCTGACTAGATCAGGAAAGGTCATCATCATAACCCTGACTAGATCAGGAAAGGTCATCATCATAACCCTGACTAGATCAGGAAAGGTCATCATCATAACCCTGACTAGATCAGGAAAGGTCATCATCATAACCCTGACTAGATCAGGAAAGGTCATCATCATAACCTTGACTTGATCAGGAAAGGTCATCATCATAACCCTGACTAGATCAGGAAAGGTCATCATCATAACCCTGACTAGATCAGGAAAGGTCATCATCATAACCCTGACTAGATCAGGAAAGGTCATCATCATAACCCTGACTAGATCAGGAAAGGTCATCATCATAACCCTGACTAGATCAGGAAAGGTCATCATCATAACCTTGACTTGATCAGGAAAGGTCATCATCATAACCCTGACTAGATCAGGAAAGGTCATCATCATAACCCTGACTAGATCAGGAAAGGTATTCATCATAACCCTGACTAGATCAGGAAAGGTAATCATCATAACCCTGACTAGATCAGGAAAGGTAATCATCTCTTACTTTTAAAAACAGCTGTTTTTCTTTTTCTCACTCCCAGTAGGCTACCAAAAGCCACATTTTTAAGATTCCTTATTACATTTTTTCAGAGTATTAAACCTGCAGTGCCTTCAAAGTATTGACACACATACCCTTGACTTTTTCCACATTTTGTTGGGATTAAAATGTATTTAATTTGTAATTTTGTCAATACTTTTTTTGTTGAAGCTCCTTTTAGCAGTGATTACAACCTCTAATCTTCTTGGGTATGACATTACAAGCTTGTATTTGTGGAGTTTCACCCATTCTTCTCTGCAGATCCTCTCAAGCTCTGTCAGATTGGATGGGGAGCGTCACTGCACAGCTATTTTCAGGTCTCTCCAGAGATGTTAGATTGGGTTCAAGTCCAGGCTCTAGCTGGGCCACTCAAGGACTTTCAGAGATTTGTCCCAAAGCCACTCCTGCGTTATCTTGGCTGTGTGCTTAGGGTCGTTGTCCTGTTGGAAGGTGAACCTTTGCCCCAGTCTGAGGTCCTGAGCACTGCGGAACAGGTTTTCATCAAGGATCTCTCTCTGTACTTTGCTCTGTTCATCTTTCCCTCAATCCTGACTAGTCTCCCAGTCCCTGCTGCTGAAAAACATCCCCACAGCATGGTGCTGCTACCACCGTGCTTCACCGTAGGGATGGTGCCAGGTTTCTTTCAGATGTGTTGCTTGGCATTCAGGCCAGAGAGTTTAATCTTGGTTTCATCAGACCAGAGAATCTTGTTTCTCATGGTCAGAGTCCTTTAGGTGCCTTTTGGAAATCTCCAAGCAGGCCGTCATGTGCCTTCTACTGAGGAGTGGCTTCCATCTGGTCAATCTACCATAAAGCCTGATTGGTGGAGTACTGCAGAGATGGTTGTCCTTCTGGAAGGTTCTCCCAACTCCACAGAGGAACTCTAGAGTTCTGTCAGACTGACCATCGGGTTCTTGGTCACCTCCCTGACCAAGGCCCTTCTCCCCAGATTGCTCAGTTTGGCCGGGGGAACAGCTCTAGGAAGAGTCTTGGTTGTTCAAAACTTATTCCGTTTAAGAATGATGGAGGCCACTGTGTTCTTTGGGACCTTCAATGCTGCAGAAATGTTTTGGTACCCTTCCCCAGATCTATGCCTCGACACAATCCTGTCTCAGAGCTCTACGGACAATTCCTTCGACCTCACGGCTTGGTTTTTGCTCTGACATGCACTGTCAACTGTGGAACCTTATATAGACAGGTGTGCCTTTCCAAATCATGTCCAATCAATTGAATTTACCACAGGTGGACTCCAATCAAGTTGTAGAAACATCTCAAGGACGATCAATGGAAACAGGATGCACCTGAGCTCAATTTTGAATCTCATACTTATGTTAGAAAGGTATTTCTGTTTTATATTTTAAATTTCAATAAACCTGTTTTTGCTTTGTCATTATGGGGTATTGTGTGTAGATTGAGGGAGAAAAAATATTTAATCCATTATAGAATAAGGCTGTAATGTAACAAAATGTGGAAAAAGTGTTCGGAATACTTTCTGAATGCACAGAGATAAGAATGCAGCCAATGCTACGTATTTCACTAGATATAAATGGTACTCCTCTTGTCTATTTCATGTTTGGGTGTGAAAATGATCGTTTGTAACCTCAGATACTGCATATCTGACGAAATACGTTTTCACAGTGAGCCATAGTTCTTGTGTTGTGGCCATGTTTAGATAACGTATCATAGATTCTCTGTATGATTTTCAGTTCTTGCTGTGACTAATACGTTTCTTGTAATTCAGCAGAACTCAAGCCGATCTGTTGCGTAATCCTTCTCCTACTTTTATAAACAGCTGTTTTCTTGTTTTTCTTCTCTCACTCCCAATAGGCTACCAAAAGTCACATTTTTAAGATTCCCTACTTATTTTCTTTTTCGATGGGAGGAAAAGTGATATGATTGACAGCCTAGCAACACCGTTACTGTACTGTCGGTTGCTACAATAATCCAGCAAGTCTCCAGAGCTGGGAGCTCCAGAGTGTGTGATCTGCTGTGTGATGCTGCCTTGCCCTGGCATCTCTGTAGGCACAGTTCCAGCGTGATGGAGAGGAGGATGGTGAAATGTGTCAGTGCTGCTGAGCACTGCAATCTATGTGAGCAGTGGAACATCACTCACTCAATGCAGTGTTGTTGTCTTCATGAGAGTCACATGTTTCACAGGGAAGAGCAGTAAAGGATTGAAGTCCATCATCATGTCCAATCTTCTAGTGACGCTCCCAGCTCTCTGAATAGAGGTTGGACAAGTTGGAGTTGTTCGGTGCTGCTGACAAACAGAACAGTGAACAGGAGTTGTCCTGCCTGTCTGAATGAGTGGTGTTGATCATGATGAAGCATCTTCAGTGCTTCCAGTACTTGGGCTGAGGAGAGCAGGCAGAGGAGTCCCTGACTCCCACTGCCCCTGTGGTGGCTGCCTGTAACCCCTGGCACAACTGGCACTGCTATATCTGGTGTGCAAGGTAGCAGGACAGGGCTGCCTTAGAATAATGGACCAGGTGAAAATGAATGGAAGAACACTGGCTACAAAATCACTGTATCTGTTAGCCTGCCATTACACTGACGGGATATATCGCCTTGTTTGCAAAACTCCAAACTACTCTCTCCTGAGCCTTGAGGCCTGTGTATGCGCGTGCCTGTGCACGTCTGTGTGCTTTGGCACATACTGTAGTTATTTTAAGTTTTTTAACCCAGACAGACCTCTGCACTTTGTCAGGTTTTAAGTTAACAAACTAAACGCTATATGTGCAGGCAGTGAGGAAGAGGGTAATCATGATGATGTGACTGACACTCTCCCTGCAGGGACGATACCTCTGGTGAGGACGGGGAAGACAAAGAGCCCACGGTGGCCTTAAAAGGTCGACGCACGGCTAACAGCCAGGGCCGGCGCAAGGGCCGCATCACCCGCTCCATGACCAGCGAGGTGGAGGAGACCGCCACGCCGCCGCTCAGCGGTGAACTCGGTACGTCTCACACTACTGCTATAGTCTACACTGCCACATGTCTTTCACTGCATCTTCACCCACTGCTCTTTTCACCTGACAACATTTTCATCACACAACTCAGAAACCGAAAGAGCCAGGGTCTCTTTGAGCAGAAATATTTAACGTCTATATTTTGGTCTGAAATGTCGCTGATTGGCGGTATGTTTGAAGGAAAAATATGGCCATGATATTGCTGAAGCATGTCTGTTTAGTAGGTCCACCTGATTTTAATGTGAACTGAGCACATGAACACTCCCGTCATTGCTGTGTTTATTTCCCTTCTGATATCCCACACCACAAGGGTGCACTGTAGATCTGTCTCAAAACTATTTGACACACGTGCACCGAATACACACACACCTTGGCCTGGAAGGTGCCTTTAAGATCATTTTTGCCTAAACAAGAGAGAGCCAATAAATTGATGCTTAATGAGAAAATACCAGGGATGCTTTAAGAAATGAGATGGGAATCTCAATGGCCAGTGAATGGAGGAACGTACAATGAACCTACATAAATGTATGTAGTCCAGTCCTTGAGCTGTTCTTGTCTATTGATGTTCTGTATTGTCATGTGGACCGCAGGAAGAGTAGCTGCTACTTTTGCTAATGAGGATCGTAATAAAATACCAAAATACCAGCAGACTGTCGATCAATCGCGTTCACATTGTTATGCTGCGTCACGCGGTTGCTAAAATAATCATCACGCAATCCCTTCTAAAAGTCAGATTATGAGTCAGTGTGCTTATTTTCCTCAACTATGTAATGTTACGATTTCAAAGCTATACGATATTACAGAGAACAAGTTAATTATCTCACATCTCGGAAAAGATTTGTAATGTTGTGCTTTTTGTTTACGTAATTCATGCTAATGTTGGGTTTTTGGCGATTTTTGTTTTATTTTTATTTCACCTTTATTTCACCAGGTAGGCTAGTTGAGAACAAGTTCTCATTTACAACTGTGAGCTGGCCAAGATAAAGCAAAGTAGTGTGACACAGACAACAACACAGAGTTTCACATGGAATAATCGATAAACAAGCCAATTACACAATAAATAAGTCAATGACACAGTAGAGAAACAACAAAGTCTATAGTGGGGAGAACAAGTATTTGATACACTGCTGATTTTGCAGGTTTTCCTACTTACAAAGCATGTAGAGGTCTGTCATTTTTATCATAGATACACTTCAACTGTGAGAGACGGAATCTAAAACAAAAATCCAGAAAATCACATTGTATGATTTTTAAGTAATTAATTAGCATTTTATTGCATGACATAAGTATTTGATCACCTACCAACCAGTAAGAATTCCGGCACTCACAGACCTGTTAGTTTTTCTTTAAGAAGTCCTCCTGTTCTCCACTCGTTACCTGTATTAAAGACACCTGTCCACACACTCAATCAAACAGACTCCAAGCTCTCCACAATGGCCAAGACCAGAGAGCTGTGTAAGACATCAGGGATAAAATTGTAGACCTGCACAAGGTTGGGATGGGCTACAGGACAATAGGCAAGCAGCTTGGTGAGAAGGCAACAACTGTTGGCGCAATTATTAGAAAATGGAAGAAGTTCATTCAATCACCCTCAGTCTGGGGCTCCATGCAAGATCTCACCTCGTGGGGCATCAATGATCATGAGGAAGGTGAGGGATCAGCCCTGAACTACACGGCAGGCCAGTGCATGTCCAGGCCCTTCTGAAGTTTGCCAATGACCATCTGGATGATCCAGAGGAGGAATGGGAGAAGGTCATGTGGTCTGATGAGACAAAAATAGAGCTTTTTGGTCTAAACTCCACTCGCCGTGTTTGGAGGAAGAAGAAGGATGAGTACATCTCCAAGAACACCATCCCAACCGTGAAGCATGGAGGTGGAAACATCATTCTTTGGGGATGCTTTTCTGCAAAGGGGACAGGACGACTGCACCGTATTGAGGGGAGGATGGATGGGGCCATGTATCGCGAGATCTTAGCCAACAACCTCCTTCCCTCAGTAAGAGCATTGAAGATGGGTCGTGGCTGGGTCTTCCAGCATGACAACGACCCGAAACACACAGCCAGGGCAACTAAGGAGTGGCTCCGTAAGATGCATCTCAAGGACCTGGAGTGGCCTAGCCAGTCTCCAGACCTGAACCCAATAGAAATCTTTGGAGGGAGCTGAAAGTCCGTATTTCTCAGCGACAGTCCCGAAACCTGAAGGATCTGGAGAAGGTCTGTATGGAGGAGTGGGCCAAAATCCCTGCTGCAGTGTGTGCAAACCTGGTTAAGAACTACAGGAAACGTATGATCTCTGTAATTGCAAACAAAGGTTTCTGTACCAAATATTAAGTTCTGCTTTTCTGATGTATCATATACTAAGGTCATGCAATAAAATGCTAATTAATTACTTAAAAATCATACAATGTGATTTTCTGGATTTTTGTTTTAGATTCCTTCTCTCACAGTTGAAGTGTACCTATGATAAAAATTACAGACCTCTACATGCTTTGTAAGTAGGAAAACCTGCAAAATCTGCAGTGTATCAAATACTTGTTCTCCCCACTGTATATACAGTGTGTGCAAAAGGCATGAGGAGGTAGGCAATAAATAGGCCACAGTAGTGAAGAATTACAATTTAGAAGATTAACACTGGAGTGATAAATGAGCAGATGCTTATGTACAAGTATAGATAGAAAAGTCAATAAAAACAGTATGGGGATGAGGTAGGTAGATTGGGTGGGCTATTTACAGATGGACTATGTACAGCTAGCACCCAATTGACTCCTATTCACTCCTTGGAGTGCTCTCCCCTTCCCAGAATTGCCCAGAATGCGCCACATGGCTCATTGACAATGTAGGGCAACGTAACACAATGGGCGTTAATGCGAGTTTCCCCTTCTAATTTCTTTAAAGTATCCCGAACGTACTCATTAAGGCAGCAATACTCATCTGTCTCAGCTTTTTATTCTCTCTGCAGTTTGCAAGGCTGCCTTATATGCACACACACACACGCTGTAGCTGTAGGCGATTAGGGTTTTGATGTTTCAACACTTCAGTGAGTGGTTGGTTGCTCCTGCTGCTGTGGGTTTGTCCCTGGGAATCCCCAGGTGGCCTGATCCAGCCAGAGGGGCTCTGTTCTGATCAGTATCTCTAGTGTCTCCTCTCACTGTTACTGGGCTTGTTTCTCCGTCCTCGCCTGCTGTTATTGTGCCCGTCACAGCCCTACAGAGAGGACACAACAGCACTGAAACCACAGCTCCTCTCCTCTTCTCGTTTTCTTTCGTGTCTTCTCTTCTGCCAGGGTCAGGCTGGTCCCTACTGTAGACAGTTGGAACAACCACTTATTATGTCTCTAATCATTAACTGACTTTCTCCTCTTAAACTAACAGCCCCTGTCGACCGGCTCTACTGTGCTGCACCAGCAAGCAGCAAAGACAACCCTGCCCCCTAGCTTTTCTCTTTTCTCTCTCTCTGTCTCTCCCTCTCTCTCTCGGTCAGTCGCTCGCTCTCTCTGTCTACTTGAGACTCCCCTCCCCCTCCCTCCTGCCCGCTTTCTAACGTGGTGGTTCTGCTTTTATCCTTTCAGCCAATCTGGAGATGAATGAGAGCTCTCGCTGGACTGAGGAGGAGATGGAAACCGCCAAAAAAGGTAAAGAAAAATCGAACAAAAAACAAGTTACCTCTGTGTTTGAAATATGACCCAGCAGCGCCATTGTCATTCAAAAGAAAACTTTCCTTGTCAAAGAGAAAACCGCCCATAGAATTAGCTTGGCAAGGTTTTCTCGAAAGTGGTGACAAGTGCATGTGCCTGTGACTTCCTGTCAGACGGGCTAGGCTGCAGCCACGTGCTGCCTGTCTGTCTGTCTGCCTGTCTGTCTGTCTGTCTGTCTGTCTGTCTCTGTCTGTCGAGCTCCACTCTGCTGCTCCGCTGCCTGACCCAGGGCTGTGTCCTACATGCCTGCCATGGCTGTTTCTGAAGCCACTGTAAAAGTCCCACCCTCTTATCTTTGACAGCTCCAACTGCAGAAGTCTGTTTACTCTTTACATGGCCTGTTTATTGTCTTTGACTGAAGATTACCCTGGCCCCGCCTGGCCTGTGGGTCCTGCAGAGAGAAGGTGGCTGTGATTTTGCCTGTCTTTTTGCTGTGGTGTAGTTGTGTTGCGTGTGCTGCACACAGCTCAGTCTACAGCAGTAGTAGGTAACTAGATTCACCTGCAGAGTGTATGGTCGATGGGCCACAACGTAAATATAATGACTTGTACTCTGCAAACAAATTGACCACAACTAAGCCCAATAAAAGATTGTATTTGACAATAACAATCATTCCTTAACTTGATTACTTTGAGACAAGATCACATACGTCTCTTTTTTTATGGGAATACTTTTTTTTTAGGGGAACAGATTTCCTCAAAAACTTTACCGAAAAACTTTGGGGGGCCCCCCCCAAACAGGTTTTGGCCTGTTTTGATGACGTGTCATGGATTCTCTGTATGATTTTCAGTTCTGGGTATGACTACTACCTGTCTTGTGATTCAGCAGAGCACTTGCCGATCTGTTGTGTAATACTATTTTTTCTAAAGAAGTTCCTTTATCACCATGAATGTGCTAGTGAAGGGAGAAATCCTATGCAGCAGACACCCAGTCATTCTGTCTCGTGGTGTTGTTTCTCCTGCTGCTGGCAGTCTGCAGACTCTGTCTCTGGGGGTTGTTGTAATGACTGGCGCTGGCCCTTGAACATGGCCCTGAGTAGTAATCCTGCTTAATGTCTTCAACTCCATTCTCCCGCACTGGGATTAGTGGGCCGCTGCATCCCAGGGGATTAGTCCTGCAGCCCAGTGGGAGCTGGGCTTCTATGAAGGGCTTATGTAACCACAACCACAGGGCCCCTGTCTGGGGGGGGGGGGGGGGGGGGGATCTTTATCCCCCCCACCCCACTCCACCATTGCTCATCAGCCAGTAACCATGCCTGCCAAAAGGGCTTCCCCCTCCACGGCTCCTCATATGTAGAGTAGCCCACCAGTCCCAGCTCAGCCCCGCTACCCTAACCCTGGCCTGAATGTAATGCCAGCCCGACAGTCAAGGTGCACACTACACTTCCAGGCGCTTGACCTGCATATGTTTTAAGAGGCTTACCTCCTCATGCTAATGTGTTTGTCCCCTTGTGCTAAATAGATCTGAATAATGACATTCATAGCATGGCAGCATTTCAGCGTGGCAGTGCCAGGAATCCCCCATGGGATGGCAAGGCCACAAACTTCAACGGGTTGCCCTTGTCTTTCCTGGACAAAAAGCCTGGCATCTTTAACAAGGGATTGTAGAACTTTGTTAAGTCTCCCTCCCTTGTCCTTGTATATCCCTTTTAGTGTGTGTGTGGTGTGTGTAATTAAGGTAGGGCTCTATGCGCACCTTAGTTTAACAATTTAGGAGCACCCAAATACATTTAGGAGCACAATTAATGTATTTGAGGGAGAGTTTTTATTATAAGAAATGATTAAAAGTTCATATGAATAAAAGTTTTTTGGAGTGTGCTATGCTCAATCAAGTACAATGTACCCTTAAATATTTGAGTCACTTAGGTGAAAGAAAAATGTTCAGCTGCCCCTTTAAGGGGCGGGCCAGTTATGTGGTGGGACCAAACATTTATATATACACTAGAGGACTGACAAGGGCAATGTTTTGAAGCCACCACACCTCCGTCTTGACACTCATCCTCCATTGTAAAAATATATATATTTTGGAAGCAATAGAAATGCATTTATTAATGTCTAGATTCATTTTTGACACATTTATTATATTACAGACACCTAAAAGCATAATTTTCAATTATGTTATTTGAGTTAAACATAAAAAATTAAATAATATATAACATACTAATGTTACTGTCCCCACTACAACTAAATAATTAAATACATGTCATTTAGTCCCTGAAACATTTAATGTAAATACTGTAGAATTCCATTCATTACTATGGAGGACTGCTCCTACTGGGGAGTGCCAATATGGCCGACTGGTGGCTTCAAAGGTTCTCATCGGCCAATAAGTTACATCACAAATACAGGGTATATATACATCATTGGGTCTGTCTGTGAGAGAAGATTCTCTAACGTCTCTTCCCTAGCAGTTGAGCAAGCTCAAACTAACATTGAAAAACAACTTTTTTATTTATTTTACCTTTATTTATACATGTTTTTTCTCATTGAGATAATATCTCTTTTCCAAGAGAGACCTGTAAACAAAACGATGTAAATAACCAAGAAACAGGAGTCAGTCACGTTTAGTAGACTTTCGGGTAAATTCAACCAACTTCTATGCCTGTGCACTTTTTTAAATGAATCTTTCAGCACTTCACTCACAGTGCGCAGAGCGCCCAAGGCACTGTTGCTGCTCGAGGTGAGATATATGGGACTCTAGTTCTTTGTGTGATTAGCTACCAGCAATGAAACAAAACGGCAGAAATACCCTTTTGCTGTATATCACAACTCGCACATATGCTCATACGTTACTTTTTCACTTCACACACATCTATTTTTAATGCGGAAATGCGATTAAAATGGTCGCACTGTAGAGCCAGGTAAGGTTGTGTGTGTGTGTGTGTACTCGCTCCTTGGCTAGTGTTTGTTATGTAAGTTCTCTAATCTGGCAGGCTTACTTGGGCAGCCAGGCAGCTGGATAATCGGGTCGCTCCCTCCATGCCTGCGGTAGTACTGTACAGGTCCTTTTAAAGGAGTAGTAGGTAGAGCTCTCTCTGTTGTGTTCTGCTGTGCTGTGGACTGTTGGAGTGGATCAGGCCAGAGCATTCTCCCCCCTTTCCTCTCGCGCTCCAAACTCTCTCCTCTGGCCTCCCAGTCAGTGTGTCCTGAAATGGCACAGGCCCAGATTGGCAGGAGCTGTGGAAGATTATTATTATTATTTTTCTCCCTTTCTCAGTGTTGTTGTAGACTGGAGAGGGGTCACATTCAGGATGAAAAGCAGGTCAGTCAGGAAAAATGTGAAACCCTTTATGCTTTCTCATGGTATCAACATCATCTCTTCCTTTCCTCCATTGTCCCTCTAGCTCAACTCCCCTGCTCTCACTCACTCTCCTCTGTAAGCAAGCGAAAAAGAGAGACTGAGGGAGGGAGGGAGGGTGTGTGTAGGTGTTAATGTAGGTGTTAATGTAGGTGTTAATGTAGGTGTTAATGTAGGTGTTTGTGTGTGTGTGTGTGTGTGTGTGTGTGTGTGTGTGTGTGTGTGTGTGTGTGCGTGTGTGCAGCTCTGCCTGCTGGCAGTGAGAGTGAAAGAGGGAGGGAGGGGGAGTGAGAGAGGGGAGAAAAAAGGGAAAGATAGAGGAGAGATCAGATGAGGGGAGAGAGAGGCTGAGCACATAGCACCGCCCCACAGTCCCACTTTCCTGTGAAAGTCCTCCCAGACAGCAGCTATTGGGGAAAGACCCGGCGGAGAACAACGGACTAGCCCTGACGGAGAGCGAGCGAGAGTGTGGGGGAAGTGAAAGGGCGAGGAAAAAGCAAGGGAGAGGCAAGACGCAGAGCATGTGCTGTTTTGAGCATGTCAACCTGACACTGGCTCTAGTATCAGGCCAGCAGGAGGGGTGTGGAGGCTGAGCTAGAGCCTAGCTGTTTTCTTTCTCTGCCCCTCTGTAGTGGAATCACTACCTGCCTTCTCCACAGAGATCAGACTGCCGATAGCGTGATACAGACCAGGGGCACGAAGGACAGCTGGAGTGACAAGCACATGAGAAGGAGGACACTCACCCCCCGGCCCTGACTAGGTGTTGATTGTACCGTCGATGGGAGGAACTTTTATGGAAATGGAGGATCGTAATTGGTTGATTGAGTTTGCCACCTGCTCTAGCTGAGCAGCAGCTGATTGGATGCCTGCTTCCTCTTGTGTGTTGCTCCACTGGCCAGGACCTGAGGCCAATGGAACTGGAGCTGCTTGGGATGGTTTCTGTGCTCTGGTTAAACTGAATGGACTGGATCTGTGAAAGTGAGTCGTAACAAAGTGACCCTTGACTTCCAGTGAATTAATTGCAGTGTTATTGCTTCAGGTTCACTGGGTAGAGCAAAGTGTGCGTGTGTGTATATGCGTTCTTGTGTGTGTGTGTGTGTTCTTGGTGGGGCACGTAGCAGGGTGTCTGGCTGGACTTGTGTGCTCTGGGCTCAGTGGGCTGTCTCCCTGCACCCCGGGACAAGGCTGTAAATGGTTAATAGGTGTTGATCACGTGTTCTTCTCTCTTGGAACGAACCTGGTCGTCCGGCCCACTCTCTCTTTCTGTCTTTCACATCTCTCCTACTTTGCCTTCCACACCTGTAATTCATATTTCAAATGAACCCAGTCTAGTTTTAACACTTGATGGGTTGTACATTCACACAGGCCCTGAGAGGGAATATGACAGTCAAGCCTTGGACTGAGGTAGTGTTTGTGTGTATACAGTCATGTGAAAACTTAAGTACACCCTTTGGAAAGTGGTCTTTTTGAAATGTATTTATTATATTTGGACACATGGATATTTGAGCTAAATTTATGCAATTAAAATAAACAAAAATGTAATTTCCTCAAGCAGGAAAAATTAGGATCAGGTGCACCAAAACAGGTGCAAATGATTAGGAAATAATTAGAGAGTACCTTGGGAGGGTCCAGCCTTCCATAAAGATTAGAAACTTGGTCTGGTTTTAACCATATGAGGAGGTGGTAAAACACCATGCAAATATCAGAAGACTTATCCGAGGCCCTCAAAAGACACATAATTGATGACCATGAGTCTGGGAGTGGGTTACAAATCCATTTCCAAGCAATTTGAAGTACATCATTCCACTGTCCAACAGATCATCTACAAATGGGGAAAATTCCAGACCACTGGCAGTCTAGCTAGGACAGGTCGTCCCACCAAATTCAGCCCAAGAGATGACCGAAAGGTGCTCATAGAAGTCTGTAAGAACCCCAGGGTAACATGAAGGGATCTACATGCCTCTCATGCCACAATCAATATCGAAGTGCATGAGTCAACTGTCAGAAAGAGACTACACAAACATGGCCTACATTCACCTGCTGTTGAGGTGGTACTTTTAACCTGTAGTAAACTTTTGTTGGGTAAATAAATAAAAGATGGATAGGAGATGGTGCAGGCTTGGTGCTTTGTAAAGTGTTGTCTTATTGTGTGGCTGTTAGATTGTTGTTCTACTGCCTCCGTTTGGAGATATTATCTTGGGAACACATGTCTAAAGTATTTTGTCCTAGGAAGTTGTTCAGTGGGTCCATGCCCACTGATAACGGAGCGTGGCCTGGCCCACGAGAGGTTTTCCTCATGCCAGAAGCTGTCAGGCTGGCACAGGAAACAATTGGGCGTTGTAAGCTCCTTACAGTGGCTACTGTTAATGAGCTGCCCTTAGCTGACTGGACACTCTGAGCTTGTTCCACATTGCAACCACCATTGCAGGCGACTGCCGACTGACTACTCTACAAATCACCTTGTATCATAAGTAGCTACTCATTATTATTTGTAGATCCATCAGTCACAATTTACCCACAATGCATCACGGATGCAGTCAACTCGAACGTGCTCACTCACTCACTCACTCACACAGTAGCAGTGTGGTCCCAAGACAGGTTGATCTGTCTCAACTTTGGGCACAGCAGGGCTTCTAGCCTTTTGTGTAAGGCACTGTCATGTGGTTGACCGGGAAAAGCACCAGTCTTTATCAGAATGACCCCAGTCCAGCGATGAGAATTAGGGATGTCATTAGTTAGATTGATATGACAGGTTCAGCTAAGAACAACACATGGTGTGATTATGCAATTTGACAAAACTGTTGAGCTGGAGGGGAGGGAGGAAAATGACAGATGTTTATTGACAGACCGTCGTTCTTCATGTAGTAAATTAGATTTAAATGATTATTCTATGTAATAAAGTCCTGGCCTGTCTGCATGTGCTGTAGTCTAATCCTTGTCCATGTTTCTTCCAGGTCTTCTCCAGTATGGTAGGAATTGGTCAGCCATCGCCAAGATGGTGGGCTCCAAAACTGTGTCCCAGTGCAAGAATTTCTACTTCAACTATAAGAAGAGGCAGAAACTCGACGAGATTCTGCAGCAGCATAAAATGAAATCGGTATGTCTCATCTTCCTTTCTAGAACAGTTAAATGATCAACTCTTTCAAAGGAAACCTATAGTCTGACCTAGTAATGCACCTATCTTAGTGCAAGCCATTCCTCCTAGTTACAGACAGCAGTAGGCACATTTACCTTGTGGTTCTCATAGCGTGTTGTTCCCAAGCTGCGGTATTTAGTGTGTGTTGGGTTTCACCCAGGAGAGAGAGCGTAAGGCGCGGCGTAAAGGCAAAGCTCTACAAAGTGAAGAGGCCAGTGCCCCGTCTGCTGCCGAGGAGGAGGAGATGGAGGGCTCCGGGGCCAGCGGCAACGAGGAGGAGGCCCCCGAGGATGGAGAAGGTAGGAACAACACACACACTTACAATAATCAACCTCATAGAGGACAGGGAGCCATTGTCAGTATACCGTCCATAAGCACTCAGAATACTTCCATGAACTTGCAATCACTCATTCACATGGACTGATTAGAAACCAGCCATGTACACTTTATGTTGAAACTAGTTTATGAAACCGTTTTCAATCAATTTGAAGGTTATGTTTTTATGATTACGTTATGTGATGACAGTATTTCTTGATTAGAAATATCTGGAGTGCCTTGAGTGCTGAAGGAAGAATTAAGCGCAATATGGACTTTTAATAGCATCACAATAATGTCTGTGTAGAAAATGGAGTTGAATGCGATTTTGAGAATACAAAGACTGCAATCATCAAAATGAGATTCTGACCATGGGTGCATGGGAATTCAAAGCACTTGGCTAAGACATTCATTATTTAGAAAAATACTTTTTTGCTCTGTATCAAATATTTCCACACATGTGGTCTACATACCAACATCTGCGTTTTTAATTCTAGAATCCTCTTTTGGATCCTGGCTGATTGCTCATATTACTGGAAGACTCATTTAAATACCCTGGGTTGATAACGGCCCCTCAACTCACTTTAGGCCAAATTCGCAATACTGTTAACTGTTATTGCTCGTCGTTTCTAGTATATTAGTAACCTTGGCATCTCAATAGCTCAGTCTTTGCATCTAGAGTCAATATTTGTGGGAATACTTCAACAGATGTTGGCTAAATTCCTGGTGATTTGAGTATTTTTGACCCAAAATTAAAATGACATAGTGCATTTGGAAAGTAATTCAGACCCATTTACTTTTTCAACATTTTGTTATGTTGAACATTTATTAAATTGTTTTTTTCCCCCTGAATAAATCTACACACACTACCCCATAATGACAAAGCAAAAACATATTTTTTCCCCCCCAGTCCCTGCCACTGAAAAACTCCCACAGAATGATGCTGCTACCACCATGCTTCACTGTAAGGAAGGTGATGAGCAGTGCCAGTTTTCCTCCAGACGTGACTGTTGGCATTCAGGCCAAACAGTTCAATCTTAGTTTAATCAGAACAGAGAATCTTGTTTCTCATGGTCTGAGAGTCCTTTTAGGTGCCTTTTGGCAAACTCTTAAGTAGGCTGTCATGTACCTTGTACTGAGGAGTGGCTTCCGTCTGGCCACTCTACCATAAAGGCCTAATTGGTGAAGTGCTGCAGAGATGGTTGTCCTTCTGGAAGGTTCTCCCACCTCTACAGAAGAGCTCTGTCAGAGTGACCACCGGGTTCTTGGTCACCTCCCTGACCAAAGCCCTTCTCCCCCTATTGCTCAGTTTGGCCGGGCAGCCAGCTCTAGGAAGAGTATTACTGGTTCCAAACTTCTTCCACTTATGAATGATGGAGGCCACTGTATTCTTGTGGAACTTCAATTCTACAGAAATGTGCCTCAACACAATCCTGTCTTTGAGCTTTACAGACAATTCCTTCAACCTCATAGCTTAGTTTTTGCACTGACATGCACTGTCAACTGTGGGACCTTATATAGACAGGTGTGTGCCTTTCCAAATCATGTCCGATCAATTTAATTTACCACAGGTGCTCCAATCAAGTTGTAGAAACATTTCAAGGATGGTCAATGGAAACAGGATGCACCAGAGTTCAATTTGGTGTCTCATAGCAAAGGGTCGGAATACTTATGTAAATAACATATTTCTGTTTTTTATTTTCAAAAGGCCTGTTTTCGGGCCTCCCGGGTGGCGCAGTGGTCTAGGGCACTGCATCGCAGCACTAGCTATGCCACCAGAGACTCTGGGTTCGCGCCCAGGCTATGTCGCAGCCGGCCTTGACCGGGAGGTCCGTGGGGCGACGCACAATTGGCCTAGCGTCGTCCGGGTTAGGGAGGGTTTGGCCGGTAGGGATATCCTTGTATCATCGCGCACCAGTGACTCCTGTGGCGGGCCGCACAGTGTTTCCTCCGACACATTGGTGCGGCTGGCTTCCGGGTTGGATGTGCGCTGTGTTAAGAAGCAGTGTGGCTTGGTTGGGTTGTGTTTCGGAGGACGCATGGCTTTCGACCTTCGTCTCTCCCGAGCCCGTATGGGAGTTGTAGCGATGAGACAAGATAGTAATTACTAACAATTAGATACCACGAAATTGGGAAGAAAAGGGGGGTAAAATGTTTTATTTTTATGTAAAAGCCTGTTTTCACTTTGTCATTATGGGGTATTGTGTGTAGATTGATGAGGGAAAAAAACTATTTTATTTTAGAATAAGGCTGTAACCTAACAAAATGTGGAAAAAGTCAAGGGGTCTGAATACTTTCCGAATGCTACATATTGCCGACCCCTGATGTAGTAATTTGTGATATACCTATAGTCTCAGTTACCAGAATAGAGCTGGGAAGTCCCAGGGTATTTCCTCCACGTTCAAAATTGGTTTTGTGTTCTCCCTCATTGTACAGTGAAAGCCAATTAGGTGGAAAGTGGCATTTTGAGAAATCTGGTTTTAGAGAAAGATGGGGCACAAGAGAGAGGGAAGTGAAAGAGGACAAGGATTTTACATGATAGCAAGATGGCACCGATAGACATGGTTGCCCTGTTCATGGCTCCTTCATGGTTCATGGCTCCTAACTAAACAACTAAGTATTTTGTTTTATTACTGCACTGTTGGATTTTGCTACACTCGCAGTAACATCTGCTAAATATCTGTATGCGATCAATAACATTTGATTTGATGTACTAGATTACTACTCAGCTAGGCAGCCAATGTAATATCTGCGGTCTTTCATTCTTTATCTGTCCTTCTCGCTCTCCTTTACCAGGTGGTGCTAACAACAGCTCTGACACAGAGAGCCTGCCCTCTCCGCGTTCCTCTGAGGACAGCAAGCCTAAAGAGGAGGGTAGTGGCAGGTCCAAAGCTGGCTCAAACTCTGGGGACAAGGAGGCCTCAGGTTCCCACATGGGTCAGCGAGGAGATGAGAAACCCCCAGGAGAAGTGGGGAAGGCCATCAAGCAGGAGGTGAAGACAGAGGCAGAGGAGGGCAGCAAGGAGCAGCCAAGCGAATCCACAGACCGAGACATGAAGCCCCCCACTGCAGATGCAGAGGAGAGCAAGAGTTCATCCAAGAGCTCCAAGAGGGACCATGGGCCCAAGACGGGCTCCCACGCAGACAGTGACTCTAGTGCCACCTGCAGCGCGGACGAGTTGGAGGAGTTGAATAGTACAGAGAAGAACAGGTGGGGGCTCAGGACTAGGTGGGGTAGGGGGATTGCATGTGAGGGCTCAGGGCTGGGGGGGTTGCATGTGAGGGCTCAGGGCAGGGCAGGGTAGGGGGGGTTGCATGTGGGGACTCTAGGCTCGGGGGGGTGGGGGTTACATGTGGGAGCTCAGGGCTGGGTAGGGGGTTATAGGTGTGGGCTCAGGGCTGGGGGGCTGTTCAAATTTTATTTGTCACACACACATTTTTAGCAGATGTTATTGCAGGTGTAGTGAAATGCTTGTGTTCCTAGCTCCAACAGTGTAGTAGTATCTAACGATTTACAACAATACACACAAATCTACAGTAAAATAATGGATATTAGGATAAACAATGTCGGAGTGGCATTGACTAAGGTGGGGGGGGGGGGGGGGGGGGGGGGGGGGGGGGTAATTCTGGTTTCCCCACTGTAGCGAAACCTACATCTGGACTGGGGAGGGGAAGAGTGTCACTAGTGGTCTTCTGTATAGCCCTAAGATGTCAAGCAATTTGTGGCCAATACTCTACAACAATCATCAACATAAACTCTATCTGCCTTTGTGAGTGTGTGTATATGTACTATAGCTGGGTGATATGTACAAAACCCTTTTAACGATAACTCTAAAGATATGTTTTTAACATTAATGTGCACACAGTTACTTTTTCATATTACCCTTAAAACCACCACTACTACAACTTTAAGCATTTCGCTACACTCGCATTAACATCTGCTAACCATGTGTATGTGACAAATAACATTTTATTTTATTTGAAATTCTGAAGATCAGTTGTCCTGTTAGCTGTTGCCTATATTGACAGACTTCACCTTTCTCTTCACCATCAAACAATATTGTTCTAGTATAGGCAACTTGTCATTATCGATATCAGTAAAATGTCCTCATGTTGTATGTACCTGCGTGCTTCTGTCTGAGTGTGTTTGCCTGCAAGCGCAAATGTGTGTGTCAAAGATGTGGGCTGACGGCTTGGGGGAGTGGTGATTCGTCCTGCAGTGTTTGCATGGTATTTGTTCTGTTTTTTCCATGACAGCAGACTGCATGTATTGGCAGAGCCTAGGGAAACGGTGCCCTCTGTGCCAAAGCAAACAATGTGAGGGAGTGTGTGTGCTCCCCAGTCTCTTGTCTGTGTGTGTGTGTGGCAGAGTATCTTTGTGGGTTTGTATGAGTGTATCTGCGAGTGGGGGATGGGTGTTTAGGCATGTGGGATGGAAACACAATCAGAACCTCTGCTCTCTTTGTGTTTTCATAGTGCGAGATTCTGCTCCAGGTCAATCTGTGTTTATTGGGAAAGCAAATAAGAGAATCTGGGTTGTGGCCATATTAAGGAATGCGTGGGACATCCATTGGCATGCTACTGAATGGGGAACTCTGTGTTCTAGTTACTTCTCTCGCTTGCTCTCTCCTCTACTTCTCTCTCTGTCTCTGTCTCTTTCTCTCCCTGCCCAGGATGACGTCTCCCAGCCGTCCCAGCCTGCTGAACTATGCTCATGATGGGGTCATCTCCTCCCCCCTGCAAAAGCCCATGGACCTGAAGCAGCTCAAACAGAGGGCTGCTGCCATCCCCCCTATTGTGAGTCTTACCACTTTCTGTGTGAGTCAGTGCATCCCCCTCTCGTTACATGCCAGGGCCACAGCCTGTATCTTTGTCTCCTCCATCCTTGGAAAGCATATGGAAGCCAGCCAGGTAGAATCAGTAACAGATAAGTCCTTGGATTAGTCCAGCCTGGTCATTCTACCCCCTAGTGGTATTAAGGCCAGCCCTCATGTAATGACAATACTGCTTCTTACACAGATAACAGCATGGTGAGTAAAATGATGAAGCCCTATCATATTTGTATTAGATAAGCAGGCCAGCTGGAGGAGAGGGGATACATTGACCCAGAGGAGAAACGAGGTGCCAGGCATTAGGGAAAATAAGAGGAACCGGGTCATTAGATGTGGGATCTCCCTGGTGTATATTGTTTGTATGTGTATCTGTTGCTCACCAGGCTTCTCTCTCCTGTGTGTCCAGATGCCCCAGATGCCGGATGGTGGACCTCGGGGTGGGTGTAGTAAGGCTGAGCTGCCCCCCCATGCCCTGGCTCTCTACCAGCAGCAGATCACCATGGCTCATGGAGAGTCCTCCCAGGAGGCCAAGCAGCATGCAGGTCAGCCCAGCAAACAGCACCCCTACCCAGCGCAGGGGGACCCCCATAACATCAGCAGCCCCCGCGTCCACCCACGCAGCCCCTCCGCCAGCGACAAGGACGGTACGAACATCAGCCCTCTCTCTCCCTAGCTCCTCTCACCCTCCTGCTCAGTCTAAACACAACTCCCTCCTTCAGCTAAACTGTTACTTTGATTCTATGTTGGTGCGATTGTTTAGAAGCTCCTGGTAGCTCTGGATGATTCCATGCTTACTTGAGGACTCTGTCAGTTCCACAGTGTGTTGTCTAAAGTGCTGGTATTGATTGTTGGGCTCACAGTCAGGAATAACCATGCAGCAGGATCTGTGTTAAGTTCAGTCTTGGATATCATTGTGGAGTAGTGCTCCATGTGAGTTACTAGACCTATCCAGACCTAGTCTTATTTAGAAGTTAATTAGCAGATGTTTACACAAAATTCTCCACTGTTGAGCTGGAGTTATAAATAGTCAGACAGACATGGAGGACTGAAGAGTTTCCATCTGGGGATTCAGGCTGCATGGACATAGGGCTGGGCGGTATACCGTTTTATGCGATATACCGGTATTGATGCACGGACCGGTGTGGGTTTTTACTTTACCTTCTATAACGGTATTAGAATTTTTGGTTTGTTAAATGTGATACGTAGTGTGTGACGTCCATTTTTATAGTTTACTTCGCTACTTGAGTCATCTCTCTCCACTCTCTCTCTCTCTCTATGCCGCTTTCCACACTGACTTAGCCATGGCTCCTGTCACTCAAGGAGAACATTTGATGTTCCTCGACCACGAGACACTTGCGTTCAGTCTGCATGGTCAATGCAGCATATGCAACAATGTTGATGACAATGATGCAGTTGTCACTTTGCTTCTTAATATAAATCTACCAGCATTCTATAATTACACTCTTAGCTTGTGTTTCTTACATCTGCAAACAGCTAGTTTAGCAAGTTATTCCTAAATCTTGTGAGCCGCTGATTGTTAGCCGCTAAAGCTCATTGCTAGCTAGCCAATAAATGTACTGAGTAAAAGCAAACGTAGCTAGCTAATACAGCCTGATAATAATAGTGATGGTGTAGACCTAAATCAGCATCTTATTTGTGCAACAGTATCTTCTAGATTAAAGAGGAATACACAAAACAAGAATATGTTAGCTACATGAAGTAGCTAAGAGAGAACATTCAATGTAGCCAAAGATTATAGGGTCCCCTAGGAAACACCTATCAACACTTCAGTTCCTACCCTGTCATAATAACTCCTCCCTGGCATTTTCATTAGTTGTCATGTCAAACAACACTGTATTGAAAGTGTGCAATATTCTAACTATATAACTAGAATAGACACATTATTTCCATGATTCCAACAGTTAACCCAAGTGTTTTGCTCTAAATCGCAAGTCAAATTGCAACATTTGGTGAAAAATAAGGCCCAGATTGCTTGCTCATATCGTGCAGCCCTACGTGGCAGTGTGGAAATTATGTCAAATGCAGAAATTGATGGAAATTATTTAAAAAATTGTGTTGAATTGAACAGTATAAAACAATCAGAATACATACACCGTAGCCAGATACATTTAAACTCAGTTTTTCACAATTTCTGACATTTAACCCTAGTAAAAATTCCCTGTCTTAGGTCAGTTAGGATCACTACTTTATTTTAAGAATGTGAAATGTCAGTAGAATAGAAGAGAGAGTGATTTATTTCAGCTTTTATTTCTTTCATCACATTCCCAGTGGGTCAGAAGTTTACATACACTCAATTAGTATTTGGTAGCGTTGCCTTTAAATTGTTTAACTTGAGTCAAATGTTTTGGGTAGCCTTCCACAAGCTTCCGACAAAATGTTGGGTGGATTTTGGCCCATTCCTCCTGACAGAGCTGGTGTAACTGAGTCAGCTTTGTAGGCCTCCTTGCTCGCACACGCTCAGTTATGCCCACAAATTTTCTACGGGATTGAGGTCAGGGCTTTGTGATGGCCACTCAATACCTTGACATTATTGTCCTTAAGCCATTTTGCCACAACTTTGGAAGTATGCTTGGGGTCATTGTCCATTTGGAAGACCCATTTTTGACCAAGCTTTAACTTTGTGACTGATGTCTTGAGATGTTGCTTCACTATATCCACATCATTTTCCATCCTCATGATTCCTTACATTTTGTGAAGTGCACCAGTCCCTCCTGCAGCAAAGCACCCACACAACATGATGCTGCCACCCCCGTGCTTCACGGTTGGGATGGTGTGGTTCGGCTTGCAAGCCTCCCCCTTTTTCCTCCAAACATAACGATGGCCAAACAGTTCTATTTTTGTTTCATCAGTCCAGAGGACATTTCTCCAAAAAGTACGATCTTTGTCCTCATGTGCAGTTGCAAACCGTAGTCTGGCTTTTTTATGGCGGTTTTGGAGCAGTGGCTTCTTCCTTGCTGAGTGAGCGGCCTTTCAGGTTATGTGAATATAGGACTCGTTTTACTGTGGATATAGATACTTTTGTACGTATTTCCTCCAGCATCTTCACAAGGTCGTTTGCTGTTGTTCAGGGATTGATTTGCATTTTTCGCATCAAAGTACGTCCATCTCTAGGAGACAGAACGCGTCTCCTTCCTGAGCGGTATGACGGCTGCGTGTCCCATGGTGTTTATACTTGTGTACTATTGTTTGTAGAGATGAACGTGGTACTTTCAGGCGTTTGGAAATTGCTCCCAAGGATGACCCAGACTTATGGAGGTCTATAATTTTTTTCGAGGTCTTGGCTGATTTCTTTTGATTTTCCCATGATGTCAAAGAGGCAGAGTTTGAAGGTAGGCCTTGAAATACATCCACAGGTACACCCCCAATTGACTCAAATTATGTCAATTAACCTATCAGAAGCATCTAAAGCCATAACATAATTTTCTGGAATTTTCCATGCTGTTTAAAGGCACAGTGATACAGGGAATTATAAGTGAAATATTCTGTCTGTAAATTGTTGGAAAAAGTACTTGTGTAATGCACTAAGTTGATGTCCTAACCGACTTGCCAGAACTAAAGTTTGTTAACAACAAATTTATGGAGTGGTTGAAAAACTAATTTTAATGACTCCAACCTAAGTGTATGTAAACTTCCAACTTCAACTGTATGTGTTGCCATCCTAGGGTCACGCACTACTCATGAAGCAAATTTAGAACTTTTATTATTAAAAAACATAAAATACCGTCAAATATAAAAATCAGCAATATAATATTTGGTCATATCGCCCAGCCCTACATGGACATATGTACGCGTGACTGTGTGTGTGAGTGTGATGTATGTGATCAGCTGCAGTATGTCTGTGTCCCTGCAGAGCTGGAAGGCAACGAGAGGTGGCTGCAGACTCTACTTCACGGATTACGTAGGTTCACACCCCGCCCCACCCCAATCTATCCCTAACTCATACCCCTTCGCCCAACACACACCTAGCTAAATTCACTTCCTCAGTGGGATTGTGTGTGTAACACTATTAGAAGGTTTGGCAGTGTGTGTGCTGTGGCTGTGTGGAGCAGCGTTGCTGTGTGGCTGACTGCGCAGACGCTGCCTGGCTGCACTCCTTGCTATGATGATGATGATAGTAATGATGATGATGAGGAGAAGGAGCGTAAAAAGCTAGCTCTGACCAAGGGATGGTTCTCAGCTTCCAGAAAGATAGCGATTACCCCCCATCCCTTACCGTTTGTGTGTGTGTGTTTGTCCCGTCTTGCAGATAAGTCCCGGGCCTTCTCTCCTCATGGTGACCCTAAGAAGCAGCCGGTGGGGCCAGAGGACCTGAGGGCCACTACCCTGGGCCGGCCCATCATGTCCCCCTACCCAATGTCCCATCGAGACATGGCCAAGCTCAGCCATGACCAGCACCTACTCCACTATAACTCCTGTGAGTCCCACTTACGGCTGTTACGGTGACCATAGTCAAATTAAACATGGCCGTTTAGTTGTGGTAACTAGGCTTCTCCAAGCTCTGATGCTGCTGTTGGTCATTAGTGGCCTCCCAAATGTGCTAATCCCTGGTACCCAGCACCCTAATCTATGGATTTCACTTGACTGGGCAGGGGTTGAGCCAGGCCCAGCCAATCAGAATTTGTTTGTTTTTTTTCCACAAAAGGGCTTTATTACAGACATAAATACTCCTCAGTTTCATCAGCTGTCTGGGTAGCTGGTCTCAGATGATCCTGCAGGTGAAGAAGCCAGATGTGGAAGTCCTGCGCTGGCGTGTTTACACGTGGTCTGCAGTTGTGACACCGGTTGGACGTATAGCCAAATTCTCTAAAATGACATTGGAGGCGCCTTAGGATAGAAAAATGAACATTCAATTCTCTGGCAACAGTTGTGGTGGACATTCCTGCAGTCAGCATGCCGATTGCACACTCCCTCAAAACAGACATATGTGGCTTTGTGTTGTGTGACAAAACTACACATTTTAGAGTGGCCTTTTATTGTCCCCAGCCCAATGTGCACCTGTGTAATGGTCATGCTGTTTATTCAGCTTCTTGATATGCACACCTGTCATGTGGATGGATTATCTTGGCAAAGGCGAAATGCTCACTATCAGGAATGTAAATAATTTTGTGCACAACATTTGTGAGAAATAAGCGTTTTATGTGTTATGGACAATTTCTGGGATTTTTTATTTCAGCTCATGAAACATGGGACCAACACTTGCGTTTATGTTTTTGTTCAGTTTATATTTATTTATCAACTTTCCTAATATTAAGCATATTGTTTTGCTCTACAGCGGGAGTATAGCGTACCTGGCAGGCATGAAAATAAACCACGGGAAAAGTGTCCTCCATTCACTATTTAAGTGGTTAGATGACATCTATTTTTTACCCCCGTGACCCTGTTCTGAGACAAGTGCATGATAATGGTCCATTCTAAATCAAAACTAATTTCGCACACACACTGCCGTTCAAAAGTTTGGGTCACTTAGAAATGTCCTTGTTTTTGAAAGATAAGCAAATTTTTTTGTCCATTTTAAAATAACATCAAATTGATCAGAAATACAGTGTAGACATTGTTAATGTTGTAAATGACTATTGTAGCTGGAAACGGCTGATGTTTACATAGGCGTACAGAGGCCCATTATCATCAACCATCACTCCTGTGTTCCAGTGGCACGTTTCGTTAGCTATTTGTAGTTTTTATTTCACCTTTATTTAACACGGTAGGCCTGTTGACAACAAGTTCTTATTTACAACTGCGACCTGGCCAAGATGAAGCAAAGCAGTGCGACAAAAACAACAACACAGAGTTACACATAAACAAACATACAGTCAATAACACAAAAGAAAAGAAAATTACAGTGTGTGCAAATGTAGAAGATTAGGGAGGCAAGGCAATAAATATGTCATAGAGGCGAAATAATTACAATTACCGGGTTCCGGTTCTAAAGTATAAAAATAGCAGATCCGTACCACATTGGGTGAGCCGGGTTGTAGGAGAGTATATTCAGTCCGTAGATGGAAAGTGAGATTAAAATATATACGAAATAAAAGCGAGGTAAGCAAAACATTTACGGGACGGGACAAGACAAAACACACGTCCGACTGCTACGCCATCTTGGAACCAAGTTTATAATTTTAAAATGCTAATTGATCATTAGAAAACCCTTTTGCAATTATGTGAGCACAGCTGCAAACTGTTGTCCTGATTAAAGAAGCAATCAAACTGTCATTTTAGACTAGTTCAGTATCAGCGGCATCAGTACTGATGAGTTCGATTACAGGCCAGAACAACAATTTCTTCTGAAACTCATCAGTCTATTCTTGTTCTGAGAAATGAAAGGCTATTCCATGCGAGAAATTGCCAAGAAACTGAAGATCTCATACAACTCTGCATACTGCTCCCTTCACAGAACAGGGCAAACTGGCTCTAACCAGAATAAAAAGAGGAGTGGGAGGCCCCGGTGCACAACTGAGCAAGAGGACAAGTACATTAGTGTCTAGTTTGAGAAACAGACACCTCACAAGTCCTCAACTGGCAGCTTCATTAAATAGTACCATCAAAACACCAGTCTCAACGTCAGCAATGAAGGCGACTCCAGGATGCTGGCCTTCTTGTGACAAAACTCACACTCATTCTTGTGTTTAATAAATGTATTGTATAGTGTGTGTGTGTGGCAGGCTTACAATGATGGCAAAAAAACAAAATTTGAGAGTGCGAGAGGGGGTACACAGCTGGAGGTTGAATGTTTGAAGGAGTACGGGACTATAAAAAGTTTGGGAACCACTGGCCTAGCCCATAGGCCTATATGTTTTGATAAGGTTTGTATCACAACTAAAGTGGCCAAAATTTCTTAAAGTTAAGCACATTAATCCGCTTTACGACCAGTGTAGAGCCTAACTGGCATACAAAGGCAGCGTGTGAGTTTCAAGTTTGGGGAAGATAATTTTCACCGTAAAAATGCAACTTTTATAATAAAGAATTACATGCATAATCGCGTTTGCGGTCACTTTGGAGAACAGTGTTTCGCTGCTAATTGTTTGCATTTTGGAACATTCGCGCTTATAGCCGTGTGCGCAATTCTGCACAAATGTCAAGAAATATAAATATCCTTATAGTTTATCAACATTTTAAGATTAACGTTCTGATCGTTTGCATCAGCCACAGGTTTTTTTATGCTAGTGGTTGTATTAATTTGTTATCTATCGCATCCCACAAGGTAGCCTAGCCTAGTGGCAGGTAGCCAAGTGGTTAGAGCGTTGGGCCAGTAACCGAAAGGTTGCTGGATCGAATCCCAGAGCTGACGAGGTAAACATCTGTCGTTTTGCCCCTGAGCAAGGCAGTTAACCCAGTGTTTCCCGGTCGCCGAAGACATGGATGTCGATTAAGGCATCCCCCCGCACCTCTCTGATTCAGAGGGGTTGGGTAAAATGCGGGAGACACATTTCAGTTGAAGGCATTCAGTTGTACAGCTGACCTGGTATCACCCTTTCCCTTTCCCAACTGTCCCAGAGTATGTTTGGAATATTTATTTCTTGCACAGAAAGACAAGTTGACCAATTGAATAGGTAAACTTTTGTACTATGGGGGATTGACATAGGCTATAGCTTTTGCTGTTTGTAAGGCTTACTCATCTTGTTGGCTGACGAAAAGTACTGTAGGCCAATATGCGCCTCGGAATTCGATAAGAAGGATCCGCGCAGTTGTGTCCCCGATGTGTCTGTCTCACTTGTAGCCTACTTCTTAGCTGAGATGCCTGTGAGAATGACCCGATCACGTGACGGGTGTTGGCTAATAAGAATTGAGATATCTGAGAGCCATGTGAGTTAGAAGTGCTCTGACTGTCCACTGTCCCACTACATTCCCATCGGCAGACCCTCACCCCTCCCTATTCCCATCGGCAGACCCTCACCCCTCCCTATTCCCATCGGCAGACCCTCACCCCTCCCTATTCCATCGGCAGACCCTCACCCCTCCCTATTCCCATCGGCAGACCCTCACCCCTCCCTATTCCCATCGGCAGACCCTCACCCCTCCCTATTCCCATCGGCAGACCCTATTCCCATCGGCAGACCCTCACCCCTCCCTATTTCCCATCGGCAGAGCCCTCAACCCCTCCCTATTCCCATCGGCAGACCCTCACCCCTCCCTATTCCATCGGCAGGACCCTCACCCTCCCCTATTCCATCGGACCTCCCCTCCCTCCCATCGGGCAAGACCCCCCCCCCTTCCATCGGACCCACCCCTCCCTGATTCCCATCGGCAGACCCTCACCCTCCTTTAATCCCATCGGCAGACCCTCACCCCCTCCCCTATCCCATCGGCAGACCCTCACCCCTCCCTTTCCCATCGTCATACCCTCACCCCTCCTATTCCAGCTCAAGTCTCATCTCCCATTTCTTTGTTATGCCTCCTTGCTCTGTGCTATTCTTAGCCAACCCTACTTTTCTTCCCTAAACTGCCATGTCTATATTTTTTTAAGTATATTTCTGTCTTTGCTCTCAGCTTTCCAGCAGGCTGGCCACTCTGGGCCCCCTGGTCTGCAGCAGGATGGTGCCAGATTGGCAGCGGTGCTCCCCCTCCATATGCCAGAGCCACCCCCTCTCATCTCCTCCCAACAAGCCAGGGGGGTCTATCACACAGGTATAGGACACTACTCGAGAGAGCCATAGCACCCATTAGATGTTGAGTTATTGTGAAAGTGAATTGAGTTTTGCCGTTCACCATGCTCACTGTTGTTGTGTGGTTCGCAGGGCACCCCAGTGCAGCTGCATAGCCCGGCTCATGGGATGGACCATGGGAAGATGCCCCCTGTACAGATGGGTTTGTCCTGGATGGATCAGAGGAAAGTGGGTGAGTCCAAGTGTCTGGAGTGGGTGCAGCACTCCCAGCCTTGGTTTGCTGGTGAGTTGCCTTCTTCTTACCCTAACCTTCAATTGTAGATTTTGGGTGTCCTGGGCTTTCTCCATTGACACTCTCTCTCCTCTCTGCTCTTGTCTCACACTGTCCCTCTCTGACTCACACACACACACCAGGTCCCTACCCGGTGGTGAAGCAGGAGCAGCTTTCTCCGCGGTGCCCGTCATCCCTGGCAGAGAACCTGTCCACACAGGGGATGCCCCATGACGCCAATGCTGGACGTGGTGAGTTCATAACTAGATACATTCCACACCCCTTGATGTTGGGCACCAAGTGTACACTGCTCTCTGCTTATACTGATTCTCTTCTCTGTTATTGGTACATTAACAGATGTCTATGCCAATATAAAGCCCTGACTCTGCTCCTGGATGTGTTGAATTTGCAGGGTCTTTGCCCGCAGTGCAGGGGGGCAGCATCACAAAGGGCATCCCAGGGACCAGAGTGCACCAGGACTCCCCCATCTCCTACCGGGGAGGCTCCATCACCCAGGTAAGAGCAACACGCTGACCACAACACTACAATGTGCTTCTGCTTACTGTGCCTTGTTCATTATCATGACTTTATCAGCTTTGACCTAAAAGTCTCACCGGACTGTTTGTATGCCTCCAAATGAAACGAGGACAACGACATAGACGTGTTGAGAGGTCATGACCCCAGGCTGGAAAGCTAGTCAGGCTCAGTTAGTGTTCAGGCAAGGCAGGGTAAAGGCTGGGGCTGCAGGCAGGCAGGATCTCCCTGCTAATCCTGCCTGGTGTGACATGATCGTGGCTCTGACTGCTCCCTGTCGCCCTAGCAACAGGTACACACTGTACCACGTCTGTTCTCTACTTTATTTATCTGTTTATTCTCCACTCACTAAGCCCCATCAATGATATGCACAGTCCTCAGCCTGCTGTAATATCTGCCTCGGCCAACTGGCCTTGAAATGGGGTGATGTTATATATGCCCAGATAGATAACTGAGGGAAAGGTGAGAGAGATGTAATCAGAGCGGGTGGGGAAGTTAGCCTGCTCCTTCTTTGTTTGTTTAGCTGACTGCTAGGCAGAGCCAATGTGTGTGTATGTGTGCGTGTGTACAGTTTAGGCTTTGTTGTGTCAGGTGCGTCACTCGCATCTCCCTTGATAAAGTTGAATGCTGAGGGGTAGATGCCCTGGCCCCTGACCTACACTACACCCCCCCTTCTTTGGAAAGATCTGTAATCAACAGACCGGAAATGTGATCTAGGGCAACACATGTCCCTCTTCACCCCCTCCCTCCTCCCACACTCCATATCAGTCTCCAATGACAGCCTTGTGTGCTCTCTATCAGCCTCCCAGCAGGCTTACATAAACACTCAGCGGCAATGGAGGAAATATGACTCACAGCAAAGTGTGCCAGAGATATGACAGAAATCCCTGACCAAACCTGCTGCTGCCATTTTGTCACCTAGTGTTAGCACTGCAGAGTCTGTGGGGCGTATTATCTGAGACACAAATTGTATTCTTATGTGACTATGTGGCATCAGTGCATGATGTACACTCCGTATGATCTTACTCACCAGAGCTATCACAATGAAAAATGACATTCTGGAAAAATATACAGTACCAGTCAAACATTTGGAGACACTTTCATTATTTGTACTATTTTCTACATTGTAGAGTAAGGGTGAAGACTACAAAACTATGAAATAACACATGGAATCATATAGTAACAAAACAGTGTTAACCAAATCCAAATATATGTTATATTTGAGATTCTTCAAAGTAGTCACCCTTTGCCTTAATTACAGCTTTGCACACTCTGCGTTCACTCAACCAGCTTCATGAGGTTGTCACCTGGAATTAATTTAAATTAACAGATGTGCCTTGTTAAAAGTTTGTGGAATTTCTTTCCTTAATGTGTTTAAGCCAATCAGTTGTGTTCAATCAATCAATCAATCAAATGTATTTATAAAGCCCTTCTTTCATCAGCTGATGTCACAAAGTGCTGTACAGAAATCCAGCCTAAAACCCCAAACAGCAAGTAATGCAGGTGTAGAAGGTAGGGGTGGTATACAGAAGATGGCCCTATTTGGTAAAAGACCAAGTCCATATTATGGCAAGAACTAAGCATAGAAAAGACACTCCATTTTTACTTTAAGACATGAAGGTCAGTCAATCCGGAGGATTTCAAGAACTTTCTTCAAGTACTTCACAAAAACCATCAAGCGTTATGATGAAACTGGCTCTCATAAGGATCGCCACAGGAAAGGAAGAGTTAACTACACCTCAGATTGCAGCCCAAATAAATGCTTCACAGAGTTCAAGTAACAGACACATCTCAACATCAACTGTTCAGAGGAGACTGCGTGAATCAGGCCTTCATGGTCGAATTGCTGCAAAGAAACCACTACTAAAGGACACCATTAAGAAGAAGAGACTTGCTTGGGCCAAGAAACACGAGCAATGAACATTCGACCGGTGGAAATCTGTTCTTTGCTTTGAGTCCAAATGTGAGTTCTTTGGTTCCAACCAGTGTCTTTGTGAGACACAGAGTAGCTGAACGGATGATCTCCGCATGTGTGGTTCCCACCGTGAAGCACGGAGGAAGAGGTGTGATGGTGTGCGGGTGCTTTGCTGGTGACACTGTCTGTGATTTATTTAGAATTCAAGGAACACTTAACTAGCATGGCAACTAAAGTATTCTGCAGCGATACGCCATCCCATCTGGTTTGCACTTAGTGGGACTATCATTTGTTTTTCAACAGGACAATGACCCAACACACCTCCAGGCTGTGTAAAGGCTGCATCAGATTACCTGGTTTCTACAATCACCCAACCTCAACCCAATTGAGATAATTTGGGATGAGTTGGACCGCAGAGTGAAGGAAAAGCAGCCAACAAGTACTCAGCATATGTGGGAACTCCTTCAAGACTGTTGGAAAAGCATCCCAGGTGAAGCTGGTTGAGAATATGCCAAGAATGTGCAAAGCTGTCATCAAGGCAAAGTGTGGCTACTTTGAAGAATCTCAAATATAAAATATATTTTGATTTGTTTAACACTTTTTTGGTTCCTACATGATTCCATATGTGTTATTTCATAGTTTTTATGTCTTTACTATTCTGCAATGTAGGAAAAAATTAATAAATAAAGAACAACCTTTGAATGAGTCGGTGTGTCCAAACTTTTGACTGGTACTGTACATCTTACAACAATGACTAATGAAATCTGTGAAACTGATGTCCTCTATCTTGTGAGATGATTGAGTGTTGTTCCTATGTCTGTCCCACTCCCTCCACAGGGCACCCCGGCAGATGTGCTGTACAAGGGGACCATAACCCGTCTGATCACAGAGGATAGCCCCAGCAGAGCAGAGAGGGAGCGGGATGAGCTCCTGTCCAAAGGACACGTGGTCTATGAGGGCATCAGTGGACACATCCTCACCTATGACCGTCAGTACTCTAACCTTCTAGAAATGCTGTGCTACTTCACTTACTTACAATGCCTTCAGAAAGTATTCGTACCCCTTGACTTATTACACATTTTGTTGTTACAGCCTGAATTTTAAATGTATTGTTTTTCCTCATCCATCTACACACAATACCCCATTATGACTAAGGGGAAACGTGTTTTTAGACATTTTTGCAAGTTTATTGAAAATGACGTTTCAAGTTTACATACAGTGCATTCGGAAAGTATTCATACCCCTTCACTTTTCCCACATTTTGTTAAATAATAGCCGTAGGCCGGACGAATTTGAATTACTGTTTAACGGATGCCCTGCCTTACTTTTCTCCACACCTCGCAAAAAAAACTAATCAGATGTGTCATTTTTTGGGCAATATATGTTTATAACTCACTGTCCGCTCTCCCTTGTTGCTTTCCCAAGTTGATGCGCAACAGACCAAACAGCCTCAGATCATGTTTGAGCCTCTGATTGGACAGTGAAACACACACGCTCACACCTTTCATTTCTCTCTCATGCCGTCATGGCTGAAGCCAGCGCAAATTCCTACTATTTATCTGTCCAGGTTAAATGTGGGACGTCCCTTGTTATAAACAAACAGTCAGTTAAATTCATGCATCATTTTCAGATCTATTAGAAGCGATTAATATACGAAACAACAATGTCATTGAACCAATTCACTGGCCATGCAAGCTGATAGTATTTTGGAACATTCGCGCTTATAGCCGTGTGCGAAATATAAATATCCTTATAGTTTATCAACATTTTAAGATTAACGTTCTGATCGTTTGCATCAGCCACAGGTTTTTTGATGCTAGTGGTTGTATTAATTTGTTATCTATCGCATCCCACAAGGTAGCCTAGCCTAGTGGCAGGTAGCCAAGTGGTTAGAGCGTTGGGCCAGTAACCGAAAGGTTGCTGGATCGAATCCCAGAGCTGACGAGGTAAAAATCTGTCGTTTTGCCCCTGAGCAAGGCAGTTAACCCAGTGTTCCCCGGTCGCCGAAGACATGGATGTCGATTAAGGCATCCCCCCGCACCTCTCTGATTCAGAGGGGTTGGGTAAAATGCGGGAGACACATTTCAGTTGAAGGCATTCAGTTGTACAGCTGACCTGGTATCACCCTTTCCCTTTCCCAACTGTCTCAGAGTATGTTTGGAATATTTATTTCTTGCACAGAAAGACAAGTTGACCAATTGAATAGATAAACTTTTGTACTATGGGGGATTGACATAGGCTATAGCTTTTGCTGTTTGTAAGGCTTACTCATCTTGTTGGCTGACGAAAAGTACTGTAGGCCAATATGCGCCTCGGAATTCGATAAGAAGGATCCGCGCAGTTGTGTCCCCGATGTGTCTGTCTCACTTGTAGCCTACTTCTTAGCTGAGATGCCTGTGAGAATGACCCGATCACGTGACGGGTGTTGGCTAATAAGAATTGAGATATCTGAGAGCCATGTGAGTTAGAAGTGCTCTGACTGTCCACTGTCCCACTACAACCCCTCTCTATTCCCCAGACCTTTCGTCATACCCTCACCCCTCCCTATTCCCATCGTCATACCCTCACCCCTCCCTATTCCCATCATCATACCCTCACCCCTCCCTATTCCCATCGGCAGACCCTCACCCCTCCCTATTCCCATGCAAGCTGATAGTATTTTGGACGGCCAAATTGAAGTCAAAATGATTGAAATCGAAGTGTGTCAGCTGTATGGTGATTTGCAATTCATAACTTACATTTTGCCGGTACTATCAGTAGTTGTAGGCCAACCGATAACACCAAGATGGAATGCGTTTGAAGTGATGATGTGTCGCCGAGAATAGCTAGCATGTCCAGCAAAGTACATGGCCAGTGGCACGCGCACACTTCGTGCAGATCAGCAGCTCCACAATGATGTGATTGACTCTCTCCAAGGTGAGGGCTTTTCATGGCAGCCAGACGAGACCGTCAAAAGAGGATGCGGTGAGCAAAGTTACTGGGCTGGAATTTAGTCAAGCTTGCTGATGCTTCTAATTGTGCATGTTACAAACACATTTTTATATTTTGATGATGATAGGCTATACTCTAGGCTGGATTTATATATTTTTTCCAATGCTACATTCATTTGGCAGACCCAACTGGGCCTCTTTTGACAAGGCCTAGTCCTTGAGAGGTCTAATCATATTTGTATGAATAATTTGTTAACACTTATAGGCTATAGAGATGCATTCAGGTAATGAATTCATTTTTATACATCAACATTTTATACAAGTTGTACTTCCCATTGTGTTTCATTTATCATGGTTATAACAACATTGTAACATCTTTCTTTTTAAGAAACATAGTGTAGGTTTTCGCATGGAATAAGTAACTCTTGAAGCTCGCATTAGGCCTAAATCCTGCACAAGTGCCCCCTAGGACAATGTGGTCAAGTTCTGTTATTCCTTATCACTTAATGTTTATTTATTTTGTATTTATTTGCTCGATCATGCCACTTTTCTGGGGGAAAATAAGTTAAACAGTGAATCAATTTTGCCTGGCCTTATCCTAAAATTGATTAAAAAAAAAATTTCTCCCCTTCATCAATCTACACACAATACCCCATAATGAAAAGCAAAAACAGCTTTTTAGGAATTTTAGCAAATGGATGACATAACAAAAACTGAAATATCAAATTTACGTAAGTATTCAGACCCTTTACTCTCAGTACTTTGTTGAAGCGCCTTTGGCAGCGATTACAGCCTCAAGTCTTCTAGGGTATGACGCTACAAGTTTGGCACACCTTTATTTGGGGAGTTTCTTGTGTTTTTCTCTGCAGATCCTCTCATGTTCTGTCAGGTTGGATGGGGAGCATCGCTGCACAGCTATTTTCAGGTCTCTCCAGAGAGAGGTCTCTCCAGTTTGAATGGGTTCAAGTCGAGGCTCTGGCTGGGCAACTCAAGGACATTCAGAGACTTGTCCCGAAGCCACTCCTGCATTGTCTTGGGTGTGTGCTTAGGGTTGTTGAAAGGTGAACGTTCGTTCCAGTCTGAAGACCTGAACACTCTGGAGCAGGTTTTCATCAAGGATTTGTCTGCACTTTGCTAGGTTCATCTTTCCCGGCTAGTCTTTCAGTCCCTTCCACTGAAAAAGATCAACACAGCATGATGCCATCACCACCATGCTTCACTTCACTGTAGGGATGGTTTTGGGTAGGTGCCTGGTTTCCTCCAGACGTGACGCTTGGCATTCAGGCCAAAATGTTCAATCTTGAAATCATCAGACCAGAGAATCTTGTTTCTCATGCTCTGAAAGTTCTTTAGGTTCCTTTTGGCAAACTCCAAGCAAGTTGTCATGTGCCTTTTACTGAGGAGTGGCTTCCGCCTGACCACTCTACCATAAAGACCTGATTTGGTGGAATGCTGCAGAGATGGTTGATATTCTGGAAGGTTCTCCTATTTCCACAGAGGACCTCTGGAGCTCTGTCAGAGTGACCATCGGGTTCTTTGTCACCTCCCTGACCAAAGCCCTTCTCCCCTGATTGCTCAGTTTGGCCAGGCGGCCAGCTCTAGGAAGAGTCTTGGTGGTTCCAAACTTCTTCCATTTAAGAATTATGGAGGACATTTTTTGGTGCCCTTCCCCAGAACTCTGCCTTGACACAATCCTGTCTCAAAGCTCAACGGACAATTCCTTCGACCTCATGGCTTGGTTTTTGCTCTGATATACACTGTCAACTTTGGGACACAGGTATGTGCTTTTCCAAATCATGTCCAATCAATTGAATTTACCACAGGTGAACTTCAATCAAGTTGTAGATACATATCAAGGGTTATCAATGGAAACAGGATGCACCTGAGCTCAATTTCGAGTCTCAGAGCAAAAGTTCTGAATACTTACAGTACCAGTCAAAAGTTTGGACACACCTACTCATTCAAGGGTTTTTCATTATTTTTACTATTTTCTACATTGTAGAATAATAGTGAAGGAATCACAACTATGAAATAACACATATGGAATCATGTAGTAACCAAAAAAAGTCTGAAACCGATCAAAACATATTTGAGATCCTTCAAAGTAGCCACCCTTTGCCTTGATGAACCACACATATGGCGGTTGGATCCAAAAATCTAACATTTTAACATCTACCGGTATAATGTCCATTGCTCGTGTGTTTATTTATTTGCCCAAGCAAGTCTCTTCTTCTTAATGGCGTCCTTTAGTAGTGGTTTCTTTGCAGCAATTTGACCATGATGGCCTTATTCACGCAGTCTCCTCTGAACAGTTGATGTTGAGATGTCTGTTAAATTAACTTATTGAAGCATTTATTTGGGCTGCAATTTCTGAGGCTGGTAACACTAATGAACTTATCCTCTGCAGCAGAGGTAACGTTGGGTCTTCCTTTCCTGTTGTGGTCCTCATGAGGGCCAGTTTTATCATAGCGATTGATGGTTTTTGCAACTGCACTTGAAGAAAGTGCACTTTCAAAGTTCTTGACATTTTCATGTCTGAAAGTGATGACGGAGTGTCTTTTCGCTTTGTTTATTTGAGCTGTTCTTGCCATAATATGGTATTTTGGTCTTTTACCAAATAGGGCTATCTTCTGTATACCACCCCTACCTTGTCACAACACAACTGATTGTCTCAAACGTGTTGAGGAAAGAATTTCCACAAATGAACTTTTAGCGAGGCACACCTGTTCATTGAAATGCATTCCAGGTGACTACCTCGTGAAGCTGGTTGAGAGAATGCCAAGAGTGTGCAAAGCTGTAATCAAGGCAAAGGGTGGCTTCTTTGAAGAAAAAAATATATTTAACACCTTTTTGGTTACTACATGATTCTATATGTGTTATTTCATAGTTTTTTTTGTCTTCACTATTATAATTAAGAGAAATCCTGAAATGAGTGTCCAAACTTTTGACTGGTACTATATGTAAATAAGGTATTTCTAAAAACCTGTTTTCAATTTGTCATTATGGGGTATTGTGTGTATATTGAGGACATTTTTTTTTATTAAATACATTTTGGAATAAGCCTGTAACGTAACAAAATGTGGAAAAAGTGAAGGGGTCTGAATACTTTCCGAATGCACTGTACGTTTTCACACCCCTTTGTATTCACATCCAATTTCCTTTGATCATCCTTGAGATCTCACTACAACTTGGAGTCCACTTGTGACCAATTCAATTATTTGGACATGATTTAGAATGTAGCACACCTATATGGAGCCAAATACAGGACATTCCTTGATGAGAACCTGCTTCAGTGCAAACAGCCTTAGACTGGGGAGAAGATTTAAGTTCCAACAAGATAATAACCCCATGCATACACCCAAAGCAATGCTGGGAAATCTTCAGAACAAGAATGTGAAAGCCCTTCAGTGGCCCAGCTAAAGCCCAGACTTGAATCCCATTGAAAATCTTTGGAAAGACTTGAAGATTGTTGTTCACCGCCGCTCCCCATCTATCTTAACAGCACTTGAGAAAATCTGCAAGGAAGAATGAGAGAGAATCCCCAAATCCAGATGTGCAAAGCTGATACAGACATACCCAAGACGACTCAAAGCTGATACAGACATACCCAAGACGACTCAAAGCTGTAATCGCCACCAAAGGTGCTTCTACAAAGTATTGACTCAGTGGTGTGAATACTTATGTAATTGAGATATTTCTGTGTTTTTCAATACGTTTTCATTATGGGGTGTTGTGTGTAGATGGGTGAGAAAAAAATCTATTGAATCCATTTTGAATTCAGGCTGTAACACAACAAAATGTGGGATTAGTTGAAGGGTATGCCTACTTTCTGAAGAGTTTAAACCACCCCTCAATGCCCTCTGATGCTTGGTATTTCTAGGTGGATTATCCCTGTTCCTCTGACAGTTGTTTGTGGTGTGTTCTCCTCAGGCCCACCCTCTCAGAACCCTAAAGATGACGGCCGGGGCCAGCCTGGGGAGATCTTGGGGCTGAAGCGCCCCTATGATGTCAGGGGGTTGCCCATGAGGGAGACACTGTCTGCAGCTAACTGTGAGGGTAAGTTTTGGGGTCAGCTACCTTCTAACAGCTCTAGCATGTACTTTATGTAGACTACAGTAACCAATGCTATTCTTTCTTCACTTTGACCCCTACTTCAGGTCTGATAGGCAGAGCCATATCTCACGAGAGAGACAACCCACACCCAACCCACCACATCCGTGGTTCCATTTCACAGGGTAAAGCAAATAGACCCACTCTTTTATTCCATCAGGGTATGGTCACCTCACCGAGTTGCACAATGGCTCGTTAAGTTTGTAACTCCTGTGTGTTTGTGTTCCTCCTCTCCTCCCCCCAGGTATCCCCCGTCACCTGGACATCCAGGATGGCTACATGAGGCGGGAGGCCAAGCAGGTGAAGAGAGAGGGCTCCCCGTCCCAAGGGACTGGCCAGATGGCTGAACCCATGAAGAGTCGAGAGGCCATTGTGCCCACAGTGAAGGAGGGGGGGCGATCCATCCACCTCATCCCCAGAGAGGAGCTCCGACTGATGCCCGAAGGCATGATGATGCCCAAGGCTGGCAAAGAGGGCATCATAGTACAGGTGAGTGGAATGTCACACTGTAGATGCTCTGCACGTCAGTGCACACTGCCTCAGGGAAATTAAAAAGCAACAAAAGTCACTACTGTTGGTAGAAAGATTCAGTATTTTTCATTGTCTTTTTTTCAGGGCACTCCTATGAAGCAGGAGCAGGGTAGCTCAAGGAAGGGGCACGACGTTCGTTCCATAATCGCCAGCTCCCCACGCTCCCACTACGGCATGCCCTCCCACCTGGAGATGCGGGGACCCGAGCAGCGGGGCCGCTACGAGGAGGGTCCTAAGAGCCGTCCCAGCGCTGTGGTCAACACGGCCAGCTCCATGGCTCGATCCTCGCCCCTGGCAATGGGGGGTGAGCAGGGTGGCAAGGCTCACCACAGCCCTGTGGGCTACGAGGAACACAAGGGTGGCATAAGGGCTCCCTACCCTGGACCTTCTCACCGAGGATCTCCCCTGTCAGGCCAGCGGCAGCATGAAGGTATGTCACACACTCAGTCCTGACTGTACACTGTCCTAGGGATGTGACAAATGGAAACATTTTCTTAAAGTTTAAACAGACATTTTATTATCGGTTTTCTGTTGTGAATTCACAATGCAGCTGCCAGCAACAGTGTTGTCTCCCTTTCCGATGGTTAAGTGTTGCATTTCCTTCTCATTTAACTTCTCAAAGTATTGCCATACAGGACTTTGCTGCTGTCACTTGATTTTCTCTGACATTTTTTCAACTGTTAGCAATGATGGAGATGTTGACTCCAAAATAATTGATTTCTCGACTCCCTGGGTCTAGTCCCATTTCTGAGTGTAAAGATAAACTCCTAAGATTGAGTATTTTTGGAACGGAGGAGACTGATTAGTTTCCGTACTTCCGAGAACACAAACACTCGCATCTTTCACAGCGAGCTAGCGAGGGGCGGAGAGAGGGGCGAGGCACAATATAAGTAGTTTGGTCACCAGACAGACAGTCACAACCGTGCACTAGGCCTACCTATCTGCTATCAAAAGCTGTATCTCGCAATGGAATGCTTTATCTTACCATTTTGTGGCCTGCAATGTCTCGCAACTTCAGTAAAGCAGGGCCTATCATCAATATATAGGCTAGGATATTTTACATGTAACAGACTGAAGACTGAACACACACTCGTATCATTAATGAAGAGCACGAGCAGGCGAGCCAGCGTGAGGGAGAGAGAGGAAGGGGCAGGAAGAAAGCCTGTCTTGGTCATCTGTATCTCGCAATGTCTTGTCTTGCATGCCTCACAAATTCACCAAAGTAGCCTAAAGTTGACCTCTTCCTCAGGATTGATTTAAATTACACAACTTTCCCCAGGACTTTATAGCCTATTGACGAGTTAAGCCATAACGCAAACAAAATGCTATGTTTTGTGATAACTGCACTGAGATTTTAGTTTTGTGGGGGGGAAACTAAGATTTTCAGTTAGGGATTTTTCTTTACATTAAGGATTCCAACGTTAAAGAGTTTAAACGTTCCTTCCTGTCTGTTCCTAGCTTGTCTGATTGAGATGCATTGATAGTTTTTTGCCCTGGGTTGAGTTGCTCTCCCCTAGTGTTAACATACCTAATATGAAGGCCACAGTGTGTGTGTTTTCTAAAGCATCCTGCTCTCTCCCATCTCCTCTCTGTGTGGTCCAGGCTCCAATAAGAACCAGCCTCAGGAGCGCAAGGCCACACCCACTCCTCGGGAGATGAGCACCGGCAAGTCACCCCTGCCGGGCGTTGCCGAGCAGCAGGCCCAACAACAACAGGCGTCCCTGGCGTCGTACGAGCGTCTGCTGCAGGGTCTGGGGGCCGACGTGTACCGAGGACAGATCCCCCTATCCTTCGATCCTGCCTCCCTGCGTCAGGGCATCCCCATCGACCCAGGTACATAGTACACGGCTGGTCCATTCTTGTGTCCACTGTACAGTACACTACAGAGGAGCTCCTTAAATAACTCTTCTTTCTGTCTGTTGAAAGGATGTGGTTTGGGGGAGGGATTATGGGACTTGATATGATGGCATCTCTTTGTCTTCCTCCCCATTTATTAGCCTACTACCTGCCTCGCCACCTGGCCCCTAACCCTGGCTACCCTCACCCTTACCCCTACCTGATCCGGGGCTTCCCCGACACGGCAGCCCTGGAGAACCGCCAGACGCTGCTCAACGACTACATCACCTCCCAGCAGATGCACCAGTGGCCTGCAGCCGCAGCTATGGCTGCCCAGCGCTCAGACCTGCTGAGAGGGCTCTCGCCACGGGACCAGCCCCTCCAAATGCCCTACTCTGCTGCCCCACGCGGTGAGCCTCACTCTTGTCACAGTACAAACACACGCACACAGAAAGGAGACCTAGCTGGACCGGTGTAGTGTAATGTAGTTTTGACTAATGTTCTTCTTGCCTTCTCTTCCCCAGGGATCATCGATCTGTCTCAGGTGCCACACTTACCTGTCCTAGTCCCTCCCTCTGCAGGGTCTTCCGGCTCCCCCATGGACCGCATCACTTACATCCCCGGGGGCCAGGGAGGCTTCCCCACCCGGCCTTACAACACCTCCCCCATCTCACCAGGTACTGGACTGGACTGTACTGTACTGCACTCTACACACCAGCCATCGGCCTGGGAACAGAGGAGTTGTCTGTGTTTGAAAGGGTTGCTATGTGACTGACTCATCTGTGTGTGTTTTGTTTGTGTCCCTCCTTTGCTGTAGTTGGGCCCCAACACATGAGCAAGCAGCATGGCACACCATCTACTGACCGCGAGAGAGAGAGGGACCGCGAGAGAGAGAGGGACCGCGAGAGAGAGAGGGACCGCGAGAGAGAGCGGGACCGCGAGAGAGAGAGGGAGCAGGAGAGAGAGAGGGATCGTGAGAGACAGCGAGACAGAGAGCGGGACCGGGACAGAGAGAAGGGGATCTCTCATGGCAACGTGGAACATGCCCCCATCTGGAGACCAGGTGTGTAAAGATCTAGACACACTCTGCTATTACATTGTTATCTTATTACCATTATAGTAGCGCATTTACAGCACATGGTCTGTATGTGATGTGTATTCTGCTGTTCTATGAGATGAAAGATGTTACTCTGTGCAGTGTGTAATGTGAGTACTGTTTTCCCTCTGTTCCCTCACTCAGGCACAGAGCACAGCTCCGGTGGTAGCAGCAGTGTCAGGCCCTCCTCCCACTCCGGCTACAGCCACCAGCACTCCCCGGTGTCCCCTCGTACCCAGGACAGTGTCCAGCAGAGGCCCAGCGTCCTGCACAACACTGGGGGCAAGAGTCTGCCTGTCAGTGACCACAACAACCCTTCTGTGCTAAGGTAAGCTGTACGGTAACATGTCGGATAAATGGCTAAGTGTCTCCTACAGTATGTGCCTTGGTTCACTGAATATCATGTGCTCCTTCTGTGTTTCTTCTAAATATGATGTGCAGACTGTAGTGGGGGTTCATCTGTGGTTGGCATGTTCACTGACTGTTTTAGTGATTGGTTTACCTCTTCCAGGTCCATGCCAGGCTCCAATCGCTACCCAGGCTACAGCCACCTCCAGAGGACCGGGATGCCTACTGAGGGCTACCCACCAAGCATGGACCCCAAGGAAATGGGCCGGGATGGTGGCAAGAGCAGGGGAGGCCTTCCTAAACACACCCAAGACCAACATGGGCCCTCTATATCCTCCAGCAAATCTGACCCCAAGCAGGCCAGCCCTAACCAAGGGGGTTACCCCGTGCCCTACCCTCAGGGCTCTGCAGCCTCTTACCACTCAGGCCGGCCCCCACCTCACCTGCTGCCCCCCCAGTCGGATAGCCATGTTGGCCGCGGAGAAAGTGGCACACCTAGTAGGGAAAAGACTCAAAACAAACCGATGTCCGTTCAGGAACAAGAGCTCCGATCACTCGGTAAGACCACCATGACTGCGGCCAACTTCATAAACGCGATTATCATGCGTCAAATTTCTTGTGAAACGGGGATGCCAGAGACGGGCTCGCTCGTGGCCAACAGCGCCAGTGATGGTAAGACGCTCTGGATCCCAGGGTCCCCTCATCACCCAGACCCTCCCCCCGTTCGTCTGTGGCATATTGCACGCTGTGGTGGTTGGCATTATCAAATCAGTCCAATACATTTTTACATGTTATGTTTTCATATTATTTTTTCAACACTATACTATTTTATCTTTTTTTCCATGTAACTTAGAACTATGTCGTTTGTTTTTTAAATGTGGGTACTTGAAGACCACCAAAGGTGACCTCTGGATCCAAACTTGAACATCTAATATTATTATTTACACGTTTGACATTCAGAAGAAAAAGCAGAAACTGGAGCTGACTAGATATGGACAGAGTATTAAGGAGATGAAAGCGGCTGACGAGCTGGATAAATCAAATTATCCAGCTTGTTTTTATTAAATTACTATGTATTGACCATTATTATGGCAAAAATACAGAACTCAATTGGTATTTCCTTGAAGAGAAAGATCCTAGGTGCCCTTTAAGGTATCACTCATTGAAAATTTAAGCATAACATCCTTTGCTGCTTCTTATTTTCATTTCAGGACATGACGGTCTTCTATGTGGCATCCCCCATATTGCAGACTTAGTTCACCTGTAGTGTTCAAGAGTTCCAGATTAGAAACTAATCTATGAGATGTAATGTTGGTATCCTTATTAGGATTGTAGTAATTCTGTTCATATTTGATTAATAGTTAGTAATGACACCTTCCTTACAGACTCACCTCACAAAACCTCAAATGTGCCAGAAGTAAGGCAGAATATTGCTAGCTAGATTACCTAAATGACCTAAGCTTTCTTTTATGGTGTGTGACAGTCAGCTTCTCTCAATATAAACCAGTGTGAGTCGTGTAGTAGGAAATGTCCAGGCGAGCCTGCCAGAGTGCATCACCAGCCTAAAGCCCCACCAGCCACCAGACAGACCCTCACTGGGGCTCCAGATAGTATTGCTCTTCCACTGGAGGGGGGTCGAGGTGGGGGGCAGGGAGAGGGCTTGAGGGGTGGTGGTGAGACCACAAAAAAAGATCCAGGGTGGAGGGGGATGCTGCAGCTTCAGGCCACAAAGTATCTGCATGCTCTTATTATGCCTCACTGTAATTTATGCAGATTTTTTCCACAACACCTCTCAACAAAACCTCTGATTTTTCCCATCACAAAAAAATGTTGATCTTGTTTTTCCACTTGTTAAGCTATGTGCCACATCAATATTTCTGACATGCATATAGGGCAAGTGTGTGCATGCAAAGTTCAGAGAAGTAGTGTGGTATAACAGACTCTGATATATTTATATACTGTTGCATGTTCAGTATTGTCCATTAGGAAAAAGCTAGACCATACATTCACAATGCTACAGAGAGAAGACAGTAGTGCACTATAAAGCTGGATTTCAAATGGACCGGAGACACTAGTTTCTGAGCGACGGTAGCAACTGCCAGCCGAAGACAGTGTCATGTTGTTCCAAAGCTCTAGCAATAGAACAGATGAGTGTCTTCAACAGAGTGGGACTCCAGGGAACTATGCTGCCCTCCAGGGGTGGACTGACTTACATCAGCTGTTCCAAAGATGAATGCTCTGGTGCAGAACATTTCCAGAGCACAACACACACTGTATGCGCATTGCGTACAGTTTCTGTAATGAAAGCCAGAGATTAGTCAAATTGACTTAGGGCACTCCCTAAAGCCCCCTGGGAGAATGACCTCAAAATAGTTCCTCAATGACACTCTAGGGCTGTCTGAGAACGTCCTGGTCCATTTTAACTGGTACTATACTACAGCATACACACTTGTTGCTAGCACACTTTTTAAAGCAGGAAACCCATTTGATCTGCTGAAATCTAGGCCTATATCATAAATATAGAATGAAAAGCAGCAGCAGTGTTCGGTGGTCCTTAAATTTGGCGCCATTTCTTCTAAGCTCATCAATTTATGGACCATTTTATGTCACCGCCTAGCTTCTTAGTCCGATTTTCGGGGGTTTGAGATTTGTGCGTCTCTCCTTTGAGTAGAGTGCAATATGGAAATAAGTCAATCGTGATCTAAAGTAGATTGTCAAATCCAACACACTGGCTGACAACGCATAGTAGAGACAGGATTTCTGCAGGGGAAAGTGCCGTTGCGCTCTTATACACAGCAGATGTCACGCAATGTTTACAGAGCACAACGTCAGCTGTGCACATAATGGACTTGTTTTGAAAACAAGACATTTTTTAACGATGCATGTGTTTTTGTTTATTTTATAACAAGCTCTGCCTGTAAGCTGCCTCTATTCAAACTGGCCCAAGCAACTGAATTTCTGCCTTCTTTGTCCCCTCTGTGTGTGTCTGTGTACCTGGTGGTGCTGCTTAATTTGTGTGTGTGTGTGTGTGTGCACGCTCATGCTCTGTATGGCTCCACCCCTGTGTGCAATCTGTGTGGGTGCTTGTGTGTGTGTTGGGCTGTGTCCTGGACCCTCAGCTCAACAAAAGATGATGCCCATGGAGCAGCACGGTCTGTACCGGCCTCCCTCCGAGGAGAGGCTGTCCCCGGGCCAGCAATCCCCCCTGATGAAAGGCAGCCAGAGGGTGGTCACCCTGGCGCAGCACATCAGTGTAAGCCCCCTAGTTAATGACATGGTGTTCATATTGATCTTAAAGAATTATTATATTTTACTGTATTATATCAGTGTTGCATTTACCATGATAAGGATGATTTTAATACAGTTCTTCTCAGATCAAAGTCTTCTGTAGAAATTAAATGGGGAGCTTTTCTTGGGGGCTGACAAGTGGAAGGTAAAGATCTTGCTGAACAGGTTGGGGATGTGGGAGTATAGAAGTCACTAGAAGTAGGTAGGTTTCCTCCTTGCTGCCTGTCGTGTGTCTGACCCTTGTCTCTGATGTTGTGTGTGGGTAACAGGAGGTGATCACCAAGGACTATACCCGGCAGAGCCAACAGGCCCAGCAGCAGTCCTACCACAGCAACCCAGTCCTGGACCTAACCCGGCCCCTCAGCGCTCCCCATGCCCTGCCTGCCACCCAGGAGTCTAGCCAGGGACCTCGCTACACTCCAGAGAGGACAGGAGGGGAACGTACCCGAGATGGGTATGGCCCAAGACTGTGTTTTACTTCATGTTCACCCTTAGCGGGGTCGACACAATCGGATGCATCCGGTTTTCAGAGGAAATGGGAGAGAGCCTGTGCTGCGACTTCTGTTTCTGGATGTTAACAAGGCGACACTCCATCTTAACTCCTCCTCCACGTGTATTAGATTGGTTGAACAGTGCAGAAGAGAACATCCCACCTTTTTCTCATCAGGAGCAAAGTGTGGGGTGTACGGTCAGGTGTATATTTAACGCCTGCTATGTTAGGTTACTTTATGTACAATATGTCTACTTACATGCTGACTCGCGTGCGCATATTGATTTTGTCCATCCAGACACTACCAAGACACGCAGGTTGAATTAACAAAACTAACTCTGAACCAACTATATTAATTTGGGGACAGGTCTAAAAGCATTAAGCATTCATGGCAATTTAGCTAGTTAGCTTGCTGTTGCTATCTAATATGTCCTGGGATATAAGCATTGGGTTGTTAGTTTACCTGAAATGCACAAGGTCCTCTACTCAGACAATTAATCCACAGATAAAAGGGTTACGTGAGTTAGTTTCTAGTGATCTCTCCTCCTTCAGGCTTCTTCTTCATTGGACTTTATATGGCTGTTGGCAACCAGCTTTAAGGTGCTTTCCGTCACCCACGTGGGTATATGCTCCTAGAAACCAACGAGGAGATGGGAGAGGTTCTATGTTAGTGCCTGGCTAGGCAGAGGCTCGTTGATGAGCGCGAGCACTTTGGTTGAGTAACATGTATGTGTACATTTATTTTGCAATGCTCACAGGCGTAAACCGTGCGGTGTGGTCAGCATGTTATGTACAATATATCTACCAGCATGTGGAAATGTAGAAGTTGAATATTAACTACTATACTCAGACCACAGTGGCTTATTTGTGTGTGTGTCCTAGGTCTCCTCAGCCCAAGGCCTCACCTGTCAGTATGTCTGCAGACGGCATTGAGCCAGTGTCCCCTGCAGGAGCTATGTCTGAACCAGATTCTCAAGGGGCCTCCTACCCCAACGAGCAGGGAGAGCAGGGGTAAGGCCTCATCCTACCTCCTTCACACAGCTAGTAGTCATTCAATCACTCTAACCCACAATGTCAGTTATGTACTCCTTATTGTTAACACATTTTCTTGACAACTCTTGGTAAAAATGTTGGGCTGTATGTTCTATTGTGTGTAGTACAGTAGTTCTCCTGATGCTAACCAGACGTGGACGTCTCTCCACAGCATGGGCTCTCGCTCCCCTCCCAACACCCAGCCCCCAGCCTTCTTTAGCAAGCTCACTGAGAGCACCTCGGCCATTGTCAAGTCCAAGAAACAGGAGATGATCAAGAAGATGACCGTGGTCGGCAGTGAAACTGATTTCAGTGAGTCCCACCCTCACAGATACTGTAGTACTGTAGATACTATATTCATTGACAAAGAGAATATGCTTTAAAAAATATGATGTTTCTATTTACAGATACTGGCCAGCCAGGAACAGAGATTTTCAACATGCCTGCCTCTACCACTGCAGGTAAAATAGAGATTGATTACCATGGGATATTTGTGGTGAGAGGTGGATTAGTGTTACTCTCAACCACAATGCTGTTGTATAACGTGCTTGGAGAAGTCCTAGTTTTTCTGTGATTAATGTACCATGGACTGTGCTAGCTAGTTTTGCTGTTATGTGATCAGGGTTGGGTAGGTTATTTTCTAAATGTAATCTGTTACTAGTTACCTGTCCAAAATGTTTATCAGTAACGTAACTTTTGGATAACCCAAACTCAGTAATGTAATCGGGTTACTTTTAAATTACTTTCCCCTTAAGACATTAAAATAAGATAAAATAATATTACCAATTGAACGACATCTGTTGCAGGATAAATCATAGCTGGCCATAAATGGATGTTGCATTTTACTATGGGTTGGTTATGTAGGCTTCTTCTAACCCATCGCTTTCTACTACAGATAATATAATGATTAGGTTATATCTTTACATTTAAACCCAAAGTCTGTAAGATTGCCAGTCATTCCAATTAATTGAACCCCTTGATCTTCAAGAATAGGACTTGGAATTATGGAAGTATAGATTAGCCAAATATTTTTAGAAGACATAGCTTGGACTGTAGCCTAGAAAAGCCTATTCCTGTTTTCTTCCTGTGACCCATCAAACACATTTGGTGTGTCATCAGTCTCTGACTTGTGGTCAGACTCGCTCCGGTGGAACAAACTTGCACCTTTTTTCAATGCTGGATTGAAAGTCATTGAGAGAACAAAGGTGGACGTTTTTTTCCCGCGAACATCCTTTCTGAATTAAAAAATAATCCTAGAAGTAATCATCTAGTTTTTCGAAGGTATCTGTAATCTGATTACAATATTTTGTCTTGTAAGAGATTATATATATAATTTTTTTCGTTACATGTAATAGTTACTCCCCAACTCTGGTGACTATGTAGTGGTATAGATCAGCATGTTACAGTAGAGAGGCTCTCCTCCAGTTTGTATAGATATGGCCATGTGCCCCTTATGAACCCCTAGCAGACACAGCTAGGCTTTGGGCTGAAGCTTTAGGGCGTGTGCATCAGCTAGGCTACTCACAGGAGACTGGAGTGCAGTAGCTACATCCTGGGTGTAATCTAATGTACACCCCACCCTCTCTCTCTCTCTCTTCTGGAGACTCCAAACCTACATAATGCCCACTGACAAAATCTGTGTCTCTCTTTCTCTCTGAGGATGTGCTGCCTGGTTTACTCTTCTTCTCTGCTGTTCCACTGCACTCTTTCTCTCTGAGGATGTGCTGCCTGGTTTACTCTTCTTCTCTGCTGTTCCACTGCACTCTTTCTCTCTGAGGATGTGCTGCCTGGTTTACTCTTCTTCTCTGCTGTTCCACTGCACTCTTTCTCTCTGAGGATGTGCTGCCTGGTTTACTCTTCTTCTCTGCTGTTCCACTGCACTCTTTCTCTCTGAGGATGTGCTGCCTGGTTTACTCTTCTTCTCTGCTGTTCCACTGCACTCTTTCTCTCTGAGGATGTGCTGCCTGGTTTACTCTTCTTCTCTGCTGTTCCACTGCACTCTTTCTCTCTGAGGATGTGCTGCCTGGTTTACTCTTCTTCTCTGCTGTTCCACTGCACTCTTTCTCTCTCCCCTTCCTTTTCTTTCCCTTACTCTTCATTCTCATATTGGCTCTTTTCCATTTCAATTCTATTTGACTCTTTCTTGCTCTATTTATTTGTATCTCTCTCTCTCTCTCCCACTACTCAATGCCTTGGTTATGTCCCTCACACCCTCTCTAACTTCCACCTGTCCCCTCTTGCCTCCCAGGACCTGTAAGTATCCGCAGCCACCCGGCTCCTGAGGCGTCCGGTAACACCATAGGGCTGGAAGCCATTATCAGAAAGGCCCTGATGGGCAAGTATGATGACCAGGCCGAGGAGCGCCCTCCCTCCTCCAATGCTATTAACTCCATGGCTGCCAGTGTGCCTGCCGCTAATCCTCTCGCTGACGGACGGACCGAGGACTCTTACTCACTACAAGGTGTGATATTACCCCTCAAATCTCCCTCTGTCATAAGCCTCCACTCAGTTACAGGCTAGGGGTATTTTCTCTGTGCGTTTTATGTACTGGTGTTCATAGCAGGCAGTATTTCCAATTATGAAGCCGTAATGTATGTGTAACAAATTAAATATTGTATTTAGGCTACTTAATTAATATTTGTTAGACAAGTTTTTCACAGTTGTAACTTCAGATGTATGGAACCTGCTATGTAGATAAATGTGGATAGAATTGGTCAATTAACCACAGGGCTGTGTTTTGTTCCTTTCTTCTGCCTGCAGGTGGGGGGGGGAAGCCAAAGGGTAGCGGGCGCTCTAACGGGCGGAAGGCCAAATCTCCCGGGCCGGGCCTGTCAGGGGGGGAGAGACCCTCCTCTGTGTCCTCTGTCCACTCTGAGGGGGATACCAACCGCCGCACGCCCCTCATCAACCGTGTCTGGGAGGACCGGCCCTCCTCCACAGGTACTGCTCCCCCTCTCCCTGCCCATACTGCACCTCTCACATCTACACCATCTCATCCCCCACTGCTCATATTCAGCTGCACCTTTAAACCCTGTGTACTGCAGTCTGCTACCCATGGCATCATGGTCAGCACTCAATGATGTATTGTTGCTGTTCTTCCTCCTGCAGGCCCCACTCCCTTCCCATGTAACCCCCTGACCATGCGTTTCCCCGGTGGCATGCCAGTTGCAGCTCCCTCCCCCTCCTCTGGCCAGCTAGGGGTCCAGGGTCTGGGGCAGGGGCGGGCCTGGGAGGAGGAACCTAAGCCCCTGTTGTGTTCTCAGTACGAGACCTTGTCTGACAGCGAGTGAGAGACCCTGCCATGGAACAGAACAGCACCTACCAACTATCAACCACCTCCACTGCTGCTGCAGACACACACACACACACACCACTCTACACTCTCCATCCCACTCTACACTCTCCACCCCACTCTACACTCTCCACCCAGGAAAGGAGTGACCTCTTAGCCTCCCATCTCACACTGCTGACTGAGCATCTCAAGCGCTGATGGTGGTGTGCTGAGACACTGCTGCTCAGTGAATGTGTGTGTGTTGGTGTTTCTGTGTATACATTCACTCCAGGACTACTCTAAAGGACAAATCACTTGTTTTTTTTACTTGCCCCCCCCCCCTTGCTGGCCTTATCAATACGGACACATCAATTCACTCACTTTTTTGTGTACGTTTCTAGTGTCTTCTACGGATTGTGGAAGGGACTTGATACGGCCACATAGTCTGATGTTCATGTGTTTTAATCTGACCTGTTGATGGATTCACTGGCCCTGGACAAGGATGGATGTGTCCTCTGTTATACAGGAATCCTGCTCTACTCTGTCTGGGCTCTGTGAGCAGGGTTTCAACCTGGAGCTTCAACTTGGAGAAGCCTGCTGCCTCCACTGACCATCTCGATCTCTCATTCTTTCTGCCAATGACCCGATGGACATGGAGTTAACCACACAGAGCTCTGCATGGAGAGGTCTGCTAGGGAAGTGGACTCCTTCACTGACCCATGTCACTGTGCAGATGGCAGTGGGACTGGCAGGTAGCCAGCCAAATGGCATCCATAGTGCACTAGAGTACAGTACATTAGTGGACACTCGGCCGGTGCATTTCTACCACTATCAGATGATGGACAGGAGGGAAAAACACATTGTTTTCCTGTGTTTGTTATTTAGTTTTCTCCTTTTTAAATCAAGTCAGTCCAGTCTTGTGTTTGAAAGTGAGCTGAGACCGCTAGTACTTTTTATGGTGAATTTTGATGGTGTCAGTTATTGTTTCTTATTTGCAACCATTTATCTTGGGGGGTACGTGGGAGGGTTATATCATTGGTTAACAGGGTATACATGCTGTCCATTGCTGATGATGTCATCATACATTTGAAATGTTATAGGAGGACGGTGGCGCCGTATGTTCTCCAGGCATCCAATAGAGAGAGTGGACTGTGGGTGTGATGGCACTAAGAGACAAGTGACACTTTCTCACTCTTTGTACATGAATCATGTCTATGTGTTTGTTGAGACTGTTTTTGGATGTTAAGCACTTAGTTGTCAATCTGTTCACAATAGCATTTTTAAGAATGTGTGTTTCGGGCAGGTGAGAATAGACTCAAGAAGAAGAGTGTAGAATCCTACTAATAGAAGCGTCGTCCTCCTTTAATATCTGTTTCATTTGGTCTTGCCACATACATGATTTAGTGTTCCCGCACTCAAGCGACAATCACAGCTAGTGAAACATTACCTAGTCCGCTTAGTGCGGGTAGAGACCAACCTTAAAGCTGCTTTAGGGCAAATTACCCGGCATTAGAGTTGGAATGTGCTTGCATTAAAGAGGTGACAAATAAAAGCCATCTATGTTTCTATGCCCCTTGGACCATGGTGGTGCCGGCTGTGGCTGTAGCGTGAGCCCCGGCTGGCCAGCTGGAAGTCTGTCTCTAGGATGGAATGCCTATTGTCTCTAGGAGCTGCCTGTTGTGACGGTCTGACCTCTGAACTTTTACTGTCTAGGGGAAGAGGAGCTCTGCCTCACCAGGCCAGACGCACATTTTTATCTAGACCCAATTTTGTACAGTTCTAAGATTCCTAGTGTTAAGTGCCATTCATTTTACATATACAGTAATAGTTACCAAGTGACGCACACATTTTTTTAAATATTTTTTTTCTACATGCCAGGGTTATAAGTGTTTATGCAGGGAAATGTTGAAACCAAGAGCAGATGAAATGTCCTTCTTTTGATGTCTTTTGTTATGTCCAAATCTGTCACAGCCTTAGCGCTTAACTGTCACTTACACATGATTTACAATGGGAGCTGCTAACTTACTGTTGTGAATGTTAAGAAATGAAAAGCAGTGTATTCTGTTTGAGGATTGTAGAACTTGCTGCTGTCACATCAGGTTACCATGACAATGGGCAACGACATGGTTGAATGTCCTCTTGCTCTTTGCAGGCTAAGCAATAGCTATATAAAAGGTGAATGCCAAGAAGAAAGATGTAAAAAGGGCGCTGTTTGAAAGGCGATCATATAAACATTGCCCAATTTGTTTTTACAGGCAACATACCCTCAGTCCTTAGTGAAAGGTATTATATTCTGGCATGGTCCTGATTCAAAGGAGGTTTAAACAGTCCAAAATTGAGTGTTACATTTGTGTGATTAAGTTTTTGTCCATTACAATGATGGTGTCCATGGCTTGTATTGACTGTTGAAGCCAGAGAAGCACAGCTGTTCTCAGTGTGACCTGTTTAGAGGGACTGCACTGCAGTGTGTTATCCTGTCCACTAGTTAAGAGTTGAGTTAGTCATGATGGAGACGTGTTCGTAATGAACGTGGAACAGTTGGACAGACAGCTTTCACTCCTTCCTCTTCACTGGATTACATAACGTTTCTACTCTGGCTACCTATTATACTGGTCATGGTTGACATCTAATCAGTCAAGGTGCAGCTAAATGAAAAGGTTGTAACTGGACCCATCCGACTACAAGGTAACCCCAGCTTTGTATTATAATATAGTTTGTGTCTTTACTTGTATATCAATTGACTATTCATGAAGTCATTGGGAGAGAGCAAAGTGACAGTAAAGTTTGACGTGACAAGAAGACAAAACCATATCCAGATGTGTTAGCTAAATAAATAGCAGAGGAAATGAGAATAACCAGTTGTTTTTAAATGTACTGATGTGTATTTGAATGATTTATGCTTTTCACTCGTTTCTGTTTGTTCTTACACTGCTTGCTTTGATTATGGTCATGATACTCTCCATGCTAATAGTTAGCATTTCATTTGTAATGAAAGGAATGTTTCAAAATGAACGAAAAACCAATTAATCGAAGGGCCGATAGGATCCCTATATTGTCCACAGGTTGGGGGGGGGGGGGCGACATTGACATTGATCAACCGTATTGTGCGTAATGATTTGTTTAAAAAAAAAAATTATAACCCACTGTATAATAGCCAGGATTGTATATAGAACTGAAGAGATGTAAATATATATGTGGCTTGCTGCAAGGTTGGTATTTACAGAAAAACTATTCACACTGTTTAATTCTACATGCCCACCAGCAACCTTTGTGGATAGCAGTGTAACAAAAACAAAAAAACACTGCCTTAATGTTTAAATAAAAATCTTATTGCCATTGAATCTGATGCTGTTCATGTCTTTCTGTATACTTTGATTGCCATGTATTACATTGTTGCAAATGTGTATGATCACCAACTGAATATCCTATTTTAAGACTATTTTAAATTGAGAGGGGGAAAAATCAAGACTAGATATGATGCAAACAGCTATCTTGGATCTGAGAGAACTGAAGATACACTATATTGCTGTCAAGTGTATAAAATCGAACACACGGACATGCAATCTCCATAGACAAACATTGGCAGTAGAATGGCCTTACTGAAGAGCTCAGTGACTTTCAACTTATCACCGTCATAGGATGCCACCTTTCCAACAAGTCAGTTTGTCAAATTTCTGCCCTGCTAGAGCTACCCCGGTCAACTGTAAGTGCTGTTATTGTGAAGTGGAAACATCTAGGAGCAACAATGGCTCAGTCTCAACGTGGTAGGCCACACAAGCTCACTGAATGGGAGCCCTGAAGTGCATAAAAATCGCCTGTCCTCGGTTGCAACACTCACTACCGAGTTCCAAACTGCCTCTGGAAGCAACGTCATCACTGTTCGGAACTGTCCGTCCGTCGGGAGCTTCATGAAATGGGTCTTCTTGGCCGAGCATCGGCTGGAGTGGTGTAAAGCTCGTCACCATTGGAATCTGGAGCAGTGGAAAAGCGTTCTCTGAAGTGATGAATCACGCTTCACCGTCTGGCAGTCCGACAGACAAATCTGGGTTTTGTGGAAGCCAGGAGAATGCTACCTGCCCGAATGCATAGCGCCAACTGTAAAATTGGGTGGAGGTGGAATAATGGTCTGGGACTGTTTGTCATGATTTGGGTTAGGCCCATTAGTTCCAGTGAAGGGAAATCTTAAAGCTACAGCCTACAATGAGGAGGTCCAAACAGAAGTGGTTTGTCGAGGTTGTTGTGGAAGAACTTGGCTGACCTGCACAGAGCCCTGACCTCAACCCTATTGAACACCTTTGGGGTGAATTGGAACGCTGACTGTGAGCCAGGCCGAATCGCACAACATCAATGCCCGACCTGACTGATGCTCTTGTGGCTGAATGGAAGCAAGTCCCCGCATCAATGTTCCAACATCTAGTGGAAAGCCTTCCCAGAAGAGTGGAGGCTGTTGTAGCAGCAAAGAGAGGGACCGACTCCATATTAATGACCATGATTTTGGAATGAGATGTTTGACAAGTAGATGTACACATACTTTTGGTCATGTAGTGTATGTTTAAAGCTGATCTAGTTTTAGAAAAATTAACTATCCCAGTCTAAATTGCTACCACATAATATAGTGCAGTGGAAACCAGCTGCCACAAGTGGGTGCTAGACTCTTATTATTGGATGTGGTGGTTGGGAAAATGAGCTGCCTGCATAGCTTTGCTACACACCGCTTCTCTGACAGTAAAGAAAGTACCATAAAACACAGGAGGAGAAGAAATGTCACGTTGACAATCTAATGAGGGGGTTAAATGCAGTGATCTGAGGTCCAGCAATTATGAGTTAATGAACTATTAATCCCCAGGGGTTCATTGTGAACAATACCCAGAAGTTGTGCGTTTCCTGACTGGTAAAACTGAATGTTCTTTTTTAAACATTTTGCTTGCTTGGTGAACATTTATTTTTATGTTGCAGGGAGGTTCTAAGAACGTTTTACTCTGGTTCCTTGAATGTTTTCCTGGGAGGTTTTATTAACAATTTTCAGTGGATGATTCAATAAGACTTTTAATAACGCTGCTATTTTGGGTTAACTTTTTACTCCAAGCACAGATAGGACATACGGAAATTAATTTCCTTAAGCATTCATGCAACCACATTTATTTTTTAGTGTGACACAGCATCGGTGACATTCAAACCTATAATCTTCTGTTCTCTTTACATGGAATTAGTCCACTGCGGCACCAGGATGGAGCTAGCATGCCATGTTTTGTTTTTTTTCAAATACAAGCTGTTCATTTTAATCTATTAAAACCATAGAGATAAATAGAGGACTCATCTTTGTATCTGTGCCATTATAGCATCTGTGACTGCATGGGGAGCACCATTGAGGCAATCTCCATTTTAAAGCCCATTTTATTCACGATTGGCTTATCCCTCCTGATGACCCAGTTGGACATGACTCCAACAGGGTCACCTGGAGGGATCAGACACAATGAAGTTGAAATCTCACCCAGTTGACTACATTAAAATGGTAGAACCCCTCAATGGTGCTGCCTATGCTAATATGGCCTTTTGACCAATAGTAGCCTCTATGATTCAAACAGACTCCATTTCAAAGGAAACAAGCACTCATTAAGATCAGGTGTGGCCAATTAGTGGGCACAGCAAGCACGCCTGAGTTTTGTTGAGGCTAAGAAGGGAATGTATATGTTTTTAAATAACGTTCTTAGAAAGTTCTCTGAACGTTACTAAAGTTTTCTTGTGGTGTTTATGGAAAGTTTTCTTAACGTTCTCAGAACATTTTAAGAACATGACTTTAAATAGAACCATGAGGAAACATTATGCTGAAGTACTGAAATTGCCACAAAAATAACATTGTTAATGTTCTTGGACCAATTTGAGAATCTGACATTAAATATAACCATGAGGAAACCTGTTGGAAACACTATGCTTTAGTACTGAAATGTTATTTCTTAACATTCCCTGAACTATTCTTAAACCAGTTGGAGAATGTTCCTAGAACATAACCATTCTTTTCATTTTTTTATGTTACCATGTTTGAACTTTTAGGAAACCTTCTGTTAAAGTAACGAAATACCAAGAAATAACTTTTTTGTCAAGTTTCGTACCAACTATTCTCATGTTCTATGTTTGTCCCTCTGTTGTGCTGAGACTAGCTACAATTTCACAACTGACTGCCTTGTAGCTTTAGAGGAACAAATGAGAGTGGAGCGTTTAGTTGTAAAGTCTTGGTTGGGCCCAAGCCCCAGTCACAGCTCCTGTGTGACATCTTAATCCTGTCTGGTGCGATTAGCTTCAGAGTGAGGAAGGAGGTGCTGATGGATTTGTGCTACTGAGAAGACCATGGGGCTCTGAGGCATACACCCAAACCCTTCTACGTGCCCTCTGCCAAACGAGAGAGGCAGAGCTGCTGTTATTTTAATATCGCTTGGATATTAATAGGATGGATTTATGGGACGGAATAGTGCTTGAGTTATAGATGCTAAATATTCACGCTTTGGAAACGACCATGGTTGTGCTAATTGTAGAAGTGTTGACTGTAATTGATATAAGCATTTCTGCGATAAGTTCTGCCTTCTTACTTTCAAGCCTATGAGCTTTTCATTTGAGTTTTTCCTCTCCTTCGTTTACTCCTGAAAGTGTGAGGCAGGGCAGAACCTTCAACAGTTAAGTAGTTGCGCCACATTTAATGTGACCTTTTCCCTGGCGCTCTATGTCTGGGGAACTTCCTTTTCCCTGGCGCTCTATGTCTGGGGAACTTCCTTTTCCCTGGCGCTCTATGTCTGGGGAACTTCCTTTTCCCTGGCGCTCTATGTCTGGGGAACTTCCTTTTCCCTGGCGCTCTATGTCTGGGGAACTTCCTTTTCCCTGGCGCTCTATGTCTGGGGAACTTCCTTTTCCCTGGCGCTCTATGTCTGGGGAACTTCCTTTTCCCTGGCGCTCTATGTCTGGGGAACTTCCTTTTCCCTGGCGCTCTATGTCTGGGGAACTTCCTTTTCCCTGGCGCTCTATGTCTGGGGAACTTCCTTTTCCCTGGCGCTCTATGTCTGGGGAACTTCCTTTTCCCTGGCGCTCTATGTCTGGGGAACTTCCTTTTCCCTGGCGCTCTATGTCTGGGGAACTTCCTTTTCCCTGGCGCTCTATGTCTGGGGAACTTCCTTTTCCCTGGCGCTCTATGTCTGGGGAACTTCCTTTTCCCTGGCGCTCTATGTCTGGGGAACTTCCTTTTCCCTGGCGCTCTATGTCTGGGGAACTTCCTTTTCCCTGGCGCTCTATGTCTGGGGAACTTCCTTTTCCCTGGCGCTCTATGTCTGGGGAACTTCCTTTTCCCTGGCGCTCTATGTCTGGGGAACTTCCTTTTCCCTGGCGCTCTATGTCTGGGGAACTTCCTTTTCCCTGGCGCTCTATGTCTGGGGAACTTCCTTTTCCCTGGCGCTCTATGTCTGGGGAACTTCCTTTTCCCTGGCGCTCTATGTCTGGGGAACTTCCTTTTCCCTGGCGCTCTATGTCTGGGGAACTTCCTTTTCCCTGGCGCTCTATGTCTGGGGAACTTCCTTTTCCCTGGCGCTCTATGTCTGGGGAACTTCCTTTTCCCTGGCGCTCTATGTCTGGGGAACTTCCTTTTCCCTGGCGCTCTATGTCTGGGGAACTTCCTTTTCCCTGGCGCTCTATGTCTGGGGAACTTCCTTTTCCCTGGCGCTCTATGTCTGGGGAACTTCCTTTTCCCTGGCGCTCTATGTCTGGGGAACTTCCTTTTCCCTGGCGCTCTATGTCTGGGGAACTTCCTTTTCCCTGGCGCTCTATGTCTGGGGAACTTCCTTTTCCCTGGCGCTCTATGTCTGGGGAACTTCCTTTTCCCTGGCGCTCTATGTCTGGGGAACTTCCTTTTCCCTGGCGCTCTATGTCTGGGGAACTTCCTTTTCCCTGGCGCTCTATGTCTGGGGAACTTCCTTTTTCCTGTGCTGCTGCTGCTGGATAAATGATATTCCTTTCCTTTGTGGTGAACACAAAATTAAAATAATGGCCTGTCTTTAATAACAGAGGGGCTGTATGGATTATTTGTTCCTGGCCCTATCTTTAACTTTGGAGAAGCCATGGGAATGCTGCTGTGAATTTAAGTCAGGGTGTCAATAATGCAGTTTTGTGTCCCAGGCTCTTTTAATCTGCTGAAAATAAAATATTGAGAATACAAGAGCCCATAGTGCACTTTGTGTTTTGGAATTTCGTTTTTTATTCAATTAAGATATACATTTGTCTTTTTAAATTATTTTCTCTTGTCCAAAACAAAAAAAAGATGATTGACAGAAAATATACAAAAATATAAAGAGAATGCCTCAATACCACATATACAACAGGAAAGTATTTTACAAGAACAAAATCAAACGTTAGTGAACACTAACTTTAATAATAAGAAAAACAACAGACCCCTAGATTTTCATCAACTCAAACGTACCAATAATGACTTCTCAGATACCTTCTGCACATCACATAAACCCACAACAATCTTTCCAGTGAACTATCTTTCTGTGCAAGCCACTATAATACATATGGTTCAACCCCTCAGTATTGTAAGTATTCAGAACATCTTAACCCTCAAGAAACCCTCCAAAAACCACTGATAAAACTGCACAGCCTCTCTCCACTTTCTCTCCTTACTTTCTTCCTTCCATATACTTGAGTGTATAAAACACACCTTTCTTTGTACATTTTCAACACCTACATTAACTACAGCTTTCTTTTTTTTTAAATTGCTCAATATGTCAATTAAAAGTAGGTAATACACATTTTCAAGAAATAGAGTAGAGATTTTTTTTTTTACCTGAGGTAAGTAATCTGAATTCATAATACACAGTTCAACATTTACCAGGTTCCATAATCCATATGTATATAAGTCAGACAAAAAGAGGTTGTGAGCAATTCTTAATAATCTATATTACATCTGTATTATTTTCCTACAACATCACCTGACAGCAGTATATAAATCCAAGCCACCCATTTCCTTATCCAGTATATTACAACAGTCTGCTGGAGAGAGTAGCTGTTGGGATTTTTATGGTTGTGTTTACCAGTCTGCCAAACAATCAGGACATCAAAGGTTAGAGCTGTCTAAAAACAGACAGAAATGTTCCTCAGGTTTGCCCAGCTAGTCACAGTATTAACTGGTTAGCTCTGCTCTCCCTCCTCCTCTCTGGATCCAAGTTCGGCATTTCCAACGGGCATGTCCTTCACCAGAGGCATTCTATAACAGAAACCTTGACTGTCTGTCTGCCTGCTGTTTAAGGTGCCTGCTAAGACTCAGTTTCTGATTGGTTGTAGAAAATGGTAAGAGAATGTGATATTTTCCTTTAAAAGACCTTTGTCTAACAGACAAAAGAGGCAGAATCTAGAGTTTATGTCATGAAGAGGAGTTCAACATCACTGGAGGTGAAAATGATGTGCTCATGACACCCTCAAGACATGTGATAAGAAAAATGCACAGTTGTGAAGTAGATCTAATGCAGGAGTCCTTTCTGACAGTTCGATGAGGTTGAGACAAAGACATAACTCACTACTAGGGTGAAACCTCCTTCGATACAAAATCTTTGGTCCAATCTTTCAAATGCTAAGTATTGCATTTCTGTTTCCCCCTCTTTTCAGAATGCCTACATCATTTACACAGAGGCTGCTTTTCATGAGTCTGTCTGTGTATTCACACTTTTTCCCTTTTGAGCATTCATGAATATGTCATTTCTATAATACATATTGACAGTCCAACAAGATGTGTAACATGCTACCATCAAGCCTTAATTAGTCATGCTCAGCTATTAGAGGAGGCTACAGACTGGAAGGGCTCAACTCAATCAGACAAATAATGAACCATGAAGTGCAGCTCTTTAAAGGCCTATGTGATTTGCTGTACTTCCCCTACAGTACCCCTAATACATTATGTAGTGTGTGTGTGTGTGTGTGTGTGTCCATTCCATAACAGTAGGATTAGCATGGCAGGCATCAGGTTTAGAGGTCCTCTGTATAGATGATGCAGGGGCTGCTGTCCTCACTGGACTCCAGCTGGACGGTGGAGACAAACCAGCGGCGAGAGCCCGTAGCGTTGTAGTTGACCGTGGTGCGGTAAGTGTTCTTGGCGTGTTTGGGGTACACAATGGTGGTGCTCTGGTAGTGCAGGGGCCTCTGGCGCGGCTCTAGGTATACCTGTGACTTGTAACTCCTCCAGGTGCAGTTCTGCATGGCAACGACCGTCTCGCTGTAGGATGTCACCGTTGGAACAGGAGCGCAGTACACCTGGTCCCGGTAGTGCTTGTCTGAGTCGTACTTCACCTCAGAGTTACACCTGGGGAGTAGAACCAAAGACATTGGATTAAGTATTGAAGTACCAAAGTACTTTGAAGGGCAAACATTAAGTAATAGATTAAGCAGTAATTGGTATAGAAGCTGATCACTAGATGGCACTATTAAGTCGGGCTGCCACAATTACTGTATAACTGTAACAGACTGTTATGGATGAAGACCATCATTCTTTTGGGCGGAGGGGCGTTCATCTGACTTAAGACCAGACGGCCAGGCATTCGTGTGGCAATTTGACTTTTAAACTCATAGGTACACTTGCAATCGCTGCCTGGTATTGTGATGTTAACTGATGTGGCTCATGCAATGGAATGTTTTTTTTGTAATGTCAGTTGAGATGAATCAACAAATTTGGGTACACTTCCTTCTTTTACTTCCTACTTTGCAATGGTCACCAGTCCACCCATTATGCCATCATTGACTTAAATGGGGACACTTGTTCTATTCATTCTATTTCTATGGCAGCACATGCAGTTAGGAGCAGAGTATAAAATGTACTGCATGTCAAAATATATATACACAGTACCAGTCAAAGGTTTGGACACACCTACTCATTCAAGGGTTTTCTTTATTTTTACTATTATCCACATTCTAGAATAATAGTGAAGACATCAAAACTATGAAATAACACATGGAATTATGTAGTAATCAAAAGTGACTACCTCATGAAGCTGGTTGAGAGAATGCCAAGAGTGTGCAAAGCTGTCATCAAGACAAATGGTGGCTACTTTGAAGAATATAAATATATTTTGATTTGTTTACACTTTTTTGGTTACAATATGATTCCATATGTGTTATTTTGATGTCTTCACTATTATTCTAGAATGTGGCTAATAGTAAAAAATGAAGAAAACCCTTGAATGAGTAGGTGTGTCCAAACTTTTGACTGGTACTGTATATAGATATTATTTTAAAGAAATGCTATTTGAGCGGTTATTATGGTGAACGCGGTCATTTGGCTGGCCAATTACCATCATCCAAAATTCCATGACTGTCACAGCCCTACTATTAATAGCAACCCATTCTGTATGTAGTTTGGTGAAGGATCACTCACTTGATCTCTGTTTCAGGTTTTGGGTTGACCTCGATGCTCTCCCCAAAGAACACAGGGTACATGCGTGCCTTCAGGTCCGTCCCCGTTGAGTTCAGGAGAAGGTACGGCAGCTAGGGGAGGATAGAGGTATGAGATTAGGCAGGCCATTCACATAAATCCATCACTTTACCCCCTGTTAATGTATAAAAATGAACCTGCTGGTGGTGAGGGGAAGTGAGCTGGCAGAATCCATTCTACAGGCAAGAGTAGGTGTCATCACAGACTGTCCTGTGAGATCCCACTACTAGTGCTCTCTACCTAATACAGAGAACAGTTTCTTTAGCTGGCAAAGATGCAGGCTCTGAATCCACCTATAACAGGATAGGAACTCACATGAGGAGTCCTGTGTTATCTCCCCCAGCATTCACACAACACAGCTACAATAGATGAACACAGCCTGGTTAGATAGAGGAAATGGTGATGCATGTCTACGCAACAAGTAGCAAACAGAACACCACTACTTTTTTCATGCACATAATTACATAGTGGGACAAGGCCATATGAATTGTTACAGTAGATTTTCCACTACACTGTCAATCTCTTTTTACTGAGCCCCCAAGCAGCCTAGGGTTATGCTTCTGAAAGGACTTACAAAGCCAGCCAGCATGTCTGCCTGTTGTGTAGCTGAGGGGGCTAGTTGAGAGTGTCCCTCCACCTCTTTGTGTCCTGAACCTGGGCAACGTCCCTGTTCCACCTGCTCAAGCCATTAGAACCGCTCTGCTGCTTCCACTAAATCAACCCAACAGAGAGCCACCAGTCCAGACACACACACCAGCCCAGCCAACAGCAGACAAGGCTGACCAGGACAGGAGAGAGGCTACTGTCTGTCTATCTGTCTGTCTGCACTACACAACAAACCCTGTCCCAGAGAGGTCACATACATGTTTCGGTTAATTTGATTTCAATTGACTGTAAATGAATGAAGCCTTGTAGTCAGTGTTGTCAACCTTATGGTACGTACTGTATGCATCTCATCAGAGTATGTAGCCTAGTGGTTAGAGCGACAGGTAGCCTAGTGGTTAGCGCATTGGGCCAGTAACTGAAAGGCTGCTGGATCGAATCCCTGAGCTGATAAGGTAACAAATCTGTCATTCTGCCCCTGAACAAGGCAGTTACCCCACTGCTCCCCAGTAGGTCTTCATTGTAAATAAGATAAGAACTTAACTGACTTGCCTAGTTAAATAAAGGTTTAAAAAAATGTCTCACATACGGCTGAGTCTGACAAACAGGTTAGACCATGTCATCAGAGAGTAAAATACCGTCTAGTCTGAACCAGACTTGGTTCACCTGTTACACCCAGCATTCTGACTGGGAAAGACCCTATGAGAAGGCCTCTGCATAGGGACTCTGCTGTCTTGTCCCACCGTCTGCCTAGAGACCAAAAAGTCATAGGCACAAACCCCTATGACAGCAAACCCCTGTAGCTACTGCTTCTGGAACCAATTAGCAAATTCTAAATCCTTTGCCAAGTCTATACAGTGCTGCTGTCTGAGCCCAGAGGCATGCGGGGATGACATCTAGTCATAATGCCATCCAGACAATACCTTTCATTGTGAGTCCAAGACATCCAACTAACACTTTTATGTGTAATTACAGGATCTCTCCAAACACAAACTTCCTGAATCAGCTATCATTCTGTTCCCACCAGCTCTCTTTCTCTCTCTGTCATTACGAAGTGTAGATCGAGGAAAGTTGTCACATGTTAAGGTTTGGCTGCACATGTCTCTCCAAACCCATACAATTGCTCTTGGGACAGGTCAGAACAGGCCAAGGGCACAGCAGAGTTGCCACTCAAATCACTGTGCAGCACACAGCTCGTTTTACCCAAACCCCCTAATCGGAACCGGACAAAAACTCACTCTGTAGGCTGTACCGTACCCCAGCTTGTAACTTCAGCTCTGCTGAGTATATCACTCTCACTCAGATGAGAGCTAGTGTAACCAATAACCATGCTACCCTCATTGCTGTTAATCCCTGTAAATCTACCTTCATCTGCAAAGTCATTAATTTTCCACTCTGTGCTGCTGGCATCATCAAATTAAACGAGTGTGATTGGCATGTCTTCTGTGCTCTGGCAGGAACAGCACACTTGCTGTTTTTCCAGGGGAATGAATATGTTGGCAGCCTTTGAAAGTGTAAACACTTGTGAATAGTAGGTGGGCTCCAGGCTAGGAGCTCCTCCATCTACAGTAGGGATTAACATTGGCAACCAGAATCACGGGACTGTCCCGGGACCACTCTTCACATTTCCCGAAAGAAATTTAATGACAAGGGAAATTAAATTTTCACCCAATGTCGCACTACAGCATTTCCACAAAACACACACATAGCACATTATCAAAACAGGTTGTCACATGGAAGCCTTTAGCCTAGCATATATACTTCACACAAAGTCGCCATAAATTGAAAGCACATGCATAATTGACATTGCTGGACTGCACACAAGACCCGAATGCAGTTTAGAGTTCTCATTAGAACTGAAAATGTGATCCTGGTCCTACCCAAGCCCAGGCCTGAGCTGAAGCCCAGGCCTGGTCCAACATAACAGAAATGAAATGAGACCGAACCCCCCAAAAAAGCCTGATTTTTAGAAAACAGTAAACTATATTGATTTAAACTGTAGAGTAGAGACAAGGAAACAGCCATTAGGCCTAGAAAAAGTGGTGAGAAAAACTCAGTTTAGCTATGATCAACTAATTAGAAAAATATTGGAATAAAGTAGGCTAATACAATTGAAGGCATGTATCAAATTCTTGCTTATACTGAAACTTCGAAAGTCATATCCAACCGTTATATGAATTATTAGCAATAGTCGTGTGTGGTCACCTAGATTATCATTTCAGCACCGTTTTCATTGGGACAGCGCCATCGAGCTATTTTGAGACAAGCTGTCGGGACTCTAGTAGATAAATCAATCAATGTCACATTTTAGTTTTCACTGATCTCCGTTTGGATATTTGGTAACAATTAGGCTGGGGACATGTTAGCTAAATTGAGGTGGGTACTAATGATACTCTTTATTCTAGTTTGCGCATATATTAGTTGATCAAAACATTTTACTAGCGTGTTATCAGCCTACACGTGGATTTTGCTCTTCTCCCGTGTAGTAGCCTGTCCAACTCCTGACCAAAAGCATGTGACTTGTCTGATAATCAATCATTGTGATTTTGCTTCACTGAATCTCTGTCTGTATATTTGGTTAATTGAACTCTGGCTGGACCAGTGGAAGTGGTAGCTCATTTATTAGTTTGATCATCTATCACTGACTAGAAACATTTAGCATGCAATAATGTAACCTACATCAATTGTATAACTTATCTAGTGGCTCGAGTAGTAGTCTTATATAGCCTTATATAGAGCTATTTTCCTATTGTCACAATCCCACTGAAACCCCAAATCCTGACTACTTCTCGCATTAAAATGACTAACTTTATATTGTAATCCATAGGTAGCATTATCAAAGCACGTCTCGCCTATGTGAAAATAGGCCTATCACATTTCCCCCACTTCTTTGCGTTGTCTCGTATTGCTGCCCATACAGTGGGGCAAAAAAGTATTTAGTCAGCCACCAATTGTGCAAGTTCTCCCAATTAAAAAGATGAGAGAGGCCTGTAATTTTCATCATAGTTACACTTCAACTATGACAGACAAAATGAGATAAAAACAATTTTTAAATAATTAATTTGCAAATTATGGTGGAAAATAAGTATTTGGTCAATAACAAAAGTTTATCTCAATACTTTGTTATATACCCTTTGTTGGCAATGACAGAGGTCAAACGTTTTCTGTAAGTCTTCACAAGGTTTTCACACTGTTGCTGGTATTTTGGCCCATTCCTCCATGCAGATCTCCTCTAGAGCAGTGATGTTTTGGGGCTGTTGCTGGGCAACACGGACTTTCAACTCCCTCCAAAGATGTTTTATGGGGTTGAGATCTGGAGACTTGCTAGGCCACTCCAGGACCTTGAAATGCTTCTTACGAAGCCACTCCTTCGTTGCCCGGGCGGTGTGTTTGGGATCATTGTCATGCTGAAATACCCAGCCACGTTTCATCTTCAATGCCCTTGCAGATGGAAGGAGGTTTTCACTCAAAATCTCACGATGGACATGTACTGGCTTAAGCAGGGGGACACGTCTGGCACTGCAGGATTTGAGTCCCTGGCGGTGTAGTGTGTTACTGATGGTAGGCTTTGTTACTTTGGTCCCAGCTCTCTGCAGGTCATTCACTAGGTCCCCCCGTGTGGTTCTGGGATTTTTGCTCACCGTTCTTGTGATCATTTTGACCCCACGGGTTGAAAACTTGCGTGGAGCCCCAGATCGAGGGAGATTATCAGTGGTCTTGTGTGTCTTCCATTTCCTAATAATTGCTCCCACAGTTGATTTCTTCAAACCAAGCTGCTTACCTATTGCAGATTCAGTCTTCCAAGCCTGGTGCAGGTCTACAATTTTGTTTCTGGTGTCCTTTGACAGCTCTTTGGTCTTGGCCATAGTGGAGTTTGGAGTGTGACTGTTTGAGGTTGTGGACAGGTGTCTTTTATACTGATAACAAGTTCAAACAGGTGCCATTAATACAGGTAACAAGTGGAGGACAGAGGAGCATCTTAAAGAAGAAGCTACAGGTCTGTGAGAGCCAGAAATCTTGCTTGTTTGTAGGTGACCAAATACTTATTTTCCACCTTCATTTCCAAATAAATTCATTAAAAATCCTACAATGTGATTTTCTGGGTTTTTTTTTCTCATTTTGTCTGTCATAGTTGAAGTGTACCTATGATGAAAATTACAGGCCTCTCTCATCTTTTTAAGTGGGAGAACTTGCACAATTGGTGGCTGACTAAATACTTTTTTGCCCCACTGTATGAGAGCTTTGGTAGAGAATGTGTGATCACCAAACGGTATGAGAGTAGATATATTTTTTTTGAGTTGGTCCCCGTTAAGATACCTTGATATTTAAACAATGTCCTCTCTTCATGTCCCCGTTATTTATGAGCTGATCTGTATAATTATTAACTCGATTTTGCCAAATAGGAGATATTCTGTCATTCGTTGGAGGTTATCTAGCAAGCTTGGTCATTTGACTTTTATTTGACTGCGGTTACAAAGTTTGTATGATTCGATAACACTATAGCCTACTCCGGGTGCGCTCTGTGAGTCCGGAGTGCGCTCTTTGTCCATATGCAGTAGCCTAGGTCTACTGCTGAAAGGCGCTGAATTAATTTAGGAACATGATAACGCTCCGAATTTATGAACAGCCTGGTTCGCAATTCACAACCATGTCATTGGCGATCAAAATTACTCTATCGTTTCCATCAATTTCACTTGCTGTGAAATATTTACATTGTGGCGCAGCCAAGCTGGCAATCTTATTTTGCGAGAACCCTGGCATAGTAACCATATATTGCCTTTGAATGGGCACTTCCAATTTTTGTGGTATTTCCCGTGACTTTCGGGATAAATATAAATTATTCCCCGTATTGAAATTTGGTAGATCCTCGGGAAAATGTTAATCCCTAATCTACAGTACCCAGGAAGCTGCACACATACGGAACTCATTCTCCCGGAAGCACTTCTCCACCCACCTAGTCGACCTGGTGTGCAGCTAAGCATAAAACCACATGCAGTACAATACACACTCAGACAAAGAGCAACTCTCTCATACACTCGACGTAGATCACGAGGACCTGGAGTAAGGAAAAACTCTGCCCATCATCATCATCACACAGTAAACTTCTGACTGAGTATTGTAGATGTCTTCAAACTCCAGCATCACGATCAATATCAACACTAAAGCTGGAATAAGCACCTAATGACTCACAACACGAGTCTCCTTTCTGTCCTATACACTAATGCAGGGATAGTTATAGTCCTTGACTGGGCCAGAACACTGACTGGTGAGAGGGACTCTCAGCCTCCCCAATATGAAGCAATAACAGTGTAATAAACCATTTAATAACCAGAATATAAAGCAGGAGTTTGACTGCGATACAAATAAATGTCTATCCAAGGAGATACTGTTGAACCTGCTCACCCCTCCATTGACAACCTCCTTTCATCTGATATGCTGCCTGTCAAGTCTTCTGCATGTGCATGCATGTCTGCCTACTGCCAGTGCCAAGCATGCACATACTGTATATAAAAGAAAATAGCTCAAGCTCACACAAAAAAAATGCTTTGCCAGCCTTTTCTAATGGAAGATATATATATTTTCCATACATATGCAATCCCATTAAAGGTATTGGAACCACAAGTGGAATCAGCCCCAATCAAAGCTTCTGTTTTGAGGGGAAACCACAAAGCAGGGGAGCTCCACCAGTCCCCACATCCAGGGGACCATATCTCTCCCTTTCAGGCCTCAACAAACCAGTGTCACGCAACTCCCATCTACTGTATTGTACTGTATGTGAGGTTGGCTGCTGGCTTCCCTCTAAAAGCACACATAAATGCTATCGTGACCTGTATGAACATGTTCCTTTGATAGTTAAATTAGGAGTGCCTTGGAAACAATTATTTAAAATAGAAATTACCTTTGTTCCTCAGTGGGATTACTGCACTTCACTCAAATCACAGCAAACGATAGATACAACTGTTGCTATTTCTAACCAACATTACACAAATTGCATTTCTTGATCAAATAATAATAGATCAAATGTGTGTCCTCTCCCAGGTGTGAGGCACTATTCACACTATCTATTTATTAGGGATTTCAAGCCGAAGCATGTGCCTATATGGGCTGTCTGGTTTCCAAGCTGGCATTGGCTGCAGTGAAAGGGTAACGCTAGGTTATAGTGTAATGTTCTGCATGAGCAGAAGCATGGTCGACTAGAGGGCATTAACCTGAGAGTTGTCAGTAATGGAGACCACAACAGACCCAAGGAACTAATCAGATATAATCCCAATCACACTCTGTTTTGTCCCCTCACCCATTTCCATTGCTACCACCACACACACTCAAAAGGTTAAAGTGTTTACACATTGACCTAGAGTTCTGTTTGTTTCTATGGGTCACTTCAACCCTGGGCTTGCCAATGAACTTGCAAACTATTCCATCATGAATGGGACAGACCGAGAGATATGTTTGATATGCGCTCTCACTCTCTTGTAACATTCCTCATTGACTCTTAAGTATTGTTAAATATTCACTCAAGAGGCAAGAACATATCCAGATTGATGCTTATCCCTTTCATGGAACATTAACAGAGAAGATCTTTTGGACACTGCTTCTCTTGGTGTTTCTGCAGTGAATAGTTAATTATTACAAATGACCAAATCACCACAAACAATTGAATCGATTTTAACACAGAAATGAGAGAAAGCTAGACCATTGGTTCTATTTCATCCAGTCCTATAGGCTACAAGTATTATAACACATAATACTTACAAGTATTATAACACATAATACCTACAAGTATTATAACACATAATACCTACAAGTATTATAACACATAATACCTACAAGTATTATTACACATAATACCTACACGTATTATAACACATAATACCTACAAGTAATATTACACATAATACCTACAAGTATTATAACACATAATACCTACAAGTAATATTACACATAATACTTGTAGCCTATAGGACTGGATGATCAGATCCTAGATGCCTATAGGACTGGATGATCAGATCCTAGATGTTTGATCTGAGGCCTTTAAGTAATTTATCCATAAACTTGTTTATTATTGTTTGAGATTAATGATCCAAGCAATCATCAAGACATGTCAGAATTCATTCAACGGTATGATTTCTAATGATAATACTGAATCAGAAAATGTCTAGGCCTATGCGCTGAACCAGTGAAATGCCAACAGTAAGATGAAAACCAGATGTTTAGGAGTAAGAAATTTGCAAATTCATGTATCTGTTCAAAACAAAACAGTTTACTTACTACCATGACGGACACATGCTTTAACAATAAAGTCAATCGGAGGGTACATAGCTGCAATTCCTTCTTGTCTTGCTCAAACTATTTCCGTGTTTTTTTCATTTTTTTTTCTTCAGAATTGCGCACTTGTTGCGCACAATGCGCAGAGCCAGCGGCACTTGTAAGCTATCAAAACACATTATCAACTGTTGCTTACCAGTTTGCCTTCTTTGCTCTCCTTTTTATAGTATCCATGGTTCTCGACTGGCGTCGTACAACTCCCGGAGCGCGACTCGAGCAGACCGGGGGACAGCGAATAGAAGGGCGGACTTGGACTCGGAGGGAGTCCCGAATCCGGACTGTCAAGCAGTCCCTCCCGATTCTTTCCTTCCAGACTGTCATCCATAGCTTGTAAATGTAGGTGCCCCACCATTTCTGGGAGAGCTCAAAACAAAAACCAGGCAAAGTCACTCAAGGCGATGACGAGCCAACCAATTTTCTTGAATGACTGCAACCCAAAATGCGCACAAATCCCGTCATTCGGAGATGGGCAATCCCTGTTCAAATTCTTCATTCAAAACAGATTTCTAAAATAACACATTTTAAAATAATATTAGAATATTGTCATTACATTATAAAACCATAATATCTATTTGCCACATACTAATCGCACGCTGTGCCTGTAGGCTTTAGCCCTAATTCACAAACCTTTGATTTGTTATTAAAGCCTAACAGTTTTATCTCCATCAGACGGTCGGTAAACAGTATGTCATCCCAAACAAATACTCTCAAATAAGTAAGAATTGACAAGTAAGAACCTGAAAGAAAATTCCAGAAACTCCCTGACAAACTAACCAGAAATTATATTGTCACTTTATCGTCCATTCTCGATTCAAATACGTTCCAGAAAGCAATGGAAGTCATGTTAAACAATATGACTTTATCCCACTGTAACGCAGCAGTCTATCTGGCAGCTACACGTCGACTGTCTGCTCTGTGCTGAACTGAACAGTCGGATCTCGGAGAGGTCCCTCTTCAATGTGCCTGCCAGCTTTTTTTTGCACCTGGAGCCAATCCAGCCCTGATGATCTGGATCCGTTCCAGGCACAGTCGACAGGGCGACCACGTCCGCACTGCTCCTCCCAGGTTAGTTGGGGCTCTGTGACTGATACTACACTATTATTTATATATATATATATATATATATATATATATATAGTTATATAAAGGTTACATTTAGTATTAATATTCATATATTTAATATATATTAATACTAAATGTAACCTTTATTTAACTAGGCAAGTCAGCTAAGAACAAATTCTTACCTTGTCAGCTCGGGGATCCGTTCCAACCTTTCGGTTACTGGCCCAACGCTCTAACCACTAGGCTACCTGCCGCCCTATAATACTTTATTATAAACTGGGTGGTTCGAGCCCTGAATGCTGATTGTCTGACAGCCGTGGTATATCAGACCGTATACCACGGGTATGACGAAACATGTCTTTTTCCTGCTCTAATTACGTTGGTAACCAGTTTATAATAGCAATAAGGCACCTCGGGGTTTGTGGTATATGGCCAATGTACCATGGCTAAGGGTTGTATCCAGGCACTCTGCGAAGCGTCGTGCATAGTATATTGGTATACCACACCACCTCGTGCCTTATTGCTTAATAACTCAGTAAATCAGGGAAAGTGGGAATATTGAGAGTGTAGCTATACAATAGAGAGATAATGTGTTGAATGAATAGCATATATGCTACAATAAGCCATGGAATTTACTACAAAAAAATAATTGATCTTTCAATTTGGCTCAAATCAATTGTGTTATGTTAACTTCATGCCTTTAAAATGTATAATGAACTGTCATTTAAAACTCTTGTGGCAATCTAATGTACACTGAGTCTATACAACATTATGAACTCTTTCCATGACTTAGACTGACCAGGTGAATCCGGGTGAAAGCTATAATCCCAAATTGATGTCACTTGTTAAATCCACTTCAATCAGTGTAGATGAAGGGGAGGATACAGGTTAAAGAAGGAATTGTAAGCCATGAGACAATTGAAACATGGATTGTGTATGTGTGCCATTCAGAAGGTGAATGGGCAAGACAAAATATTTAAGTGTCTTATGCTAGTAGGTGCAAGGCATACTGGTTTGTGTCAAGAACTGCGAAGCTGCTGGGTTTTTCATGCTCAACAGTTTCCCGTGTGTATCAAGAATGGTCCACCACCCAAAGGACATCCAGACAACTTGCCACAACTGTGGGAAGCATTGGAGTCAACAAGGGCCAGCATCCCTGTGGAACGCTTTCGACATCTTGTAGAGTCCATGCCCTGAATAATTGAGGCTGTTCTGAGGGAAAAATGTGTTTTTAATGTTTTGTACACTCAGTGTATAGGTAATTTGGGTTGTTCGTTAGGTTGTTGTTATTATACAGTACATTATATTCTATACCATACGATTTTGAGTTCTGTTGCTGTTCTCTATTACTGTGGAGCAAATATCAAGAATGCCATTAAACACTGGCCAGTCCCCTAGAGTCAGATTAGAGGAGGGGAGTGTATATTATTCAATGGAAATGCCTATCCACTCTTCTCACAGACATATGGAGATAGATTAGTGCCACAATGATTGTAAATACACAGTGTTGCTACACAAATGTATAGCAACAGCATGGTGAGATTGGTCTCTGTAGGCCTATAGATGGGTGGAGATGAAGAAACAACACAAATGTATTTAGTGGAGTAAGTACAGTATTTGTATGATGACATTGTTTCCTTTGGAAACATTTAGTGTTCAGTTTGAATATGCTTTTGCATTGAGCATCTTATGCCAGCACCTGACAGTTTGACACAACCTATTTTCTCTTCAAATTGTGTGTGTATTTGTGTGTTTGTGTGTATGTGTGTGTGTGTGCTCGTAAAAATGTCTTGCCCCGTATATTTCAGGACTGGGTGGGGACAGGGTGGGAATGCTGTATGACTCCCAGTAACTATATGAGTATGGAGCTACAGCAGACCCGAGCTCAGTCTAACCGACAGGATAGTCATCACAGCCCAGCAGGATGAAGAATGGAACCCTTGTTGAAGGTTCCCCAGTTACTCTTACCAACATCAACCCTGCCAAGAGGGAAATCAGAGCACAAATACACAATGCTGCAGAGGAGAGAGTGTGTGTCTGGGGAAGTTGATTGAGTCTTTGATGGTTCAGCAGCTCTCCATGGTAATTACAGCAGATGCCCAGGAAATCATGAATTATGTTTTTTAGGTCTTTATAAAACTATCATAAATCTATGCTTTGCTTTGTTGTCTAAGATCTATAATGTGTAATTAATTGAATGCATTTTAAGCTTGCACACATGTTATCTTGTTTTCTTATGGCTTTCATCTTAGTGTTATTGTGATGGAGTGGAGTGGAGCTGTGGCTGGAAGTGTGGGCTCTGCTGTGGGAGTAGTCAGGAGTTCACTGTAGCAGGAAGTGTGGGCTGTGCTGTGGGAGTAGTCAGGAGTTCAATGTAGCAGGAAGTGTGGGCTGTGCTGTGGGAGTAGTCAGGAGTTCACTGTAGCAGGAAGTGTGGGCTGTGCTGTGGGAGTAGTCAGGAGTTCACTGTGGCAGGAAGTGTGGGCCGTGCTGTGGGAGTAGTCAGGAGTTCACTGTGGCAGGAAGTGTGGGCCATGCTGTGGGAGTAGTCAGGAGTTCACTGTGGCAGGAAGTGTGGGCCGTGCTGTGGGAGTAGTCAGGAGTTCACTGTGGCAGGAAGTGTGGGCCGTGCTGTGGGAGTAGTCAGGAGTTTACTGTGGCAGGAAGTGTGGGCCGTGCTGTGGGAGTAGTCAGGAGTTCACTGTAGCAGGAAGTGTGGGCTGTGCTGTGGGAGTAGTCAGGAGTTCAATGTAGCAGGAAGTGTGGACCGTGCTGTGGGAGTAGTCAGGAGTTCAATGTGGCATGAAGTGTGGGCTGTGCTGTGGGAGTAGCCAGGAGTTCACTGTGGCATGAAGTGTGGGCTGTGCTGTGGGAGTAGTCAGGAGTTCAATGTGGCAGGAAGTGTGGGCTGTGCTGTGGGAGTAGTCAGGAGTTCACTGTGGCAGGTGTGTCTTTGGGAGCATCATCATGTCGTCATACAGGTACTCCCTTTTCAAAAGAGCACATCCCAATGATCCCCATATTTGAAAAAAATTACAGAAGAGATTTGATCTATAAGACACAGAGGATGAGCATGTTTTGTGGCCATCATACTGTGCTGTGTGCATAATGTTATGTTTGGACAGAAGTATATAATGTCTTATATTTTTTATAAAGATAAGCATTATATTGTTAGATTTAATGGAGTTACTCTGGTAGGTCTAAAACATTGTTCCTCAAGTTCAACTGTCGGAATTAGTTGGAGCACTGGCGCACTGCCTTCATAAGCCTAATATACCACACCAAACCTTCACAATGTTCACAATCTTCACAGTGTTTTGACTTTATTAGGGTAATATCAAAAATAAGTCAAGTCATTGTTTATAGGGAAAATACAAACAGGTTTCCATATTGTGACGTTAAATCTTTAAAAAAATTATTTTCATGATTTGAGTGCGAGTAGCCCTGTAGTTGACCGGCAGGAACACAACATTACAGTTGACTTTGAACTTTATTTGGCCAAAGAGAATAACTCAACAGAATGAAACAAAACACTTAATACATATTTAAAGAACTGGTTTAAACCTTCACAAAAGTTGAACAGGCTTATATTACAGCAATTACCAACAAAGGCGAGTGCTTACTGTAGGCCTACCAGACAAATGACAGCAGTAGGCTGATGGTGATTCTTTTACAACAGGCCTACTTTTAACCTATCTAAAAAAAACTGTAAAAGACAGGTCCAACTTAATATAGCCAACGGAAATGTCTCTACAAAATGAAACAAAACCCTTCCTTTGCGTATTTAAAGAACTGGGGTCTGTTGGGCCCATGAAGACCTCTACTGTATACCAGCAGCTTGAGGGAGCAACACAACAGTGGGAAAGCTTTAGAACTTGTTCAACTATTTGGAGTAGCTCATTCCCTGGCTACAGACTGTGGATGGAGGTCGTGTCTTTGACTACATTATGTAGGCTATGATGGGGGAGGTTTTGGTCTAGAATCTGGAGTAGGGGGTTTTGATACAGGATAGGACCTTTGCACTTGGGTTCCAAACCGGGGAACCAGGGGGTGGGATGGGGGGTAACCCTGGGGAGGCTTCACATTGTCTCAGACAGGAGGACGGAGGGAGGGGGGCGGGTGAAACTATGAAACCAGGCAGCCTGCTAGTGATTCATCCCTGTGTGCTCCATCATCCCTCCTCCTGCGCTCTCAGTGCAATCACTCACATCCTGCTCCCCACCTCATAGCCCCTGGCACACACACACACACACACACACACACACACACACACACACACACACACACACACACACACACACACACACACACACACACACACACACACACACACACACACACACACACACACACACACACACACACAGAGACAGACACACACACAGACTCACACGCTCTGCAGCATTCTCACTGAGCTGGCTCATTCTCTCTACTCACAGCCCAGTGCCAAGCTAGCTGTGGGGAGGTGGAACTGGAACACAGCACAGGTGTGTGTGTTTGTGAGAGAGACAGAATAGCAGAGAAATACATTTTTGGGCTTTTATCTGTTTGTAAGAAGAGCAAGTGAAGGCTTGAATTTGAGTGCATATTTGAGTGTGTGTGTGTGTATGTGTGTGTGTATGCCCATGCATGTGCTGTCTGGAATAGCTCTCAATGTAAACAAACCACTGCAAGGCCGTCCTGGCTCAGTCCGCCAGCAGGGAGGTTGTTTTCAACCAGTGGAGACGTCACTGTGGTTTCTACACAAACAATGTCTCTCTCTTTTCAGACTGCCCAACCTTGAATCCTGGGAATGTAGCATACATGTGATCATTTTAGACTTTGCTTTTCGCACAATGTACACACATAACACTAGTGTGGCTGCATACTATCCATTCAGTTTGACCCACTTGTTGAAGTCTGAAACGGAGAGCTGGTTGTGAGTAGAGCAGAATGATGTATGAGGAGCAGTAGTCAAACTGACTCCATGATGGACGACACTGGCACTTTTTAAATGTACCATCTAAGACGTTTAATTCACAATGCACCTCACTGCTCTGGATAGTGCATGTGGTTTTAATGTTTGGAGACCACTGGGCAGAGCTGGAGGTTTCGGGCTTGGGAGACCCTTTTCGATACTTCCCCTCTATCACCAAAACACCCCATCCAGGCCTGACCATAGGCCTACCACAGAGCTGGCTTGTTTACAAGTGTGCACTATCCTGTATCTGAGTGTGGAAGTGTTTAAAGAAGTTTTTCACCATTAAGTGTACGAACAGAATATCTGACAGTTATATTCACTGAGAGTAGACAACCATGTGTTTTAACTGACTTGTAAACATATTTCTTCCAAATTATGTCTGCGGGACAAGGCAAAGTGATGGCAGCATATTTTTGTGCTTATTGTGTCCCGTACCGTGTTGACATCTTCTCCATAGCATCTAGCTGGCTGAGCTGAGCACTTCCCTTAGGCCCCACAGCTTTTAGCCTTGCATGCTACGAGCTCATCCACACTGATCTTTAATCAGTGATTCACCTGTTGTGTTGAACGCCCGCTTCCTTTGACTTTCTCACATCCTGCCCGTTCTGTTTGAACAGAGAATAGGTCAGTGAGGGAATGGTTTTGTTTACTGTGTTACCGTTGGCTCGTCTGTTTTACACAGCTAGCCCTTTCACAGTGTGATTTAGTATAAGAATGTACGTTCGGAATACGCATGTTAGGTCCTTGAAACTTTTAGGTACCAAATGTCAACACCTAATTACCATTTAAGTGCAAATAGCTACCAATGGTGTACTTAGAAAGGTCCTCACAGTCAGTCCACAAACATTGATGTACTGTGGAAACCAAATAATGCCTTAAATGCATGAGTGTCAACTCAATAGACTATTAGTTACACAATACAAAAGGTGTTTTGTGTGAGTATGTCAATGGCCTTTGACGTTGGTTGACAAAGCGAGGTGGTTAAAGCTCGACATTAACGTTTGTCTTCTTGTCCTGGACAAGTAAAAGAAAAAATGTCGGACAAGAAGAATATAAACTTCAGTAAAAAATAAAAACACAACAATCACAATATCAAACAATTACTTCGATCAGAATTGGACCAGAGAGGCCAACATTGGAAGTATATTTGAATATATTTTTCATGTAACCTACATACAGTGCATTCGGAAAGTATTCAAACCCCTTTACATTTTCAACTATTTGTTATGTACCAGCCTTATTATAAAATACATTTAAAAAAATGTTTTTGCCTCAATCAACACCAATTTTTTTTTATTGTTGCAAATGTATAAAAAATGTCATTCTGAAATATCACATTTACATAATTATTCAGACCATTTACTCTGTTGAAGTATAGCCTTGATTTTTCTTGGGTATGACGCTACAAGCTTGGCACACCTGTATTTGGGGATTTTCTCCCATTCTTCTCTACAGATCCTCTCAAGCTCTGTCAGGTTGGATGGGGAGTGTCGCTGCACAGCTATTTACAGGTCTCTCCAGAGATGGTCGATCGGGTTCATATCCGGGCTCTGGCTGGGCCAATCAAAGACATTCAGAGACTTGTCCCGAAGCCCCTCCTGCTTTGTTTTGGGTGTGTGCTTAGGGTGGTTGTCCTGTTGGAAGGTGAACCCTTGCCCACGACCTCTCTTTACTTTGTTCCTTTCATCTTTCCCTGGATCCTGACTAGTCTCCCGGTCCATGCCGTTGAAAAACATCCCACAGTATGATTCTGCCACTAACATGCTTCACCATAGGGATGGTGCCAGGTTTCCTCCAGACATGACACTTGTCATTCAGGCCAAAGAGTTCAATCTTGGTTTCGTCAGACCAGATAATCTTGTTTTTCATGGTCTGAGAGTCCTTTAGGTGCCAAGCGGGCTGTTGTGCCTTTTACTGAGGAGTGGCTTTGGTTTGGCCACTCAACCATAAAGGCCTGATTGGTGGAGTGCTGCAGAGATGGTTGTCCTTCTGGAAGGTTCTCCCATCTCCACAGAAGAACTTTGGAGCTCTGTCAGAGTGACCATCGGGTTCATGGTCACCTCCCTGACCAAGGCCCTTCTCCCCCGATTGCTCAGTTTGGCCGGGCGAACAGCTCTAGGGAGAGTCTTGGTGGTTCCAAAATTCTTCCATTTAAGAATGATGGAGGCCACTGTGTTCATGGGGACCTTCAATGCTGCAAACATATTTTGGTACCCTTCCCCAGATCTGTGCCTTGACACAACCCTGTCTCAGAGCTCTACGGAAAATTCCTTTGATCTCATGGCTTGGTTTTTGCTCTGACGTGCACTGTCAACTGTGGGACCTTTAATAGACAGGTGTGTGCCTTTCCAAATCATGTCCAGTCAATTGAATTTACCACAGGTGGACTCCAATCAAGTTATAGAAACATCTCAAGGATGATCAGTGGAAACAGGAAGCACCTGAACTCAATTTTGAGTCTCATAGCAAAGGGTCTTTTTTTTGCAAACATTTCTAAAAACCTGTTTTGTCATTTTGGGGGTATTGTGTGTAGATGGATGAAAACGTGTTTTTTAATCAATTTTAGAATAAGGCTGTAACTTAATAGAATGTGGAAAAAGTAAATGGGTCTGAATGCACTGTAAAAAAAAAGCCTACATGTCAAAGAGTAGGTGGTATGCGTATTGGTTACTTCCTCATCTCCAAACCGATGCTGACATGAGGGAGGCGCCAGAAAATGATGCCAAACTTTAGTGAGACTTATAATTACATAGAGACATTGTATAGGCTAAACGACAGTCATGTTTGACAAATATAATGAAGGATAATTAACATTAACATTTAAAGGCTTGATTCTGTCAACATACTCGAGGCACTTTGTTCTGATCAAATGGTCACAAGACCTGGGAGGGAAGGACAGTGTCTGTTGCACACCACACATCACCCACTTTGAATCTGGGTGGAGGCGGTCAGCAATATTAAACAATTTAACCATAAACTTAATTGTTTAAGATTAATACCTTGATGTTTTATGTAATTTTATGAGGCATGTCTTACCTTGTTTCAAAGTAACCTAGCTTAGCCAAAATATGAATAGAAATGTTGAGGTAATTATTTTATAAACACTTAATATGCCATTGAAACCAACATTTTTCTTATGTTCTATTGGTTTTCAAATCAACTGATACTGCCGCCTCTCGGCTTTCGCTGCCTCCAGCTCTGCCTTGGGGCGGCGATATTCCCCAGCCTGTGCCCAGGGTCCTTTGCCTTCCAGGATCTCCTCCCAAGTCCAGTTCTCCAGCTATCGCTGCCTCTCGTCACCACGCTGCTTGGTCCTTTCTTGGTGGGTGGTTCTGTAATGGCTATCTTGGGAAGAAGGTGAGGACCAATGCGCAGCGTGGTACGTGTTCATCTTTTTTAATGTAAACTGAACACTGGATAACAAAACAACAAAGAAAACAACTGAAACAGTTCTGTCTGGTGCAGACACACAAAGATTGAAAACAGAAAACAATCACACACGAAACACAATAGAAAACAGGCTCCCTAAATAAGGTTCTCAATCAGCGACAACGATTGACAGCTGTCTCTAATTGAGAACCATACCAGGCCAAACACAGAAATAGCAAATTATAGAAAAATGAACATAGACAACCCACCCAACTCATGCCCTGACCATACTAAAACAAAGACATAATAAAATAACTAAGGTCAGAACGTGACACTTATCAACACTAAAGATGACAATTACATAATTAATCATTATTTTTTTTTTTTCAAAAACAATGGCAACGATAGGTCTTCTCTCTTGGTATTTTAAGGGCCTAAACTGTCCAATTAAACATTCCAGCTGTCTTCATATCCTAGCAATAAACCATGTTGATACAGCAATGCCCTAAGAAACACACCTGTTCCAAAATGACTCACTCAGGAATCAAGGTAAGACCCAGATGCAGACACTTCAAATTGACAATGGTTTAATATTCCAACAGAGTCAGGTAATAGACAGGTCAAGGCAGGCAGGGGTCAGTAAACCAGAGGTGGGGCAACAGTACCAGATGGCAGGCAGGCTCAGGAGGGCGAGAAAAAAGAGAGACTGGAAAAAGCAGGAGCTGAGAACAAAAACATATAATAAAATAAAACATAAACATAAATAAAACACAAAACCGTATAATAAATACACAGGGGATAATGGGGATAATGGGGATAATGGGGATAATGGGGATAATGGGGAACACGGGAGGGGGGTGGAGACAAGCACAAGGACAGGTGTGACACTCACATAGATTAGAGCCCCAAACAAAACTAAAGGTGTAATCATAATGATACATAAGAAAACTCAAAATTATCATCTTGGGTAAGGAGAAGACCAGGAAGGCAGAATCAATTTCCTTAAATGTATCCACATTGGAAAGAAAATATGAATGTGTACATCACAAATTCATATGATCCTACGCTTTTTGATTCTCTAAACAGCATATTGAAGAGAATGAACTGAATTCCGTCTGGTTATTGGGACAGACATGATCCTTTTTAGACATGCGGAACCAATCTAATAAGACCAACTACAATCCACACGCAACCAAGGCTCTCCAGAATATACACTCTGATTACAACCTCATTGATGCCTGGAGACCACATAATCCTAAATCAAAAGAGTACACTTTCTCCCCAAACAGGCGTAAATCATTCTCACACATTGAGTTCATACTGTTATCTACACCTCTATTTTCTTTCATTAAGAAAATTGAAATTCGACAAATGAGCTTGTCTGACCCCCACATTTACTACTGCCAACTTCACATTTCAGAATCTCTTAAAAAGCCACAGATGGTGTTTCAACATTTCATTGCTACAAAATCCTACAATCTGTGATCATTTTGAAATTGAACTAAAATCAATGATAAATAAATATTCAGTCGATGCCCAGCGGATTCTATGGGATGCCACCAAAGGTTTTATTAAAAATAATGCAACAACACTGGCCACCAAGCTAAGCAGTAATGACTGTAGCTGTTAAAGCAACCATTGAGTCTGAAAAAGGGGAATTACTATCAGAACCCAAATTAATCAAAGATTCTCCTGCTTCTATAAATAACTGTACTCCTCTGATTGTAAAGCCAGACTAAGTCCTTTCTAAAAAATGAACAACTCTTCTTCTCAAAACAGAGGGAGCCCCTTGCACATCCCCACACATCTCTCTCAATGAACTCAAAACAGAGGGAGCCCCTTGCACATCCCCACACATCTCTCTCAAAGAACTCAAAACAGAGGGAGCCCCTTGCACATCCCCACACATCTCTCTCAATGAACTCAAAACAGAGGGAGCCCCTTGCACATCCCCACACATCTCTCTCAATGAACTCAAAACAGAGGGAGCCCCTTGCACATCCCCACACATCTCTCTCAATGAACTCAAAACAGAGGGAGCCCCTTGCACATCCCCACACATCTCTCTCAATGAACTCAAAACAGAGGGAGCCCCTTGCACATCCCCACACATCTCTCTCAATGAACTCAAAACAGAGGGAGCCCCTTGCACATCCCCACACATCTCTCTCAATGAACTCAAAACAGAGGGAGCCCCTTGCACATCCCCACACATCTCTCTCAATGAACTCAAAACAGAGGGAGCCCCTTGCACATCCCCACACATCTCTCTCAATGAACTCAAAACAGAGGGAGCCCCTTGCACATCCCCACACATCTCTCTCAATGAACTCAAAACAGAGGGAGCCCCTTGCACATCCCCACACATCTCTCTCAATGAACTCAAAACAGAGGGAGCCCCTTGCACATCCCCACACATCTCTCTCAATGAACTCAAAACAGAGGGAGCCCCTTGCACATCCCCACACATCTCTCTCAATGAACTCAAAACAGAGGGAGCCCCTTGCACATCCCCACACATCTCTCTCAATGAACTCAAAACAGAGGGAGCCCCTTGCACATCCCCACACATCTCTCTCAATGAACTCAAAACAGAGGGAGCCCCTTGCACATCCCCACACATCTCTCTCAATGAACTCAAAACAGAGGGAGCCCCTTGCACATCCCCACACATCTCTCTCAATGAACTCAAAACAGAGGGAGCCCCTTGCACATCCCCACACATCTCTCTCAATGAACTCAAAACAGAGGGAGCCCCTTGCACATCCCCACACATCTCTCTCAATGAACTCAAAAGAGCATTGGATAGCATAAATAAAAACAAATCACCTGGTTTGGACGGTATTCCTCCTGGGGTCTATTTAATATTTTGGAATCAATTAGGTCCACTATTGCTCTAAATTATTAATACAGCTGTTCACAAAGGTTCATTTGGGAGAGGTGTGAACACAGCACTAATTTAACTTGTGTATTAAAAAAAAGGTAAGGATCCCACCCAACAAAGGTGGTTGATAAACACAGATATTAAACTTTCTAAAATGTTGAGACTTACCCAACTTGGTACAAAGCGGGTTTGTTAAAAAGTGTTTATCCTTGGAAAACCTCCATCGACAATAAGATATTTTAGATGCTTCCTCAGAAACAACAGCTCCTTTGGCTGCATTATCTCTTGATGGAGAAAATATTTTGATAGACTAGAATAGTCATATCTCTGTTCTCTCCTTGAACATATGGAAATTGGCTCCAATTTCAATAATATGATTAAAATACTATATGCCAATCCCTCAGTCATAGTTGTAACAGGCTATATCTGCTCTGCTCAGGTTAGAATAACTAGAAGCAGCAGACAAGGCGATCCAATATCGCATTTGCTATTCTTATTATCTATGAAACCCCTGGCGCAGGCAATTAATCAATCGAGGGAAATAACACATCTCTACTTGTGGAATCCCAATCGTTTCCCATTTGTAATATTTGGGAGTATATATACAGTACCTATAAGGGCACAAGGAAATACCCAGATGCAGACACGGTAGGCAGATGGTTTGAGTCTTTGATATTTATTAATAATCCGAATGGGCTAGGCAAGAGAATGGTCGTGGACAGGCAAAAGGTCAAAACCAGTTCAGAGTCCAGGAATTTCTTTCCTTCTTAATGTGTTTGAGCCATTCAGTTGTGTTGTGATAAGGTAGGGGGGGTATACAGAAGACGGCCCTATTTGGTAAAAGACCAAGTCCACATTATGGCAAGAACAGCTCAAATAAGCAAAGAGAAATAACAGTATATCGTTACTTTAAGACTTGAAGGTCAGTCAATGCAGAATATTTCAAAAACTTTGAACGTTTCTTCAAGTGCAGTCACAGTCACCAAGTGCTATGATGAAACTGGCTCTCATGAGGACGGCCACAGGAAAGGAAGACTCAGCGTTACCTCTGCTGCAGAAGATAAGTTAATTAGAGTTAACTGCACCTTAGATTGCAGCCCAAATAAATGCTTCACAGAGTTCAAGTAACAGACACATCTCAACATCACCTGTTGAGAGGATACTGAATTAATCAGGCCTTCTTGGTCAAATTGCTGCAAAGAAACCACTACTAAAAGACACCAATAAGAAGCAGAGACTTGCTTGGGGCAAGAAAAACGAGCAATGGACATTAGACTGGAGGAAATCTATCCTTTGTCTGATTAGTCCAAATTTGAGATTTTTATGTTCCAACCACAGTGTCTTTGTGAGATGCAGAGTAGGTGAACGGCGGATCTCATGGAGGAGGAGGTGTGATTTTGTGGGGTTGCATTGCTGGTGACACTGTCTGTGATTTATTTAGAATTCAAGGCAAACTTAACCAGCATAGTTACCAAAGCATTCTGCAGAGATATGCCATCCCATCTGGTTTGTGATTAGTGGGACTATAAGTTGTTTTTCAACAGGACAATGACCCAACACACCTCCAGGCTGTGTAAGGGCTATTTGATCAAGAAGGAGAGTGTTTGAGTGCAATCACCAGACCTCAACCCAATTGAGATGATTTGGGATGAGTTGGACCGCACAGTGAAGGAAAAGCAGCCAACAAGTGCTGAGCATTTGTGGGAACTCCTTCAAGACTATTGGAAAAGCATCCCAGTTTAAGCTGGTTGAGAGAATGCCAAGAGTTTGCAAGGCTGTCATCAAGGTAAAGGTTGGCTACTTTGAAGAATCTCAAATATAAAATACATTTTGATATGTTTAACACTTTTTTTGGTTACTACATGATTCCATATGTGTTATTTCATAGTGTTGATGTCTTCACTATTATCCTAAAATATGTAGAAAATAGTAAAAATAAAGAAAAACCCTTGAATGAGTAGGTGTGTGCAAACTTTTGACTGGTACTGTATATATATTTAGACTTTTGTTACGTTCTTTACTTTTAGGGGCAACCTTGGTTGTTGGGTGGGATGGGGAGAGGTGGGAGGCATGCTTTCTTCAGGTCGGGGGGGGTTAGGTGGGTGGGAGGCATTGGCATTGTTTCTGGGTGGGGAGGGAGGAATGTGAGTGGGTGGATGGGGACTGAGGGGGTAATGGGTTGGGGTTATCTTTATATGCATTTTTTTATCGTTTTTTGTGTCACATAAAAATTTGTTATTTGATCGGATTTCAGCAACCGGATAAGATTAAGTGCATAGAAATTGAGTGAATAGAGTGGGCATATCATTGAGTGTAGTGTAGGTGAAGTGGGCCATTTGGGGGCTGAAAGGACAGGAAGATAACAGGTGTTTGTGTAAGAACACCAGTTCAGTTCCTCTCCTTATCCATCAATCACCATTAAAACATGTTCATTTCCACATCTACACAGAATAGTATGTACATTTCACCTGGCTCCCCCTGCACAGGAACTGTAAACAAACTCCCACTGTTCCTCCTCCTGACAATAACACAGCCTGTTTGCTCAATACATTTGCATAGGTTCTCTGTTTGGAGATGTGTGGGTGTTGACTCTGCTAGCCTAGGGTGGGAATCAAATCCCTCTTTATGTGTGTAAATGGAGAACTCCCAGCCTCACCAATATAAACGGTATGTGGTAAAACATGAATGATACCGTTATTATACTGGTCCAGTAGTGTAATGTACTATTTACCCGGCTATGTTTACTCAAAGGATTTCACCCTGTTCAAACATAGCCGGGTAAATAGTGTGATCTTACTTCCTATTCTGATTTATGGCATAGAGCTGTAAAAGTTCAACCCTATATCTCACTGTTAAAAACATTATAGACATGCCGTGAAGATTATTTTGTACCTCTGTGAAATGGATTGTTTTCATTGAGGTTTAATGTGCTGTTTTCTGTCAGATTGACAGCGCCCAGATACCTTATTGCATTAGGCTGGTTGTATTTCCCATTGTTCTTTTTGTTTGTGCTACAGCCTGCAGGGATATAATGACAAGCACAGACCACCCATGTCTGCCATGGGTTCAAAGTTATTGGAGGAATTCCCCTACTTTCAGAAAAAAATGTTTGTGTGTGTGTGCATGCCTACATCTGTGAGTGCCTGCTGCGTGCTTGTGTTTGTACAACCTGGACTCAGGGGTAGATGTATCATGGTAAGTGTAAATCCGAAACACTATAAATTGGTATGATATGATACATTTTGTAGGGTATGTATTCATTTGTGCATGTCCATCATCCATTTTATATGATATGTTACGAATTACAATTCGTATAATATGTTACAAATGACAATTTGTACAATATGTTACGAATTGAAATTCGTACAATATGTTACGAATTGACAAAATGTGTGATATGTTACGAATTCCAATTGTTGTTGCTATTATTAGCTCGGTGGTTAACGCTAACGTTAGCTAAGTGTCTAACGTTAGCTGGGTTATGGTTTAAGGTTATGGTTAAGGTTAGGGTTAAAATTAGGGGTAGGAGTTAGGTTAAAGGGTTAATGTTATGGGAAGGGTTAGCTAACATGCAAAGTAGCTAAAAAGTAGTAACTAGTTGCAAAGTTGCCAATTATATCAAATGCTAAATTTGTCTGTGATGATATTCAAACACGCAACTTTGGGTTGCTAGACGTTCGCCTTATTTTATTTTATTTTACCTTTATTTAACTAGGCAAGTCAGTTAAGAACAAATTCTTATTTTCAATGACGGCCTAGGAACAGTGGGTTAACTGCCTGTTCAGGGGCAGAACGACAGATTTGTACCTTGTCAGCTCAGGGGTTTGAACTTGCAACCTTCCGGTTACTAGTCCAACGCTCGAACCACTAGGCTACCCTGCCGCCCCCACCCATCCACCCGACAAATCACCTTACTTTCGTTTTTGCCTTAGGTAAACTTCTGTCTTATGTAACCATACCAAACGTAACATATCATGCTAGTTTCAGTGAGTCGGAATTACATTTACTATTCTACGTCTAGTCTATGAGACCTGGCTGGTTTGTATTGGGTATCAGGAGGTTAAGGTCATGTGAGCCACATTCCCCTAAGAAGGAGGGGAATACAGAAAGATTCAAAAAAAAATTAAAGCACAATCAATTTGACAAAGCTGCTACAGTATTATGATCTCTGTGTTAAATGATTTATATTTACAATATGTTTGTTACAGGATGCAACAATGCAATATTTCCATTTAGTCAAAGGAACAAAGTAAGTGTAGACTACAGCACTGTAAGTATTCTGAAAGCCTTTGGAGCTGTGGGTGGTGGGCTGTCTAGGCTGTGGGTGGTGTCATAGGGTGTTTTTGGAAGGAGCCACTGATGATTTGGAGTGGAATAACTGAAGCAGCATGGGCTGGGAGCTGAGTGAGTCCTCTGTCAGAATCCCTCCTCTCAGAGTCAGAGCTAGTGGTGGCTCTCTAATCACTCTCAGTCCCTCTGTCAAAACCACCCAACATCACCTCTCCCTCTCTCTGACTCTCTGACTCTCTGTCTCTCCTCTCTCTCTCTCTCTCTCTCTCTCTCTGTCTCTCTGACTCTCTCTCTGTCTCTCTGACTCTCTCTCTCTCTCTCTCTCTCTCTCTCTCTCTCTCTCTCTCTCTGTCTCTCTCTCTCTGTCTCTCTGACTCTGACTCTCTCTCTCTCTCTCTCTCTCTCTCTCTCTCTCTCTCTCTCTCTGTCTCTCTGACTCTCTGACTCTCTCTTTCTCTGTCTCTCTGACTCTCTCTCTCTGTCTCTCTCTCTCTCTGTCTCTCTCTCTCTCTCTCTCTCTCTGTCTCTCTCTCTCTCTCTCTCTCTCTCTATGCATCTCTCTTTTTCTTTCTTTCTTTCTTTCTTTCTTTCTTTCTTTCTTTCTTTCGTTCTCTCTCTTCCCCCCGCTCTCTTCCTGCCTCTCTCTCTCTCCCCTCTCTCTCTTTCCCTGTCAATAGTCTCAGCGCTTCAGTCTAACCTCAGGGAGATGGGCTGTCTGCTTGTCCTCTACACTCCTAGAAAAAAGGTGCTACCTACAACCTAAAAGGGTTCTTCAGCTGTCCCCATAGGAGAACCCTTTGAAGAACCCTTTTTGGTTCAATGTAGAACCATTTCCATAGAGGGTTTTACATGGAACTCAAAAGAGTTCTACCTGGAACCAAAAAGGGTTATCCGATGGGGAGGAACCCTTTTGTAATCCTTTCTTCTGATGCTTCCTTCCTTCCTGTCCTATTTGTGTCTTTTGTCATGTGAAGCGGGAGATTGCTATAGCAGAAACACATGTGCAATTTTGTTCTCTGTTTGTCTTTCTGTCCATCTGTGGGTTCCTGTATGTGTCAGGCTTCATACCTCAATGTTTGTTATCTGCCAGTTAAGCTGCCGACTGTGGCAGAAATGAGAGATTGCCTTGAGCCTTTACTTTTCAGTGGCATGTTTGACTCAAAGTGTCTGCCAAGTAACAACATGAAAGGAAGCAAATTCCTCACATTTTTCCCATCACATTTTTGGAGCAGTGGGCCAATAGCAGAAACCTCTATACAAAGCATGGGCCTACTATACAACCCCTCATAGTTCTCAGCCTGTGCAGAGCCAGCATCATTACCGTCCAATCCAACCTCAGTAATTTCTCATACATATGTTGAGTTCGTTGAATATTAAAGAAAAATTGTGATGCATCATGACAAACATGATCATGACTGGTCTGATCTGATACTGCTAGAAGTGCCAGAGGTGTAGTTCTGGTTGGACATGATCCTGTCAGTGTTTTCTCTACTGATAGACCCAGTTGTTCCCCAGTCACTCCCCCTGCTAGCCAGCCAGCCCCTCAGGGCAGGATCCATTGCATAAGAGGCACATCTGGACTCAGAAATATTTCAGTGATTGCTCAACACAGCTGTGGGTAAACAGCCTGTGTTTAGATGTTGCCCCTGTACCAACCTGTACACACAGATACACTGACACATCACACACACTCTCGCCCATGGTGTGTGGGTGTATTTACTGCGCCACGCCAAAATCTCATGCCACAACTTGCTTGACTTCAAGATGAACAAACACACACGCCTATGCACGCATGCACATGCACATGCACACGCACACACACACACACACACACACACACACACACACACACACACACACACACACACACACACACACACACACACACACACCCACACACACAAATCTATAGTCCCAGAAAAAAGGTCGGGGGAAACAAAGAGAAATATAGAGAAAGTTGTGACACTCATGAAGTAGTGTGTGGTACTGTCTACCATTGGTACGGTATTGTTACAGTACTTTCATTAAATAGGTTTTACCCCACCAGAGAATGTGGGAGGCTTTTAGAAATATCCAAGGGCTCCCTAGTGGTGCAGAGGTCTAAGGCACTGCATCTCAGCGCAAGAGGCATCACTACAGTCCCTGGTTCAAATCAATGCTGTATCACAGCCGGACGTGATTGGGAGGACCATAGGGCGTCGCACAATTGGCCCAGCGTCGTCTGTGTTTGGCAAGGGGTAGGCTGTCATTGTAAATAAGAATTTGTTCTTAACTGACTTGCCCAGTTAAATAATGGTTAATTTAAAAAATAAACATTCAGCTCTTGATGAAAGATTTCTTGCCTAATTTCAGTATTGTCGGCTCTGTAGCATCTCAATGTTTTGTTAGTGGGGATTTCAAAAGTCACTTCATTCATTACTCACATGTTGATGTTTTTGTATTCAGCTGGAGGTATAGTCTACATCAATTAAAATAATAACAAATGTACAATTATTTTTCAATGGATGCCAGCAATGGTATTACTGAGATATGACCTTTGCAGTCAAGCTAAAACTTTGTTCAGTAATCCTAAGTACCAAAGTTAATAGGCATCAAAACGTCTTTAAATGAAGACATAATGAATATTGATTATATGATCATACTGAGATAAGAAGATTTGTGTGGACATACACTATTTGCAGTATACAAAAGTATGTGCACACCCCTTCAAATTTGTGGATTTGTGAATTTCTCAGCCACACCATTTCCTGACAGGTGTATAAAATTGGGCACACAGCCATGCAATCTCCATAGACAAACATTGGCAGTAGAATGGTGAAGTGGTGAAGTGAAGTCTGCCTCTGCGGAAGGAGGATGTCTGGACTGGAGACCTGTATTCAGCACTCAGTCATCATGGCAGCTACATCCCTGGATGCTAAAGGAGGTCAAGCTGTTTGGATGGTCACAACTCAGCTCCTGATTTGGAGTCCTCTGCATTCAAAACTACACGTAAGCCTGCATGATCTAGTTAATTAAGATTGAATTAAGATTGATTGAGAGAGTATGTGCTTGTCCCATAGGAACAGTGGGATCTGAAATGATTTACACCGTTAATAAAGATGACCAAAAATTATACTGAGTTATATTGTATGCAAAAAAAGGGGAAATTATTGTATTTTATACGAATACAATTACAAGTCATATTTTTGTTCATAAAAAAGGTAGGGTCAAAATTATTGATGTCCCTATTTTCAATATCTTTCAATACCACACCTTGTGAGGATAGCTTCATAGAGCCTTTTTCTGAAATGTTTTATGAGTTGGAGAACACATTGTGAGGGATCTGAGACCGTTCCACCATACATAATCCTGACAGATCCCTGATATCCTTTGTCTGCACGTATGAACTGCCCTCTTCAATTCAAACCACAGGTTTTACGGAGACTGAAATGGCCATTACAAAATGTGGATTTTATGGCCAATTAACCATTTCTTTGTGGATGTTGATGTGTACTTGGGGTTATTTTCTTGCTGGAAGATCCACTTGCGGCCAAGTTTCAGCCTCCTGGCAGCGGGAACCACGTTTTTGCCTAAAATCTCCTGGTACTGGGTAAAGTTCATGATTCCGTTGACCTTAACAAGGGCCCCATGACCAGTGGAAGCAAAATACCCTAATTTTGATGCCAAACCCACCACTGGTGTGTGTGGCCAAAGAGCTCTAGTTTCATGTCATCCAACAAATGTAAACGTCTGGAGTTTGCTAAATGGTATTGGCACTTGGATTGGAGCCGGTGCTTTGGTCAGGTTACATGAAAATAGAGCTCTTAGGCCACGTACACCAGTGGTGGGTTTGGCAACGAAAGGAGAATACATGAATGAAAAAGAACCCCATACCTGCTGTAAAATATGGTGGTGGATCTTTGATGTGATGGGGCTATTTTGCTTCCACTGGTCTTGGGGCTCTTGTTAAGTTTAACAGCATCATGGACTTTACACGGTACCAGGACATTTTAGCCAAAGACCTGTTTGCCTCTGCCAAGAGGCTAAAACTGGTTAATTGGCCACAAAATCAACATTTTTCAATGGCCATCTCAGTCTCCTGACTTGAAAACCATTGAAAACCTGTGGTTTGAATTTAAGAGGGCAGAATTTAAGAGGGCATAAGCGCAGACGAAGGATATCAAGGATCTGGAAGTATTCTGTTATTAGGAATGGTCTAAGATTGAACACCTTTGGGGTGAATTGGAACGCTGACTGCGAGCCAGGCCTAATCGCCCAACATCAATGCCCGACCTGACTGATGCTCTTGTGGCTGAATGGAAGCAAGTCCCCGCATCAATGTTCCAACATCTAGGGGAAAGCCTTCCCAGAAGAGTGGAGGCTGTTGTAGCAGCAAAGGGGAGATCAACTCAATATTAATGACCATGATTTTGGAATGAGATGTTCGATAAGCAGGTGTCAACATACTTTTGGTCATGTAGTGTAGTTCAATATTAGAATGATTTATTTTATACAGTCAAGGGTGTCAATCATTTTGGACCACACTGTATATGGCTTTTGCCTATGTCTTCTGTTTGAACAGGATGTGAGGATGTGTGGCAGTGAGCGTGGTCTTGTGTGTGAGACTGAACCGAGGTCAGACTGTAACCACCGTCCCACCACTCCTCGCTGACCCTAACTGACCCCAGGACAGTGCTAAAAGGCAGCCAACAGCAGCAGAACCAGCAGCTGCTCTCCATCGTGCTTCCAGTGGTGTAAAAATACTTGAAATTACTACTGAAGTCGTTTTTGGGGGGCATCTGTACATTACTATTCATATTTTTGACAACTATTCATCCTTTTACTTCACTACATTCCTAAAGAAAATGTACTTTTAATCCATATATTTTCTCTGATGTACAAATGTATTATTATTAGGTATCAAGGTAAGGCCCAAGTGCAGACTGTGTGACGTAACAATGTTTATTGTAACGACAGGGGTCGATAATCCAGAGTAGGAGCAAAAGTACAGGGTCAGGACAGGCAAGGGTCAAAAAGAACGGGTAGAAATACCCAGAGGATAAGTGGGGAAGATGGGTGACACCTGGAGGGGGAGGAGACAAGCACACGGACAGGTGAAACAGATTAGGGTGTGACAAATTGTCTAATTCACACACTTATCAAGAGAACATCCCTGGTCATCCCTATTGCCTCTGACTTGGCAGACTCACTCAACACATGCTTCGTTTGTAAAGGAGTGTTGGATCATGCCCCTGGCTATCCGTAAATTTAAAAAATTAGACAATGATGCTGTCTGGTTTACTTAACATAAGGAATTAAAAATGATTTACTCTATTACTTTTGATACTGAAGTATATTTGAGCAATTACATTTACTTTTTATACTTAAGTACTTTTAAAAGCAAATACTTTTAGACTTTTACTCAAACAGTATTTTACTGGGTGACTTTCATTTTCTATTAAGGTATCTTTACTTTTGCTCAAGTATGAAAATTGGGTACTTTTTCCACCACTGCGCTCTTCCTGTCTGTCTCTCTGTCTCAGAGTACTGAGGACAGAAAGGAACATGTCAGAAAACCAGTGTATGAAGTTGTGGAATCAGGATTGGAGTAGTTCTTTCCTTCTTTCATCCTCTCAGGTCAGTTCTCTGTGCTGTGATAATATTTCCACACCACGTGGTAGGTTAGCCTCTTGGAGGCCATGAAGGAAATTCATAATAGCATTGGTGCATATGCTAGCAATAAAGAACCCAGAATATGGCGGCAAGTGCACTATGACTGTCTTTGAACTCCGGCCCTATTTGATTTGGAGAGGAGGATCATTTCTGAAATGTATTTTCTTATTCTTTGCTCTGTGTTCTGTGCCAGTCAATGCATTTCTCTGATCCATTTTCATAGGCCTTTATTATCCCTCACAAAGTCAAAATACCACAAAGAAAATGGGACGGGAGGAGTTCAAACAACCGCTTACATTTTATGTTCAACAGAATTAGAAATGACTTTTTAAATGCTGCGCTCAGTGTGCTATTTTACTGTAAGAGCTTGGTTAATGAATTGAATATGCAGGTTTTGGCAAAGCAACGCACATTTTTTCTTTTGACTGATTCAAAAGTAAAAATGTTTTATAGCTTGTGCTGCCATGCCTTTACAGTGGGAGTCAATGAGCGTCTTGTGCTGCCATGCCTTTACAGTGGGAGTTGATGAGCGTCTTGTGCTGCCATGCCTTTACAGTGGGAGTTGATGAGTGTCTTGTGCTGCCATGCCTTTACAGTGGGAGTCAATGAGCGTCTTGTGCTGCCATGCCTTTACAGTGGGAGTTGATGAGCGTCTTGTGCTGCCATGCCTTTACAGTGGGAGTTGATGAGTGTCTTGTGCTGCCATGCCTTTACAGTGGGAGTTGATGAGTGTCTTGTGCTGCCATGCCTTTACAGTGGGAGTCAATGAGCGTCTTGTGCTGCCATGCCTTTACAGTGGGAGTTGATGAGCGTCTTGTGCTGCCATGCCTTTACAGTGGGAGTTGATGAGTGTCTTGTGCTGCCATGCCTTTACAGTGGGAGTCAATGAGCGTCTTGTGCTGCCATGCCTTTACAGTGGGAGTTGATGAGCGTCTTGTGCTGCCATGCCTTTACAGTGGGAGTTGATGAGTGTCTTGTGCTGCCATGCCTTTACAGTGGGAGTTGATGAGTGTCTTGTGCTGCCATGCCTTTACAGTGGGAGTCAATGAGCGTCTTGTGCTGCCATGCCTTTACAGTGGGAGTTGATGTTATTTGTCAATGAGCGTCTTGTGATGAATTTGACTTTCCTTTTCTGTGTCAGCACACTTTAACAGTATTTACAACCTTGTTGTTGTGCAGTAATAGCACCGGTAGTGTATTATTATGCTTTAGACTTGAAGACTTGAAGCCCGGCATTAAATCAGAGGTCTTTGACGTGTGTGTTGATTGAGAGATATGAACTCTCTCAGTAGAGGTAAAGATGACAGATTTATATCACTCAGCAGATACTGTCCCTAATTCAGTCTTATTTGGGCAAGTCAGCATTTCACTGATAAGCCTGATATGGCTGGCCAATTCAGCCAATAAGCCAATGGAAAATTTGAGTGAATGGCAACATTACACCTTTTCATGCCTGAGCGAAGTATGGTTGTTTCTTTGAGAATTTGGGATGTTTCCACTCTGAGCCACTGGGGCGCTCCCCGTCCGTTGTCTTGCTCCAATGTGTAATTTACATTTGATATGAAATTTTTTGTGGACGGTGCCAAGGGATGTGGCGATAGTTATCTCCAATGGTGGTCCCCCCTCAGCGGTAGAACTTGTCATGTTTTGGCCTTCTAACAGAGAACCATTAATCTGTCTTGGGTTCTTTCCATACATTGAAAGTAAAATATAAATTGCAGCTTGATGACAAGCAGTCTCATATTGAATGAATGGCTTTAAAAATATATATATTTTTTGTGAATATCAGGCATCAACTTCTACTGGGTAAATGCCTCGCTGAAACATTAACTGTTAACATATATTCTGTATCGTTAGGCCTTCTAAATAAATTTGCTCTGTGTGATGGAGGTGTTGGATGACTAAACTGCTATTGAAGGTGCGGTTAGAATGTACTAACTAACTCCGAGGGACACGCTTATGGTTCCTAAGAGATTTAATTGCTTCCATACAGCCGCAAACATGGTGGAGCATGCTGAGTTTAATTGCTTTAAATTGTAAATTGGTGGGAAATGTTTTCCAGGTACGGTATCATTCAACCAAATGTGTAGCTTGTGTAGGTGGTGTTTCAGCCATCTATAGCTCAAAGAAGGACCACAGGTGTTTGCTTTTGCAATTGTTTGTATTTGTGCTCACTTGTTGAACTCGAGACCTTTGCTTTAGAAGCAGCTCTGTGGCCTACAGTACATACCACTAAAAGACATACAGAGGAGAACTGCCGAGTCCAGGGATTTCTGAAGGACACATTCTTTTCCCCTCAGATCTCTCAGCACTCAGAGCCCATAAACATGATGAAGATTTACTACTGATGCTGCTGATAGATATATTTAAAGCCATTACTCTCTCATTGCCAACTCATTGAAATCTCCTCCTTAGGGGACAGTTGGGTTGATCGCTGTAAGATTTGTCCTTTTATTTATATGTGCCTCACTGACAATGTGATCCTGGATAAGAGACGAGTTAGAGAGAGCTATCTATGGCTCTTCTGTTCCTCCTCCGTATTTCAATGATCTGTCCAGGGTATCCTGTTATGTATTATTATTTACAGAAAGGGTAATAATCTACAGTATGTGTGACATTCTGGTGGTGGGAGAGTGTGGGAGTGGATAAATAGCAATAGCCCATGGCCTTTGGGTAGGGCTGGTACAGTTAATCAACTACAGGCAGGGAAAGTGGATGTTCTGCTCAGCATGCAAGACAGGCTTAAGTCCACATTACGTTGGTGACAGTGACAAACTTCCAACAACACCCTTCATATTTTATTGAATGCTTATATTTCAGCGAACCAATACCTCTGATGCTATTCATTTGAACATTTGAGTCACAGCCCATCTATTCAGTTGACAGGTACGTTGTGTTTTATACAATACTAGGCAAATCAGCTCCATCGTGTTGGGTTGTTGTTTTCCTGTCTACACACACAGTGGTGTGTCAGAACATGTCAGCACAGACATCCATGAAAGGTCATGCTAATGGTTTTTGATGGGTGCCAAGCACACACCCATGGGCTGGTGGTGTGCAGATCGAAGCCAGACTGTGACTCATACACACCCGACGTTGTGACACCTGCGCCATCGTGGCTGTCATAGGCCCTGTAAGTCTGTCACCACACCCCAGTTTGCGCAAATCTCCCGTTGTGATGCATGGCTTTCACCCTGGTTTTAACTAGACTAGCAATGCCTGTTCTTTATGGATCCACAAGAGATGTCTGGATTTTTATTGATTTATTTATTGATTTCCTGAGTCATGTGTTTGACTAAGTTCGCACAAGTCTCCAGAAACCAAACATTTCCTCCACATGTGTTTAAGTCCATTGACAGCATGTGGCACCATTTAATGCAGACACATAAAACAACAAGCAGGAAGCATTAAAACCCTGAGAGGTTGGGTTTGTTGCTCTGTAAGGGACCTAGTTCTCAATTCACTCTGTGTGCTCTTGACCAAGTGCTCAGGAGGGGCGAGAGCAGTAAGACAAACAGCTCCCATTCAGTGTAGTACACACACGCATGCGCGTGCGCACGAACACACACACACACACACGTGCTTGACAGGACGAAAGCACACACATAACTGTGCAGTGGAATAGGCACACCAACTCCTCATTCATTTGGCACAATATACAGAAAAACATACGTGCGGACACACAAGCACACACACATATGGGTTGTCTCAAAGCCCTGTGCATCTCATTATGGTAAATAGAAGTGGTACGTGTGTGAACAAGCGTGCGTGCATGTGTGTGAAGGGTGTGAGTAAACGAGTGTGTGTGTGTGCGTGTGTGTGTGTGTGTGTGTGTGTGTGTGTGTGTGTGAGCGTGCTGAGCCCCGAGGGCGGTGAATAGCCTTTACTGACCGACACCCAATAGGCCAGGGGCCCTCAGTGTGACTCCCACCATGGTAAACAGTCATAAAGAAGCCAGGCTTCAGTTACACAAACATAAATAGCTGACTATTCATAGCACTAATGAGAGCTGCCAGGGAGCCCAGGGACTGAAATCCTCTCCTTATTCCTCCCCCTTACCTTTCTCCTCTCATCCCCCAAGTGTCACTCCTTTCACTCCCCTCTAACCTCTATTCACCCCCCCTCTCCACTATTTATGCTAATGATGGTGGTGACTTATGGGACATAGCTGCATACTATCCCAATTAAAATGTGAATTTACAATTTCACCCACACGTTGTGCAAGAAAATGAGGGTGAGTCAAACAAACCTGTGCACATTGTACTCATATAACCTTTGGAGGTAAGTGATGATTGGATTAGGGAAGTGTCAACAACATCCCTCGTGGCCCTAAGCAGTTTGTGGAGTAAGACATTAACTTGCCATTACCTCCAAAAACCAGAATTAAGGGAAGTGTAACTTAGCTGTGTACATTCTGATTGATTAGTCTGTTTAGTTTGGCATTGTGGCTCCAGTGTAATTTAAAACTTAGGGCGCCATTCAATCTGGATTGAATGCTTTGACATTTTTGAATGCTTTGAAATGTAAAGGCAATGTTCCCGTTTTAGCGGAGACTGCATTGACGGTAAACGCTGCATGTCGGCTCAATCTGAAATTACCTTTACATTTCTATCACGGAATCTGTAACGCTTCAGCTTTAAAGACTGAATAGAGCCCTAACTTTCAAATTCCTTGCAGATGGCCAGGTCTTTTGAAGGCCCACTGTAGTTAGCCTCTGGGAGAGAATAACAAACCCATGTTCGGGGCACACCGGCCTGGCTTCCAGGCTTAGATGTGGTCCCTGTGTTTGCTATGCCCTGTCTTGGCTTGGGGCTGAACTCCTCGTGGCACGTCCTGAGCTGCCGCGATCCGCGCCACACCCTCTTGGGCTGCTCAGACCTGTCTCATCTAGCTCCTCTCTGTCTGTAAGGGCCAAGACCAAGACCGCCCACCTCTACACACCGTACCACTCCACACACAGAGGTATCATGTGGGATCAACGTCAGTCAGGTGTTCTCTGGGCTCTCTGTGTGCCTGAGTGAGTGACAGAATTGGATTGTCACCCGTCTAATACGTCTGTTTTCTAATGAGATGCTTGAGTTTGGTTATCAACCAGAATTTCAGGCCAGAAGATTGAAGGTCTCAGTCCTGCACAGGGACAAAAACCTTCTCTATGGTTGTAGTGGTTCTCTTTGGATATCAGCTGATGCGCTGGTATTTCAGGCTCTCAGGTGGGGTAATTCATTGGGATTCAGTGCGAGTGAGCTCTGCTAATTGGCGACTAAAGAGAGCAGCCATGTTTGATCCCAGCAGGAAGCATGGCCTGAGGCTCTCTTGGCACTGTCCTGAAACACTGTGGTGGTTTTTAAATAGCTGGAGCATGGTTGGGAGCTCCATAACTACAATGTTAAACAGAGGGCTGTTTCTCCCCCCATTAGAGCTGCACTACACAGCTACACTGCTCTGCTCTATCTGCTGTGTGTTGTAATGTAGTCTGGACAGGCCTAAACTCCTACCACACAGTCAGCACACTGCTGAAGCACGATCCTAATCACTCAGATTACTGTGAACTAGGCTGCAAATTTGTCTGATAACTGGTGTAGAAGCAGACTGGGCAAATCTCAGTCTGTATTTGAAGATTTAAAAAACAAATCATGAAGAGTTAATGGCAACCAGGCCATTGATATCTGGCATCCGGCTCTTTGGCTTCTTGCACAATGCTGTGTGTTGAGTAACATGCACACTAGGCTACCCTGAGCTGCTCTGTTCATGCCTTGACAGATATCAAGCCTTTAGATTACCCTTTGAGTTGTCTCCAAAAACATGAGATTGATCATTTTGACTTCTGTTTCAAAGGTTAGTTCTCGGCTTGTGGAGCTACTGTAAATGTTACTATTTAATGATGATATCAAATAGCCCAAACCCTAACCCTATGTGTCCATCATTTGTTTTCAACCAGGGGACATTACACTGCATACTGTACATACATGCCATTGCTATCTATACCTTTATTCAGGTCTCAGAATGCTTAGTGTGTTGTGAGGGGAACTCTGTGCACCCACCACCACCCTAGATACTGTTCTATAACTCTGGTCTCCCTCTGCCAGAGAGCCTGAATCCTCCTCACCCACAGTCCTGGGGGTTCCTTCAACAACATCTTCATTTTTACAGAGCCAGGGGACAATGTTGGCCTTCTGGTGTTTTTCCATTAGCTTTCGTGGCATTTCAGAGGCATTTTTAGCATCGGCCACCAAATAATATGCCGCTGTGATCGTATTTTGTTCATGTCCATGAAATTATAAACTATTGTCATGCGGTTAAAATCAAGATGAAAGTACGCCCAAATGACTTTTATTATTTTATCTTTATCTTTTAGTATTGACTGCATGTTGTGTCAGTGCAACTGTTGGTGGCAGGTAGCCTAGCGGTTAGAGAGGTGTACCAACAACCGGAGGGTTGACAGTTCAAATCCTGGGTCTGGTGGAAAGTGAACTGGCAACTGGTGGGTTGGCCCCTGTTCCAACCTGTAGAGGTATGTGTGTCTTTTGGAAGGGTTGGGATAAAGTGGCCCAGTGTGGCAGGCCCCTGTTCCAACCTGTAAAGGTATGTGTGTCTTTTGGAAGGGTTGGGATAAAGTGGCCCAGTGTGGCAGGCCCCTGTTCCAACCTGTAGAGGTATGTGTGTCTTTTGGAAGGGTTGGGATAAAGTGGCCCAGCGTGGCAGGCCCCTGTTCCAACCTGTAGAGGTATGTGTGTCTTTTGGAAGGGATGGGATAAAGTGGCCCAGCGTGGCAGGCCCCTGTTCCAACCTGTAGAGGTATGTGTGTCTTTTGGAAGGGTTGGGATAAAGTGGCCCAGTGTGGTAGGCCCCTGTTCCAACCTGTAGAGGTATGTGTGTTTTGGAAGGGTTGGGATAAAGTGGCCCAGTGTGGCAGGCCCCTGTTCCAACCTGTAGAGGTATGTGTGTCTTTTGGAAGGGTTGGGATAAAGTGGCCCAGTGTGGCAGGCCCCTGTTCCAACCTGTAAAGGTATGTGTGTCTTTTGGAAGGGTTGGGATAAAGTGGCCCAGTGTGGCAGGCCCCTGTTCCAACCTGTAAAGGTATGTGTGTCTTTTGGAAGGGTTGGGATAAAGTGGCCCAGTGTGGCAGGCCCCTGTTCCAACCTGTAGAGGTATGTGTGTCTTTTGGAAGGGTTGGGATAAAGTGGCCCAGTGTGGCAGGCCCCTGTTCCAACCTGTAAAGGTATGTGTGTCTTTTGGAAGGGTTGGGATAAAGTGGCCCAGTGTGGCAGGCCCCTGTTCCAACCTGTAGAGGTATGTGTGTCTTTTGGAAGGGTTGGGATAAAGTGGCCCAGTGTGGCAGGCCCCTGTTCCAACCTGTAGAGGTATGTGTGTCTTTTGGAAGGGTTGGGATAAAGTGGCCCAGTGTGGCAGGCCCCTGTTCCAACCTGTAAAGGTATGTGTGTCTTTTGGAAGGGTTGGGATAAAGTGGCCCAGTGTGGCAGGCCCCTGTTCCAACCTGTAGAGGTATGTGTGTCTTTTGGAAGGGTTGGGATAAAGTGGCCCAGTGTGGCAGGCCCCTGTTCCAACCTGTAGAGGTATGTGTGTCTTTTGGAAGGGTTGGGATAAAGTGGCCCAGTGTGGCAGGCCCCTGTTCCAACCTGTAAAGGTATGTGTGTCTTTTGGAAGGGTTGGGATAAAGTGGCCCAGTGTGGCAGGCCCCTGTTCCAACCTGTTAAGGTATGTGTGTCTTTTGGAAGGGTTGGGATAAAGTGGCCCAGTGTGGCAGGCCCCTGTTCCAACCTGTAGAGGTATGTGTGTCTTTTGGAAGGGTTGGGATAAAGTGGCCCAGCGTGGCAGGCCCCTGTTCCAACCTGTAGAGGTATGTGTGTCTTTTGGAAGGGTTGGGATAAAGTGGCCCAGTGTGGCAGGCCCCTGTTCCAACCTGTAGAGGTATGTGTGTCTTTTGGAAGGGTTGGGATAAAGTGGCCCAGTGTGGCAGGCCCCTGTTCCAACCTGTAAAGGTATGTGTGTCTTTTGGAAGGGTTGGGATAAAGTGGCCCAGTGTGGCAGGCCCCTGTTCCAACCTGTAGAGGTATGTGTGTCTTTTGGAAGGGTTGGGATAAAGTGGCCCAGTGTGGCAGGCCCCTGTTCCAACCTGTAAAGGTATGTGTGTCTTTTGGAAGGGTTGGGATAAAGTGGCCCAGTGTGGCAGGCCCCTGTTCCAACCTGTAGAGGTATGTGTGTCTTTTGGAAGGGTTGGGATAAAGTGGCCCAGTGTGGCAGGCCCCTGTTCCAACCTGTAGAGGTATGTGTGTCTTTTGGAAGGGTTGGGATAAAGTGGCCCAGTGTGGCAGGCCCCTGTTCCAACCTGTAAAGGTATGTGTGTCTTTTGGAAGGGTTGGGATAAAGTGGCCCAGTGTGGCAGGCCCCTGTTCCAACCTGTTAAGGTATGTGTGTCTTTTGGAAGGGTTGGGATAAAGTGGCCCAGTGTGGCAGGCCCCTGTTCCAACCTGTAGAGGTATGTGTGTCTTTTGGAAGGGTTGGGATAAAGTGGCCCAGCGTGGCAGGCCCCTGTTCCAACCTGTAGAGGTATGTGTGTCTTTTGGAAGGGTTGGGATAAAGTGGCCCAGCGTGGCAGGCCCCTGTTCCAACCTGTAAAGGTATGTGTGTCTTTTGGAAGGGTTGGGATAAAGTGGCCCAGTGTGGCAGGCCCCTGTTCCAACCTGTAGAGGTATGTGTGTCTTTTGGAAGGGTTGGGATAAAGTGGCCCAGCGTGGCAGGCCCCTGTTCCAACCTGTAGAGGTATGTGTGTCTTTTGGAAGGGTTGGGATAAAGTGGCCCAGCGTGGCAGGCCCCTGTTCCAACCTGTAGAGGTATGTGTGTCTTTTGGAAGGGTTGGGATAAAGTGGCCCAGTGTGGTAGGCCCCTGTTCCAACCTGTAGAGGTATGTGTGTCTTTTGGAAGGGTTGGGATAAAGTGGCCCAGTGTGGCAGGCCCCTGTTCCAACCTGTAGAGGTATGTGTGTCTTTTGGAAGGGTTGGGATAAAGTGGCCCAGTGTGGCAGGCCCCTGTTCCAACCTGTAAAGGTATGTGTGTCTTTTGGAAGGGTTGGGATAAAGTGGCCCAGTGTGGCAGGCCCCTGTTCCAACCTGTAAAGGTATGTGTGTCTTTTGGAAGGGTTGGGATAAAGTGGCCCAGTGTGGCAGGCCCCTGTTCCAACCTGTAGAGGTATGTGTGTCTTTTGGAAGGGTTGGGATAAAGTGGCCCAGTGTGGCAGGCCCCTGTTCCAACCTGTAAAGGTATGTGTGTCTTTTGGAAGGGTTGGGATAAAGTGGCCCAGTGTGGCAGGCCCCTGTTCCAACCTGTAGAGGTATGTGTGTCTTTTGGAAGGGTTGGGATAAAGTGGCCCAGTGTGGCAGGCCCCTGTTCCAACCTGTAAAGGTATGTGTGTCTTTTGGAAGGGTTGGGATAAAGTGGCCCAGTGTGGCAGGCCCCTGTTCCAACCTGTAGAGGTATGTGTGTCTTTTGGAAGGGTTGGGATAAAGTGGCCCAGTGTGGCAGGCCCCTGTTCCAACCTGTAGAGGTATGTGTGTCTTTTGGAAGGGTTGGGATAAAGTGGCCCAGTGTGGCAGGCCCCTGTTCCAACCTGTAAAGGTATGTGTGTCTTTTGGAAGGGTTGGGATAAAGTGGCCCAGTGTGGCAGGCCCCTGTTCCAACCTGTTAAGGTATGTGTGTCTTTTGGAAGGGTTGGGATAAAGTGGCCCAGTGTGGCAGGCCCCTGTTCCAACCTGTAGAGGTATGTGTGTCTTTTGGAAGGGTTGGGATAAAGTGGCCCAGCGTGGCAGGCCCCTGTTCCAACCTGTAGAGGTATGTGTGTCTTTTGGAAGGGTTGGGATAAAGTGGCCCAGCGTGGCAGGCCCCTGTTCCAACCTGTAAAGGTATGTGTGTCTTTTGGAAGGGTTGGGATAAAGTGGCCCAGTGTGGCAGGCCCCTGTTCCAACCTGTAGAGGTATGTGTGTCTTTTGGAAGGGTTGGGATAAAGTGGCCCAGCGTGGCAGGCCCCTGTTCCAACCTGTAGAGGTATGTGTGTCTTTTGGAAGGGTTGGGATAAAGTGGCCCAGCGTGGCAGGCCCCTGTTCCAACCTGTAGAGGTATGTGTGTCTTTTGGAAGGGTTGGGATAAAGTGGCCCAGTGTGGTAGGCCCCTGTTCCAACCTGTAGAGGTATGTGTGTCTTTTGGAAGGGTTGGGATAAAGTGGCCCAGTGTGGCAGGCCCCTGTTCCAACCTGTAGAGGTATGTGTGTCTTTTGGAAGGGTTGGGATAAAGTGGCCCAGTGTGGCAGGCCCCTGTTCCAACCTGTAAAGGTATGTGTGTCTTTTGGAAGGGTTGGGATAAAGTGGCCCAGTGTGGCAGGCCCCTGTTCCAACCTGTAAAGGTATGTGTGTCTTTTGGAAGGGTTGGGATAAAGTGGCCCAGTGTGGCAGGCCCCTGTTCCAACCTGTAGAGGTATGTGTGTCTTTTGGAAGGGTTGGGATAAAGTGGCCCAGTGTGGCAGGCCCCTGTTCCAACCTGTAAAGGTATGTGTGTCTTTTGGAAGGGTTGGGATAAAGTGGCCCAGTGTGGCAGGCCCCTGTTCCAACCTGTTAAGGTATGTGTGTCTTTTGGAAGGGTTGGGATAAAGTGGCCCAGTGTGGCAGGCCCCTGTTCCAACCTGTAGAGGTATGTGTGTCTTTTGGAAGGGTTGGGATAAAGTGGCCCAGCGTGGCAGGCCCCTGTTCCAACCTGTAGAGGTATGTGTGTCTTTTGGAAGGGTTGGGATAAAGTGGCCCAGCGTGGCAGGCCCCTGTTCCAACCTGTAAAGGTATGTGTGTCTTTTGGAAGGGTTGGGATAAAGTGGCCCAGTGTGGCAGGCCCCTGTTCCAACCTGTAGAGGTATGTGTGTCTTTTGGAAGGGTTGGGATAAAGTGGCCCAGCGTGGCAGGCCCCTGTTCCAACCTGTAGAGGTATGTGTGTCTTTTGGAAGGGTTGGGATAAAGTGGCCCAGCGTGGCAGGCCCCTGTTCCAACCTGTAGAGGTATGTGTGTCTTTTGGAAGGGTTGGGATAAAGTGGCCCAGTGTGGTAGGCCCCTGTTCCAACCTGTAGAGGTATGTGTGTCTTTTGGAAGGGTTGGGATAAAGTGGCCCAGTGTGGCAGGCCCCTGTTCCAACCTGTAGAGGTATGTGTGTCTTTTGGAAGGGTTGGGATAAAGTGGCCCAGTGTGGCAGGCCCCTGTTCCAACCTGTAAAGGTATGTGTGTCTTTTGGAAGGGTTGGGATAAAGTGGCCCAGTGTGGCAGGCCCCTGTTCCAACCTGTAAAGGTATGTGTGTCTTTTGGAAGGGTTGGGATAAAGTGGAAGTCACATTTTGGTTGGACCTTGTACAATATATTAGTATACAATTGGCAAATAAACTGATCTTAATATTAAAAATGATTACTCTGACACAGCAGAGAGCATCCTGTCTGTTGTTTAAGTGCTATCTGCTAACGATGTGCTGCTTTAATGAGCCTGAGAGTGAATCCACTGACCATGAAGAGGCTGTGTTAGTAGGAGAGCTGGTAAAGAGTTGTGCTGTAAGCTGTGGACAGATCTCTGATCAGTCCTATCTACTCTGTATAACTGACATTCAGACACAATGGGCCATTTCAACACCTCCACACTCTACCTTGATAGGCTGAAGACAGAACTACAACCCCCTTCCCCTCCCTTTCTCCTCTCTCTTTCCTTTCCTTTCTTTGTCTCCCCACTAGACCTAGTCACAAAAACCTTTGTTTTCTTTTCTTTTACTTCCTCACAGACACGTTTTGGAACAATAATTTGAGTCCGTTTTTTCCTATATGGTAACGCACACGGACAAGGGTTAGAAATTGACCTTTTTAAAACTACTGGTATGTCTCTGAACACTCTGGTTAGGACACAAGTGGGTGTGTTCAGTATTTTTTGTTTGTTCCATGTATGTTTTTTGTACAGCATGCAGAAATATTGTAATCTTAGTGAAAGAGACCCCACAGACAGTTAAGTGTCTGGAACGCAATCTCTGTAAATGCACGTGTCCTGAACAAATCAAATGTTATGTCACATGCTACATAAACAACAGGTGTAGACTAACAGTGAAATGCTTACTTAAGGGGCCCTTCCCCACAATGCAGAGGGAAAGAAAATAATAACACAAGGAATAAATTCACAATGTAAAGATAATATATATCTATATACACGGGGTTTCCGAGTCGATGTGCAGGGGCACGAGGTAATTGAGGTAGGTATGTACACATATAGGTAGGGGTAAAGTGACTAGGCAACAGGATCGATAATGAACAGTAGCAGCAACGTATGTTAAGAGTAAAAGGGGTCAATGCAGATAGTCCGGGTAGCTATTGGTTAACTAATCAACTAAATATTTTCAAGTCTTATGGCTTGGTGGTGGCCATTTGTCATGCGGTAGCTGATTGAACAATCTATGATTTGGGTGGCTGGAGTGTTTGACAACGGCCTGGTACAGAGGTCCTGGATGGCAGGGATCTCGGCCCCAGTCCGCACTACCCTCTGTGGCGCCTTGCGGTCGGATGCCAAGCAGTTGACATACCAAGCGGTGATGCAGACGGTCATGGTTTTCTCAATGGTGCAGCTGTACAACTTGTTGAGGATCACGGATGGTGTCAGCAGGACTGTCTGAGGAGAGGGACGGACAGTGAGATAAGAGAAGGAAATTGAAAGAGAGGACAAAAAGAAGACCGTCAGGACCGAGAGGATGAGAGAGAGGGAAAGAGGTAGGGACTGCCCTTTCACTTGCACTCTGCTATTTTAATAACCCTCCCAGGCTTCACCATGGCTGGCTACTGCATCACACCGCTCATTCTGTTACAGGAAGGCATTTAATGTGTGCAAGCTTACATCAGGGGCCCCTCACTGGCTGTGAATATACGACAGCAGACTGATAGTGTGACAGCATACAGTATATCACCTTTACCAGCTTCAGGGTCATAGAGGGCAAAGGGACAGAAATTAGAGCTCACATATTCACGTACTGGCATGCATGATGATTGTATCGTAAATATTGGGTGAGATTTTTGTCATCTTTCGGGTTCATATGGTCAGCTGTTTTTGTCCGATTTTGTCTGAAGGGAATGTATGTTTTTATGTTTAGCTGTGGAGTACAGTAAGTGGTTGAGGGGGATTATGTTACAGTATGACAACTATTTATATAGCTCCTGTTGCCACAGTATTGCATAACCATATAGAACATAATCAAACATCTTTAAAGAATAAATCCAGAAATATGAAGTGTAAATACATAACTCAGTTTGCATGGACGTTGGACTATGGACATTGGAACGTTGTTCTGTGGCCTTCTATGGCAGTTAATGTAGTGTTTGGAGCGGGGTGTCATTCTGACGTAGGTTGTAGGCAGTGCGGGTGGTCTGAACTGGGCTCAGGTTCTGGGTCACTCTCTGCACAGTCAGCAAACAGTCCCCACATTCCCCACCCACCGGGAATGGTCGTCTGACCACTGGGGAAATAGAGGACACTCTCCCTCCGCTTTCTCTCTCTCTCTCTTCACTTCCTTTTTCGTACCTTTCTCTCTGTTCTCCTACTCTTTCCCTCCCACTTCAACTCTCTCCCTTTCTCTTTCCTTCCATGTATCTCTCTTCTTCCTTCCTTCATTCCCTCCTTTCCTCTCACTCTCTCTCCTTCTATCTCTCTGCCCTCTACCCCTTCTCCCTTCTCTCATTTGTCCCCATGCTCATGAAGGGAATCAACTGCATAGCTCTTCTGAAATGAGGTGACAGAGAGGGTGCAGGAGGGGTCAACCAGGTTTAAGGAAGGTCACGGAGGTGCCTATCCAATGATCCCACCCTACTGAGTCAGTTAAAAACGAGAAAATAAATGTTCTTTGATAACGTGCCCTGAGATTGTGCCCTGCAAGAACCTTGAATATTACCCTCCAACCTGCTTCCAGGTTATGTAAGCAGCGTTGGGGACTGGCTCCTGCCCAAGGCGTGCCTGCTGCCTTGCCTCCTGTCCTGACACATCTCCTCCCCAGCCTGGGTCTTGTGACTGCGGGGCATGGGGGATGGCGTTTGGGGTGAGCTGAGTGCCATCTAGAAGGTGACTCCTGGTATCAGTGTAGGGTTTCAAACCCCACCTACGTAGTGAGGCCATGTAGCGCTGCTGCTGTCATAGGAGACTACAGAGAGGGGCCAAGTCCATAAACACCCCTGCCGCTGCTCCTCCTCTCCAGGCCTGGCTGCCCTGGCCTCTGCCTGCTGCTGCTAGTGGGTACACTATGGATCTGTGTCACGAGGGAGCCTGAGGCCTCACCACTACTGACAGACAACAAACCAAGCGCTGAGTGCACACACAGTTTCTGGACAAGACAGGGTTTCTGGAGCTAAATCTTGAGCTTTCCCTGGAGCTCAGAGCTTATAATTAATTAAATATTAGATTAAATAGATTAAATATTGGATGCCAACTCTGACTGTTGTCGGGCAGGTCACTAAAGTCCTTTTAAATCAAAGCAGGCATTAATGATTTACTTTGTTGTGAAATTAACACCTTTTTACTGATTGGGCTGTTTCACTCACTGTCATTTGTGTCTTCACCCCCGTAGCATCCTCATGGATGTTTTCACACTTTTGAGATGCTAATGTGAAGGTCTGGGAGTGTTTGACACACAGACACACACCCAAAAGCCAGGAAGGAATGACAGGAATTAGTACCTCATCCCTTTAACCCATTATCATACTGTACATAGCACAGAGGGCAGGTTGAAGGAGTTTCCTTGATAGACAGTGAAGGAAAGGAAGAGTGTTTTCTGACTATCCTCTTGGGTGTCCGCCCCTTTTTCCCCCAGAAACCTCAGTGTCCATCGTAGTATAAACCGTGTCTCTCTGTGTGTCTAGACAGGACCAGGGCTGGATTGTGACATGTATGCCACTCATAGACAGGAGCGAGACATGATACTGCACGGTTGTGCTGTTGATGACGGATTGTATGACAAAGCTATGTCTCTGTCTCACACACAGGGACATTCTCTACCCCTCCCCTGTGTTCTATCCCTCCCTCTCTCTATGTCTGTCTCTCTCCAGTAGTTGACAGCTCATGTGGGCTAAAGTTAACTCCCAGCCTACCAGTAATGTGGAACATGTATTACCACACCCATCCTTGCCGGTGTCGCCGCCTGCTCTCAGACATACTGACTGGACTGGACCAGCCAACCAAAAGACTCAGTCACCACAGCACGGCAGGCAGGCAGGCAGGCTGGCAGGCTGGCAGGCTGGCTGGGAAGGGATACAATAATATTAGTATGGAGTGTTGAATCAAATATATTACATAAACACAGTGTCAAGAGAAGACCTCAATGGGCTTGTTATAAATCACCTGGAAAAGCCTGGGATCACTGACACCATCTGATAATATATTTTATTGTAATGGAATGATACCATTTGAGACTTGGACATGACACACTCAAGTCGTTTTTTTCAGTACATACAGAAAATAGATGATCAAGTAGCTCAGATCATAATGACAATAGAGTAGCAACTGCTTTCATTCCCATTTCTTTGTAATTAATTACGGATTTTGTTTTCAAAGCTGTCCTCTGCAGTGAGCTTCCCCATGCAGGACGGAACATGACACATAGAGTGTGTGTGTGAGAGTCTGTGGGAGTCCCACAGCAGTCTGGGCTGAGTGTGATTGGGGCGACCCCTTTAAAACATAACCCCCCCCTCCGCCCATCCGCCCCTCCTGAACTGCCCCAGGAATACATCTCTGGTATAAATAGTTATTTATGTTCTCAGAACACACTGGATCCAAGCCTGTCTACTATTGTCATTCCCTAGACCAAAATACACATTTCTAGATGGTGCCATTGATTCCTGTCTTGTGAGTGTAAATAACTGTAACTTCTCACTGGTGTTTTTATAACACTAGGGTATTCTCTTTATGGCATAATATTTGATCAGTGCCTATCTTTATATACTACCTCATGCCTGACAAGTATCACAGCTGTGGAAGGGAGTTGAATGCAGTGTTCGTGTTCTATAAAAGTGGATCCTATCTCACCTTATCTGGTCAGCTGCACAGAAAAGACTCAACCTGTTCGGTTGTGTTGCCTAAACTCAGGCTGGTTAACCTCTCCCACAGGAGTGTAGCCGACAGCACCAGAGGCAAAGAAGGTGCTATCATTATTGGAAATAAGCTGGAACATGTTGGTGCAAACAGTAGCTGCAGAGGAAAGGGAAGGAGGGTGTGGAGGCACACTCTGAGAGACGGTGTTGAAACCTCTGCTATTTGTGATTGATGTGGTTGGGTTGGAAGTACATTAGCTCTCCAACGATATCTCTTCACTAATGGGACGCCATTAACATAGCCTTTTTCTTGTTCCTGAGCATGGCAACTTCGACAGACCAATGACAAGAGGCCATCTGTGCTCTTTTAAGGTCTTTACTGCTGAATAGTGTCTGTTCCAGGTGCGTAGGAATACTGGAAGAGATTAATCCAAAACTGAGGCTTGAATGCAAAATGAAGATGTTTATTCAAATTTAGACAGACGAGCAGAAAGGCAGGCAGGCAGGTAGATAGACAGGCAGACAGACAGGCAGGCAGGTAGATAGACAGGCAGACAGACAGGGAGGCAGTTCCCACACTGATAAGCTGTTTTGACTCAACGGTCTCTGAGTGAAATGAGTCTTGATAAGTGATTATTATTAGTCGCTCATTGCTGGAGTCCTGGGGACTATCCTGCGGCTTTATCTCAGGGTGCATTTCACAGCTGTCTGTCTTCTCCAAGACATGAAACAAACAGCTCAAAACTCAGTAAAAAACAAAACTGCATGATACAACCTGTATTTGAAGACATAATGTTTGGCTGATGGTTGCTTGAGTTGGGGGTGAAGAAATCAATACTTAATTTAATTTCAGTGCTAGACAACATATAGGCCTACTGGCTGCTGTTCTGGGAAGCTGAACTCCATGGGAGAGGGAAAACGGTGACTGTGCTTCTAATTAGAACATCCTCAAATTCCTTTGTCAACAGCAGCTCCTCTGTCCCGACTGTGAGATCAGACGTCCGGCACAACGGTCAAGCTGTGGTCAGCGTGGGGCTCGGCGACTTAGATTCCACCTCCGAGCAGAAGCTCTGGAACCCAGGGGCTTCCATCTTGTTATTATTCTCCACTGGCCAAGCACAGAGAAGGATCTAGAACACATAGAATGACTGGGAAACACGGCAGCTGTGCAAACACGGGTTCCAGTGGGTCTCTCTGGGGTGTGAGAGTGTCTGTGGAGCTGGGTGGGTAGGCGGGTGTGAGAGTGTCTGTGGAGCTGGGTGGGTAGGTGGGTGTGAGAGTGTCTGTGGAGCTGCGTGGGAGAGATGTGGACCTGAGGGGGTTCCAGTGGGTCTCTCTGGGGTGTGAGAGTGTCTGTGGAGCTGGGTGGGTAGGCGGGTGGGAGAGTGTCTGTGGAGCTGGGTGGGAGAGATGTGGACCTGAGGGGGTTCCAGTGGGTCTCTCGCAGCTGGGGTGTGAGAGTGTCTGTGGAGCTGGGTGGGTAGGTGGGTGGGAGAGATGTGGACCTGAGGGGGTTCCAGTGGGTCTCTCGCAGCTGGGGTGTGAGAGTGTCTGTGGAGCTGGGTGGGTAGGCGGGTGGGAGAGATGTGGACCTGAGGGGGTTCCAGTGGGTCTCTCGCAGCTGGGGTGTGAGAGTGTCTGTGGAGCTGGGTGGGTAGGCGGGTGGGAGAGATGTGGACCTGAGGGGGTTCCAGTGGGCCTCTCGCAGCTGGGGTGTGAGAGTGTCTGTGGAGCTGGGTGGGTAGGCGGGTGGGAGAGATGTGGACCTGAGGGGGTTCCAGTGGGTCTCTCGCAGCTGGGGTGTGAGAGTGTCTGTGGAGCTGGGTGGGAGAGATGTGGACCTGAGGGGGTTCCAGTGGGTCTCTCGTAGCTGGGGTGTGAGAGTGTCTGTGGAGCTGGGTGGGTAGGCGGGTGGGAGAGATGTGGACCTGAGGGGGTTCCAGTGGGTCTCTCGCAGCTGGGGCGTGAGAGTGTCTGTGGAGCTGGGTGGGTAGGCGGGTGGGAGAGATGTGGACCTGAGGGGGTTTCAGCTATAGCTACCTCAGGCCGAGTCTGCTGGTGTGTTCCTATTGGCTGGAGAAGCTGATCTAATCTGATGCTCTGTGGGGACGATGGGAAGACAAGACTTTATTTCCTGATAGCTGATTCCTCACATTGATGGCTGATTTCTGTCTGTGAAGTCAAGGTGTTACAGCGAGCAGACATTAAAGCCAACTCACTTCATCAGCCTCTCTCATAATGAATGATTAACTCCACATACAGTAGAACCTAGGTAAAGGTCTTAGTCAGATGAGAAAGGAGAGGGGACAGGTTTGGAGGTGTGTATTGGAGAAGTTGAAGATAGGGGTTTGACTATAGATGGTGATATGATGCAGAAGAGATATGTAAATGTAATAGGAATCAGAGTATATGCTTATACAAGGAATATGAAGGCGGGGGTGTATGTGAAGTTGCAGGAATAATGGCAAGAAAATGAAATGTGCGCAGAAAGAAAGGGAGGCTTTTTCCTACATCTTTTTCCTTGTGTCGGTTGCCAGAATAACTGTGACCACCGCGGCGCAAAAAGTTCCTCTAATCATTTCCATGCATTTCATAGGACTGGAGCAAAGCTCTGTTCTAAGTGGTACATACATATGGTGCTCACTACTTTCCAATCACCAAACAGATACAGCAATTTAAACTAAATCTAAACATTATGGCAACTAAATGACTTTCAAATTGAAAATGTATCTGCAGTATGGCTGTATGGAGACAATAATGCAAAAACTCTCTGTGTTCTTGGGTTGGTAGTATCCTAACTATTGACTGTAGACCCCCCCCCCCCCCCCCCTCTCTCCTTGCCTAACCCCTCTGTTTCTCTCACAGTATTTTCTCCTCCTCAATCATAGCCATTAATTAGCACTCTCCTATAGGAAACAGATGCCTATTAATAAATTAGGGGCATGTTTTGTATTAGTTTTATGCTGCCCTTCCAGTACATAGGCAGCAACATGAAAGCATTCCTATGCCAGTTCAGCCACAATTCAGAGATTTGCGGGTGGCAGGACAGCTGGGGTAAGAAATAACTGCACACACACACAGCAACACACAGCATCACACACACACACACACACACGCACACACACGCACACACACACACAGCAACACACACACACACACACACACACACACACACACACACACACACACACACACACACACACACACACACACACACACACACACACACACACACATACACACACACACAGCAACACACACACACACACAATAGAAAATCATCCTGTCCTAAAATGTTTAATTCCCACACACAAATATTTCATAATATAACTAGCTTCCTCCCGCACCTTGTTTTGAGAGGTAAGCAGTCAGCCTCAGTACTGGGCGGATGCTTGTCTGCAAGGATGCAGGGTGTGATAGGAACTAGGCAAAACAAACGCAATGATCACCAGCAGTTGATCATTGAAAGCATATGATGTTACCAGTTTCTTCCTTGTAGATACTGTATCTAGTTCCCTCAGCTGTGCTGATAGTCTAGACATTGTCAATAATCATTATTGCCTGTAAAGGTGGCAGTTCTAGTAAAGTATTGCACAGGGGAATGTCCTTACACATGCTCTCTTTTAAGTCAAGTTCTTCCAGACTTTGTGTTTGAATTTGTTTATGTCTCCACTTCAAGGAGTTTTTCCTGTCTAACGTCTAATGTCTGTATCAAATGAAAGAGATTTCCCCCTCTTGACAGTGCCAACTCAAGCCCAGATAAACCTAAACCCTTGTGTTCCCCTCCACTTACAGTGCATGCATAGAACTTGTCATGCATGGCCTACCTACCCTAAGTGCATAGGAAGAGGAAAACAACTCAAAGTATAATCCTCTTTAATCAGGTCTCTCCCAATGTCACGGTGTGTGTTGACTCAGTTCCTTAGACTTTCATTAAACCTGAGTACAGTGCCCCTTTTTTTTCCTTTGGCACATTTTGTATCAAAGCATGAAACTCTGTGTAACGTCTGAGTTGGCCGACAGCCCAATCACTGCTGAAGGATTTATGTGTGTAAGTGTTCACTTCAATGACAAAACAAAAGCAAATAAATGCAAATTAGTTCCTGTAAGAACCCACATTTTATAATTACTGTTGTGTACACATAATAGTCATGTCCTCACTTCTCCTTTCCCTCCTTGTTTTGTACCAAAGTGACAAATATATTACTGAAACAGCATGACCCTATTTATTTTATTAGTAAGCTTCATATCAGCTGGTAAATTGCCTTATTAATGTGCTGGTCTCCTGTTGGCTGCTCACTGGTCACTGCTCACGGAGTAACTAATCTCGATAGAGCTGGTGTTCTGCATCTGCCCTCCCTCCATCTCCTTCCCTCCCTCCCTCTCCTTCCCTCCCTCCCTCCCTCTCCTTCCCTCCCTCCCTCTCCTTCCCTCCCTTCCCCTTCTCCCTCCTTGTACTGCCACAGGGTAAAAAAAATGGACCTCATTCATACAGCAAACTGGTCTTCAGAAGACAGAGGAGAAACACTGAGGGAGTTAGTCCTCTAGGGTTACCACTACAGACTTTACAATACCTGCCTTTATTCTCGTAATGATACAAATCTTGTTTTGGCTTTGTCTGAATGTGTCTGGCCACCTCCTGGCTTCCTGCTATAACATTTAAGTGTACTATGAGCCATGGGAATCTGAGCCATGGGAATCTGAGCCATGGGCACTTTAGGATTTGTCTTACTGCACTGTATTGTGTATTAAGTATTTATTTTGATGTCTTCCTGTCTTACTGCACTGTACCAAGCATTGTGTATTAACTATTTATTTTGATGTCTTCCTGTCTTACTGCACTGTACCAAGCATTGTGTATTAACTATTTATTTTTATGTCTTCCTGTCTTACTGCACTGTACCAAGCATTGTGTATTAACTATTTATTTTTATGTCTTCCTGTCTTACTGCACTGTACCAAGCATTGTGTATTAACTATTTATTTTTATGTCTTCCTGTCTTACTGCACTGTACCAAGCATTGTGTATTAACTATTTATTTGTATGTCTTCCTGTCTTTTGTGTACTGTATGAATACGTTGTGTGACAAAATAGGACTTGGTAATAGAAACCTCTTCACATGGTCCTAATACTATCAGCAGGTTTGGGTTTAGTCCGTTTATATGTGAAGGACTGAAGGAGAAAGGAGTGTGTGCTTCTCACTAATTGGAGATTTAATTTCCCTGTTTGCCATCTCAGGTTGCTCATGGCTGGTTGATTGGTTGGTTGGTTGTTGTCCCGGTTGCTATTGTACTGATTTAGGAAATAAATCATTCAAGTCTCAAACCTCTGATGGTTCAGGTTGTTGTCCACTCTTCTCCTGCCCTGACAGAGCTGGCACCACCACACTGCTTTCAACACAGCCCTGTAAGAAGCATCTAATTGTGGTGCCTCTTCTCCCTCCCAGCTTCATAGTGGTAATCCTTCTCTAACTGTGTGGAGAGAGCATTCCAGCAGCCTCCTGTTCCCTGCTGCTGTGGAGAAACGGGGATTTAACCACTCTGCGTGGGATTTTACACAATTTCAGCCGTTAACCTCCCCTTTCATGGCCCTAGAGTATCCAGAAAAGAAAGACACCATGTGCTGGCTTTTTTCTGTGTACCACAGACAATTGCACACACATGTAAAAGAGTTTTTGAAGTTTCACAAAGTTAGCGAAGCTGCACACAATACACTTGCAACAGAACAATTGTACACATACAGATACAGGCCGAAATGTTCCAATTCTGCAGGAGTGCTACTGTACTGTGGTTTGGAAACAGTAAGACATGGATCAACGGAGCAAACACTAATACATAACAATCATTTCATTTCCCTGCATAGTTGCTGAGTCACTGGGGTCAGTTTAAGGCAGCATGCCAGTGGAGGTGCTCTGGCCACAATTGGAGGAATGGGCGTGTGACTGCACCCCTCCTCTGAACCCTTCACCCACCCTGCTGCCAGCCCCACACCCCACTCAACACAAATATACAGCAGGGCCTGTTTTCCTTCTCTTCCCCCTGGTGCCTTCACCAGCCCGGATGCCCTTGACTTTGTGCTTGATGTCTGGGATGCTAATTCACAGAGGTTATGATAATAAACACAGCTCTGATGGGCTCAGGCTTGGAGGAGGCCACACTTCCTGACTCCCCAAAACTGGCTCCTGGGAGAAATCACAATAGAGAGACCAAGGGGGAAAAGACAGGCAGGCAGACAGGATGACTTATTATTGTAATGCATGACTACCTGCCAGGTCAGGGGAGGATGGAGACCTCATCTAGCATCTCCCTCTGAGTCATCTCTAGAAGAGTCTTTGCTTTTTTCTTTCATCTCACTACATATATTAAGCTCATCATTGTAAAACAAAGGGAGAGCCTTCCCCATTTTTACTGCCCTTGTATCTCTTGTAGTCTGCACATTTACTAGAGTCCTAAAGTGACTTAAAACATGGGCTATTGATTTCCTCTAGAGTTTCTGCCCCTTTCTGCTTTCCTACTCAGGCAACACGACACAACAGCTCCATAGTATTTCAATCCGGTGTTAGTATCGTGGCCTTTCTAGGGAGTTTTTCCTAGCCACCGTGCTTCTACACCTGCATTGCTTGCTGTTTGGGGTTTTAGGCTGGGTTTCTGTACAGCACTTTGAGATATCAGCTGATGTACGAAGGGCTATATAAATACATTTGATTTTGATTTGAATAAAAATAAGACAGGCTACTTATGTGCATAAAACTGACCCACATAAGCAGATTCCCTGTGCTTTGTGTGGTGGATGGGTGGAGAAATGGGGATCAATGCCCATGCTGGTCAAATCAAATCAAATCAAAATCAAATCAAATTTTATTTGTCACATACACATGGTTAGCAGATGTTAATGCGAGTGTAGCGAAATGCTTGTGCTTCTAGTTCCGACAATGCAGTAATAACGAACAAGTAATCTAACTAACAATTCCAAAAAAACTACTGTCTTATACACAGTGTAAGGGGATAAAGAATATGTACATAAGGATATATGAATGAGTGATGGTACAGAGCAGCATAGGCAAGATACAGTAGATGATATCGAGTACAGTATAACATATGAGATGAGTATGTAAACAAAGTGGCATAGTTAAAGTGGCTAGTGATACATGTATTACATAAGGATGCAGTCGATGATATAGAGTACAGTATATACGTATGCATATGAGATGAATAATGTAGGGTAAGTAACATTATATAAGGTAGCATTGTTTAAAGTGGCTAGTGATATATTTACATCATTTCCCATCAATTCCCATTATTAAAGTGGCTGGAGTTGAGTCAGTGTCATTGACAGTGTGTTGGCAGCAGCCACTCAATGTTAGTGGTGGCTGTTTAACAGTCTGATGGCCTTGAGATAGAAGCTGTTTTTCAGTCTCTCGGTCCCAGCTTTGATGCACCTGTACTGACCTCGCCTTCTGGATGACAGCGGGGTGAACAGGCAGTGGCTCGGGTGGTTGATGTCCTTGATGATCTTTATGGCCTTCCTGTAGCATCGGGTGGTGTAGGTGTCCTGGAGGGCAGGTAGTTTGCCCCCGGTGATGCGTTGTGCAGACCTCACTACCCTCTGGAGAGCCTTACGGTTGAGGGCGGTGCAGTTGCCATACCAGGCGGTGATACAGCCCGCCAGGATGCTCTCGATTGTGCATCTGTAGAAGTTTGTGAGTGCTTTTGGTGACAAGCCGAATTTCTTCAGCCTCCTGAGGTTGAAGAGGCGCTGCTGCGCCTTCTTCACGATGCTGTCTGTGTGAGTGGACCAATTCAGTTTGTCTGTGATGTGTATGCCAAGGAACGTAAAACTTGCTACCCTCTCCACTACTGTTCCATCGATGTGGATAGGGGGGTGTTCCCTCTGCTGTTTCCTGAAGTCCACAATCATCTCCTTAGTTTTGTTGACGTTGAGTGTGAGGTTATTTCCCTGACACCACACTCCGAGGGCCCTCACCTCCTCCCTGTAGGCCGTCTCGTCGTTGTTGGTAATCAAGCCTACCACTGTTGTGTCGTCCGTAAACTTGATGATTGAGTTGGAGGCGTGCGTGGCCACGCAGTCGTGGGTAAACAGGGAGTACAGGAGAGGGCTCAGAACGCACCCTTGTGGGGCCCCAGTGTTGAGGATCAGCGGGGAGGAGATGTTGTTGCCTACCCTCACCACCTGGGGGCGGCCCGTCAGGAAGTCCAGTACCCAGTTGCACAGGGCGGGGTCGAGACCCAGGGTCTCGAGCTTGATGACGAGCTTGGAGGGTACTATGGTGTTGAATGCCGAGCTGTAGTCGATGAACAGCATTCTCACATAGGTATTCCTCTTGTCCAGATGGGTTAGGGCAGTGTGCAGTGTGGTTGAGATTGCATCGTCTGTGGACCTATTTGGGCGGTAAGAAAATTGGAGTGGGTCTAGGGTGTCAGGTAGGGTGGAGGTGATATGGTCCTTGACTAGTCTCTCAAAGCACTTCATGATGACGGATGTGAGTGCTACGGGGCGGTAGTCGTTTAGCTCAGTTACCTTAGCTTTCTTGGGAACAGGAACAATGGTGGCCCTCTTGAAGCATGTGGGAACAGCAGACTGGTATAGGGATTGATTGAATATGTCCGTAAACACACCGGCCAGCTGGTCTGCGCATGCTCTGAGGGCGCGGCTGGGGATGCCGTCTGGGCCTGCAGCCTTGCGAGGGTTAACACGTTTAAATGTCTTACTCACCTCGGCTGCAGTGAAGGAGAGACCACATGTTTTCGTTGCAGGCCGTGTCAGTGGCACAGTATTGTCCTCAAAGCGGGCAAAAAAGTTATTTAGTCTGCCTGGGAGCAAGACATCCTGGTCCGTGACTGGGCTGGATTTCTTCCTGTAGTCCGTGATTGACTGTAGACCCTGCCACATGCCTCTTGTGTCTGAGCCGTTGAATTGAGATTCTACTTTGTCTCTGTACTGGCGCTTAGCTTGTTTGATAGCCTTGCGGAGGGAATAGCTGCACTGTTTGTATTCGGTCATGTTACCAGACACCTTGCCCTGATTAAAAGCAGTGGTTCGCGCTTTCAGTTTCACACGAATGCTGCCATCAATCCACGGTTTCTGGTTAGGGAATGTTTTAATCGTTGCTATGGGAACGACATCTTCAACGCACGTTCTAATGAACTCGCACACCGAATCAGCGTATTCGTCAATGATGTTATCTGACGCAATACGAAACATCTCCCAGTCCACGTGATGGAAGCAGTCTTGGAGTGTGGAGTCAGCTTGGTCGGACCAGCGTTGGACAGACCTCAGCGTGGGAGCCTCTTGTTTTAGTTTCTGTCTGTAGGCAGGGATCAACAAAATGGAGTCGTGGTCAGCTTTTCCGAAAGGGGGGCGGGGCAGGGCCTTATATGCGTCGCGGAAGTTAGAGTAACAATGATCCAAGGTCTTTCCACCCCTGGTTGTGCAATCGATATGCTGATAAAATTTAGGGAGTCTTGTTTTCAGATTAGCCTTGTTAAAATCCCCAGCTACAATGAATGCAGCCTCCGGATAAATTGTTTCCAGTTTGCAGAGAGTTAAATAAAGTTTGTTCAGAGCCATCGATGTGTCTGCTTGGGGGGGATATATACGTCTGTGATTATAATCGAAGAGAATTCTCTTGGTAGATAATGCGGTCTACATTTGATTGTGAGGAATTCTAAATCAGGTGAACAGAAGGATTTGAGTTCCTGTATGTTTCTTTCATCACACCATGTCACGTTGGCCATAAGGCATACGCCCCCACCCCTCTTCTTACCAGAAAGATGTTTGTTTCCGTTGGCTGCACCACTTCGGATAGCGTCTCTCCGGTGAGCCACGTTTCCGTGAAGCAAAGAACGTTACAGTCTCTGATGTCCCTCTGGAATGCTACCCTTGCTCGGATTTCATCAACCTTGTTGTCAAGAGACTGGACATTGGCAAGAAGAATGCTAGGGAGTGGTGCACGGTGTGCCCGTCTCCGGAGTCTGACCAGAAGACCGCCTCGTTTCCCTCTCTTTCGGAGTCGTTTTTTTGGGTCGCTGCATAGGATCCGCTCCGTTGTACTGTTTGTAAGGCAGAACACAGGATCCGCGTCGCGAAAAACATATTCTTGGTCGTACTGATGGTAAGTTGACGCTGATCTTATATTCAGTAGTTCTTCTCGACTGTATGTAATGAAACCTAAGATGACCTGGGGTACTAATGTAAGAAATAACACGTAAAAAAACAAAAAACTGCATAGTTCCCTAGGAACGCGAAGCAAGGCGGCCATCTCTGTCGGCGCCGGAAGTAACCATTCTTTGTGGTGCTGATGGCTGCTCCAGCATGTTGAGGTCATGGGGCTATGAGTGGGGTTACGTGGTGGATCAACCACAGCTCTCTCTGGAGTTTTGGCAGATGTATTGGTCCCAACAGACATTTGTCTGAACAATCACTGATCATTATCACAAAAGATAATTAGGATTCCTCAGATACCTCAGCACAGGAAACCCCAGCAGCTGAACAGAGCAGCCTCAGCAACACAGAGCAGGGTCTTGGCCAAGTTCATATCAATTACAGAAGTCTCAGTGGGCTATTACGGCTCTTCAACTTTTATTTTTTCTCAGGCGACCGGATCTGGCCCTGCCCAAGAGGAGTGAGGGAGTCTCTGGTGTTTAGGGGGGGGGGGGGGGGGGGGGCAGTCAGTTCTGCGCCCGTTAAAGAGAAAAGAATGGGGTCAGCGATGTGAGGGGAGGCGGGGGGCGGGTGAGGCTGCTCCAGCTGTGCTTCATCTGGGCAATTAGCTGTAATCAGCTCTCTGGGTGTTCTGAGATGCCACTTTCACACGGATTACCGGATATCCCTCATCCCCCACATCACACACACACACATCCACAAGGACACACAGAAACATTCAGACACAGAGATAAACACTCAGAGCAGAAACACACTCATAAAGCGCAGGCATACTTTTACAATCCTAAAGGAACCTCCAGTAAAAAATATTAATTTAGATGGAGATACCAGGAGTTACCAGGATATACCAGGAGAGCTAAAAGATACAGTCATGTGCTTTTAGTTTTTAGATATTAAATTATATGATTTGTCTGTACTGTAATCTACACAAGACGGATGAAGACATTCCAGTCTTCGAGCTCTAACAGTAAGAGGCGCGTCTGGTATCTGGGGGTTAACTATAGAGCGTGGTTTCTATGGGCCTCTCACTCTCTAGGTTGTAGCTTGGATTCTCTTCCAGAGGGTTGCCAGATGTTGAACACATGTCCCTCTAGCCTCGTGAATCGTCCTTTGTAAGGAGCGCCATCCTTCACGGCAGTTACTGTATTTCCCCTTGTTACAAATGCTCACTTCGTCCCCTTCCCCCCCTGATTGAAACATCACATCCCCTTCCAGTAGATATGGGACAACATGGGTGCATGTTGCTGTTAGTCTCCATGAACATGAAATGCATGTTTATTTTCAAGTGGTGCTTTGTTTTAGATAGAGTCCTTCTAGCCTGTTCAGAGCAGAGCACAGAGCACTGCCAAGTCTCAAGTGCACTCACAGAGTTGACAGGAGGAGAAGATGTCAACAGAAGAGGACAGGGGAGACCCCTCACCTCCCCTGCAGAGACGGATCCTCTGGACCCAGAGGGATTACCACAGCACTGTGCTGACCTGGCCTGCATCTGCTCCACAGTGTGAGGGGTTAGCTAGGCTACAGTCACATCACAGGCAGTCAGGGAGGGAACACTGCTCTACCCAGACAGCAGCTGCAGCCCATAGTAGCTGCCCCTGTGGAGCACAATACCCCTCTTTCCAGGCCAGGACTTACCACCAGCTCACACGGCCGCTACAGAACCCAACTGCTCACTTCTGATGTGCGGTTCGGCATTTTGAGTGAGTTTTGGGTGTCCCAGCCCATACCCCTGGTCTAGCCTGCCCAACACTGCTTTCCTCTTCGGTAAATATGGCTTAGTTTCCCCACCCTGAATAAGACTGTACCCCCTTCCCTGGCCTCAGCACTTGTCTTCAGCTCCTCCTTCTGTGTACACATACGCACACATGCATGCACACACACCCTCCCTCACCAAGGGCTGGAGTGGAGCTCTGCACATTCTCCCGGGCAGAGACACCCTGGCAGGATATACATGGAGGTTCTGGCATCAGGAGCATTCTGTTTTTCCAATGGTCTGCTCTCGTTAAAAAATAACTCCTTCCACCTTATTCCCAGTGATCAAACACGAATCTAAGTTGATTCAAAAGCAGAAATCATGGTCTGGAAATAATCCTTCTCACACAGGGATCCAACTTACTGTAAAAAAAAAAAAATCCTGTAGTAACCAAAAAAGTGTTAAACATATCAAAATATATTTTATATTTGAGATTCCTCAAAGTAGCCAACCTTTACCTTGATGACAGCTTTGCACATGGCATTCTCTCAACCCGCGTTCACCTGGAATGCTTTTCTAACCATCTTGAAGGAGTTCCCAAATATACAGAGGACTTGTTGGCTGCTTTTCCTTCACTCTGCGGGCCATCTCATCCTAAACCATCTCAATTGGGTTGAGGTTGGGTGATTGTGGAGGCCAGGTCATCTGATGCAGCACTCCATCACTCTCCTTATTGGTCAAATAGCCCTTACACAGCCTGGAGGTGTGTTGGGTCATTGTCCTGTTGAAAAACAAATGATAGTCCCACTAATTCCGGACCAGATGGGATGTCTTATCGCTGCAGAATGCTGTAGCCATGCTGGTTAAGTGTGCCTTGAATTCTAAATATATCACACAGTGTCACCAGCAAAGCACCCCCACACCATAACACCTCCTCCTCCATGCTTCACCGTGGGATCCACACATAAGGATCCACACATAATCTGTTCACCTCCTCCTCCATGTTTCACATAATCTGTTCACCTCCTCCTCCATGCTTCACCGTGGGATCCACACATAATCTGTTCACCTCCTCCTCCATGCTTCACATAATCTGTTCACCTTCTCTGCGTCTCACAAAAACACTGCGATCTCAATTATGGACAGATTTCCACTGGTCTAATGTCCATTGCTCATGTTTCTTGGCCCAAGCAAGTATGTTATTTTTATTGGTGTCCTTTAGTAGTGGTTTCTTTGCAGCAATTCAACCATGAATACCTGATTCACACAGTCTCCTCTGAACAGTTAATGTTGAGATGTGCCTGTTACTTGAACTCTGTGAAGCATTTATTTGGGCTGTAATTTCTGAGGCTGGTAACTCTAATGATCTTATCCTCTGCAGCAGAGGTAACTCTGGGTCTTCCTTTCCTGTGGCGGTCCTCATGAGCGCCAGTTAACTCTAATGATCTTATCCTCTGCAGCAGAGGTAACTCTGGGTCTTCCTTTCCTGTGGTGGTCCTCATGAGCGCCAGTTTCATCATAACACTTGATGGTTTTTGCGACTGCACTTGAAGAAACTTTCAAAGTTCTAGACATTTTCCGTATTGACTGACCTTCAAATCTTAAAGTAAGGAAGGAATGTTGTTTCTCTTTGCTTATTTGAGCTGTTCTTGCCATAATATGGACTTGGTCTTTTACCAAATAGGGCTATCTTCTGTATACCTTGTCACAACACAACTGATTGGCTCAAACGCATTAAGAAGAAGTAAATTCCACAAATTAACTTTTAACAAGGCACACCTGTTAATTTGAAATCCATTCCAGGTGACTACCTCATGAAGCTGGTTGACAAAATGCCAAGAGTGTCCGAAGCTGTCATCAAGGCAGAAGGTGGCTACTTTGAAGAATCTCAAACACAAAATATATTTTGATTTGTTTAACACTTTTTTTTGTTACTACATGATTCCATGTGTGTTATTTCATAGTTTTGATGTCTTCACTATTATTCTACAATGTAGAAAATAGTAAAAAAATAAAGAAAAACCCTTGAATGAGTAGGTGTATCCAAACTTTTTGACTGGTACTGTAGTCATATTGTTTAGCCTGTCACACTCTTTTTTTATTCTTCAACTTGTCACTAACTTCCTTAACTTCATTGGGTTCTTTGTTCACAGTGCACTGATGCAGGGCCATGAAACCAGTTGCTGTGGTCCCTACCACAGGCCATGCTCAGTTAAAGAGAATCTTTATCTGACAGCTGAGGTGTGTGTGTGATTAACTGGACCTCCTGTGTCTGGGTAGAGACAGAGCAACAGACAGGCCTCGTAACTCAGGTGTTCCCATTCCCCACCCTGTCACTGGCTGCAAATGCCAAGACCTGTAAATCCAATGGAGATTTAAAGGCAGCGAACCGGGAGAGCAGATGGTGAGACATACTTTCTGAATATCCTGAATTACACAAGGTTCAAGGATCCGTGACTGCTTTTATTGCAAAACACGACTGGTACGGAGGTGACAATCGGTGAAAGGTGAGGAATATGATCTTATCAATCAAGCTCATAATTGCGTTTGTTGCTGATTATGAATAAATACATACAGGGGTAAACAGATGAACCAGTATTTCATTCCCATTGCAGAACTGTCTCTCTGAGTGGTCCAGTCTAATGTGTTTCTTCTCTCCTGTGTTCCACTTCAGCGGCCGCTACATGAGGAACATGTCTAATAAGTAGCAGACCGTGTTGTTGTGACCTGGGTCTATATATAGAGGTTCCTGTATCTGCCCAGGGCCTGGGGCTCATCTAGTCAGCCTGGCCCACAGAGATCTAACCCTGGGTTTACCATGCAAGGCAGCCCAGTGTGGGGCATGCAGGGAAAGATAATGTCAAACACATGTAGAGGGAAAATGCTTTACACTGAAGGAGAGCCAAAATGTTTCATCTTTTAAGTGATAATTATTCTTCCCTAACTCTGCCCTTCTCTATGTGGGTCTTTGTTGTAATGTAGTATATGTCAGTTCACAAGACAATCATGAAATTAAAGGACAGTGTAATCAATTGGATTGCCCCATATTAAGGTTCAATTACTAATTAGTGATTTTTTGTGTGTATGTGTGCGTGCGTGCGATTCTACTGTGGGTACCAAGAAGCCCTCACAAGGAGAGTAAAACAAGGACAATTTGGACAGGTGGGGACATTTCACTGGTCCCCACAAGGAAAAATGTTATTTTAGGTTCAGAGATTAGGTTTAGGGTTTGGATTAGAAATTAGGATTAGGGTTAGGGTTAGAGGTTTGGGGTCAAGGTTAGGGAAAATGGGATTTTGAGAGGAAATCAATTGTTTGGTCCACACAAGGATAGTAAAACAAATGTGTGTGTGTGCGTACTCACATGCTTGGGTGTGTGTGTGTGGAGTCCATGGTACGACGTCGATGCCAGTGGCATAGGATGCGTCTCATCGTGCCAACTGCGCATATTTTCTTTGTAAACATTTGCAGCCAACCCCCTCACCAACATGGAGTAAATAGAACCAGGAGTCTGTGGGAAAGAGAGGAACTCTACGGGGAAGCACAGAGGCCTGCCAATGGGGGAAAGGTATTAGTACTTAGTCAGTATTGTACTGTATGTTAGTCAGTTTCATCTTGAACTACAGTAATCCAGGAATAAGAGTTTGCAGTGGGGATCACCTGAATCAAGCACACCTCTGTCCACTTCAAATGAACTGGAACACCCCAGTCTAAAAATAGTACTTACTTACCTGAAATTATAAAGTGAGCACTGTGCTATTATTGAGTTCATACTGTAATGTCAAGCTAAAATATTGGACTGAGAAATCCATTCACTTCTGTAGAGTGCAGAGTCCCTCTTCCCCCTGTGTCTGCCCCTGCCTATTGCACCTCATGCCCTTACCACTTCCTCCCTGCTTTGAAGCCGGGTGCCCCTCTCTCCCGCAGCCAGACAGGATACCCCACATCCTGTGAGAGGCAGGAAGGAGCCCCACTCTCAGCCCCAGATGAAAACGCGTGCTCCAGGCTGCAGCCCTCCAGCCTTCCACCACTCAGGCTCATCTAACGCTGATAACACAAGCACCATACTACCACGCTAATCATTCTCTAAGCTCATAAGGAATTATCGCCTATTCTGTACACTGTGCAAAACTGCAGCTCTTTAAGACACTCAGAGAGCTCCAGCTCTCCAGGCTTTTTGAGGTGTACCTCCAGTGTATGGAGATCTCAACAGCTGACATCAATTTGAGTGAGCTGAGCTCCTCTTGGAATCTGTCTGCTCTGCCAGGCTTCAGTGAACGCTGTCCAGACCTCCATCAGCTGCACAGAACCAGTTGTGCTTCTGCTCGCTGCACTGATAACCACATACAGATCAGGAATTTTGTTACCAGTCTTTACAGTTTTCTCGCTCTAAATGCACAGCCAAAGAGGTCTGTTTGAGGTCAGCTCAGGGTTGGAGTCTAGAGTTTGGGGGGCAGTCTGACATCTGGTATTGATGGTTGCTGAAGCTTTCAGAGTGATTCACCTCCAGTAGACTACAGGTGTTGTGAGAAATAGAGCATTTCATAGAGAAACATTTCAAAATGTGTGTCTACTACAACATTGACGGATAAGAAAGGGCTGGGTTGTCTCAAGTTCAAATTTAGTTGTTTTCATTATCAAATCTTTGCAAATGAACTTTATATTCACCAAAACCTCACTCTTCACCACTTCACCAATTAAATAAGTTGTACATTTATTCTCTGATGTAGTCATCTGTCTCACTGTGCTCCCATCATGCTCTAGTTTGAGGTCAAAGGGAGGCGTCCTCTAAACTCAGCCCCACCAAACCTACCTGGCTCTAACAAGTCACTTGTTTTGGACAGGGCTGTCAGAATGTCAGTACCCTGTTTTTCAATACCATGAAAACAGGCCAGGTCAACCATCCAACCCAGACAGCATTGGATGCAGTGCAGAAGTCTGGGAGAGCTGGCAAGGGGGACAGGGTCACACCACTCCCAGGCCAGCAGTTACAGTACAGCAGCTACAGTACAGCAGTTATAGTACAGCAGTTACAGTACAGCAGCTACAGTACAGCAGTTACAGTACAGCAGCTACAGTACAGCAGCTACAGTACAGCAGCAGCACTGACAACGCCAGTCACCACCAGGTTGGACAGAGCAAGTCTTGTTTATTTAACATGTTCATCTTCATATTTCTAAAGGCATAATATTAAATTGATGAAAACGGCATTTTGCAGAGTGCCCACTTGAAACGGTGTGTTTTGCCTCCTAGTAATTAGCAGCCTCACACCCTCTGTCTCTGGGGACATTTCTCCAGAGATGCACTGTTTATTTACAAAAGACGAGCCGCTTTAAGATTTTTCGAAGATTATTAATGAATGTGTGTGTGTGTATGTCACCACACCCAGAATCTGATGGGCCTCTGTCCTGCAGTAGGTGTGTGGAAGTTATGCTGCCAGTGGTGGCTCTGTCTGACTGGCATTGTGGCCAAAGGCTCTTAATAAAGCCTGCTCCATGGGCCCTAAAACAGTTTCCCTACAGCACAGCTCCCATCATGCAGCTCCAGCTCCCTCCAGCAACCACTGAGATAGTTTATTTTTGCCTGACTGTCAGGTGGAAGAGTTGAAGAGAGACTGGGGAGCGATTATTTATGCTTGATTGAATTCACATTTTTATTTTACAAACATAATAACTCATCAATCAACTACCTGGCAATGTTTGCTCTTCAAACTATACAGTGTACCTTTACAGGACACACTGCGGTCACCTCACTTTCCTTCCAAGACTCACTCCTCATCCTGACTCCCTCGTGATGACAAGCTGTTATATAGTGAGCTGATCACATCATCTCTATCTGTCACGTTCACTTCATACACTACTCTCTCTGGCTCCCTCAGACAGTAAAACATATCAGCTGTGGGAAGGAGTAGTACCTGAGAACTGGGCCGGCCGGCCAGCATTCAATATCTGCAGCGTCGGGTGGACATGGACTGTATGGTGCAGCTTGGCACATGTAGTTACTGAGATAGTATAGTGGGAGGGTCGTTATGTATTTACATTGGGTTGTGGTCTGGAGCTGGATGGATGGATAGTGTTGTGACTGAAGGCTCTGTACTGCAGGACTGGGGAAGGAAGCAGAGAGGAGACATCTAGTGGCCTTTTGTAACCTGAACACAGACAGGGTTTATTGGTTCTGCTGTCAGTGAATGTCAAGCTCTTTGGTGTCAACAAGTCATTGTATTTTCCAGTCAGGCATACAGTAACAGCACCCACATTTTCCATTGACCTTTGTTCTCTTTTGGTTTTTGAGACCAATATTTTAAAAGCATACATCATTTATGCAATTTGCAACTAGGTTACAGCAGATGTATATGGCCATACACAACATATGTGAATACATATAATATATTTGTCACGACTTCCCCCGAAGGTGACTCCTCTCTGGTACTGGTGGCCCACCTTGGGGGCCACCAGGATGTGAGGGTTTATGTTTCCTCCTGTTCAGTGTGCGCCCAATGTAAGGCTTCTAGACACCTGCCTAGAGGGAAGTTACAGCCCCTCCCCGTTCCACAGCGGCCTTGATCACACCTGTCTGTGGACTTCCTTACTGATCTTCCTCCGTCACAGGGGAACACTACGATCCTGGTCGTTGTGGATCGGTTTTCTAAGTCCTGCCGTCTCCTCCTTTTGCCCGGTCTCCCTACAGCCCTACAGACTGCGGAGGCCCTGTTTACACACGTCTTCTGGCACTACGGGGTCCCTGAGGACATAGTTTCTGATTGGGGTCCCCAGTTCACTTCTCGGGTTTTGACGGCGTTCATAGAGCGTCTGGGGCTCTCGATCAGCCTGACCTCTGGTTTTCACCCCGAGAGTAATGGGCAGGTGGAGAGAGTGAATCAGGATGTGGGCAGGTTTCTGCGGTCGTATTGCCAGGACCGGCCTGGAGAGTGGGCGAGGTTCGTCCCATGGGCCGAGATGGCCCAGAATTCACTTCGCCACTCCTCCACGGACCTGTCGCCATTTCAGTGCGTGTTGGGCTATCAGCCGGTCCTGGTCCCGTGGCATCAGAGTCAGACCGAGGCTCCTGCGGTGGGTGCAGCGCTCAAAGGAGACCTGGAGAGCCGTTCAGGAATCCCTGAAACGGGCCGGTGGGCGACAGAAGGTGAGCGCTGACCGCCACCGTAGGGTCTGGCTCTCGACCCGAAACCTGCCCCTCATCCTGCCCTGCCGGAAGCTGGGCCCGTGGTTTGTGGGGCCATTTAAAGTCCTGAGGAGAATAAACGAGGTGTGTTATAGGTTACAGCTCCCCCTTACTATCGTATTAACCCCTCGTTTCATGTGTCTCTCCTCAGGTCGGTGGTAGCTTGTCCACTGCAGGACGTTGAGGTGTGGGAGATACCTCCACCCCCCCCTGGATATCGAGGGGGGTCCGACGTACACTGTACGTTCCATCCTGGACTCTAGATGTCGGGGGAGGGGCCTGCAGTACCTCGTGGATTGGGAGGGGTACGGTCCAGAGGAGAGGTGCTGGGTGCCGGTGGGGGACATCTTGGACCCATCTCTGCTGGGTGAGTTCCACTGCCTCCATCCTGATCGCCCTGCACCTCGCCCTCCGGGTCGTCCTCCGCGCGTCAGGTGGGGGGGTACTGTCACAACTCCTCTCCCTGTTCGGGCGGTGCTCGGCGGTCGTCGTTGCCGGTCTACTAGCTGCCACCGATCCTTTTTCATTTTCATTTGGTTATGTCTGTCTTGTGTTTCACCTGTGTTCTATTTGGGTAATTAGGAGGTGTATTTAAATCTCGCCATTTCCTCTGGGTTTTGTGCGTGATTGTTTCGTTTGCTGTCATTTATTTGTGGGTTGAGTTTTTTGGGTTCTGTTGAACAGGTGGTTTTTCCCCGGACGGTGTCATGGTGGTTTGAGGATACTGTTGTAGTCCTGTTTATCCTGATCTTTGGACCTTGTTCATTAAACTCCCTTTTCGAAACTTGCTTTCTCCTGCACCTGACTCCACACCCACATCTCCTTTTGGAGTTAGTTGACAATATTAATGTATCCAACAGCAACAATATAATTGGTGTACTGCTGCGAAACAAAGTACCCTTACAAAATGCATAAAATAAGAATGCCGTTTTATATCTTGTAAGTATGAGATGAAAAATGTCAAGTGCAGCCCTCCACAGTTAAAAGTATTCTAAATGGAATGGCTAATGTGTGCTATTATATCATACCTGACATCCAGTCAAACTAATCATCCTTCCCAGTCAACCAGCAGGCTGAGGGACAAGGCATGTGCAGACAGGGGTGTTCTGACTCCCCCTTCCCCCCAGGCCTACACTCCCAGGCAGGGGTGTTCTGACTCCCCCCTCCCCCCAGGCCTACACTCCCAGACAGGGGTGTTCTGACTCCCCCCTCCCCCCAGGCCTACACTCCCAGGCAGGGGTGTTCTGACTCCCCCCTCCCCCCAGGCCTACACTCCCAGACAGGGGTGTTCTGACTCCCCCCTCCCCCCAGGCCTACACTCCCAGACAGGGGTGTTCTGACTCCCCCCTCCCCCCAGGCCTACACTCCCAGGCAGGGGTCCGCCTGCTTTTTTACCCATCATTCTGCTCTTGACAGACTGTCAGATCAGGGAAGTCAGCTTAAGTCCCAACCAACACGTCTCTGGTATTCACTGTGTTGACAAAGAATAACATATTTTGTTGTGTGTCAATGTCATTGGCCACTGGACTGGGACGTGGTTACCTCTGTGTGTAATAGTCAAGCAGAGAGCCACTGGTGGAAGCTGCGTCCAAATTATGCATGGAAATATGTAGGTGAAACACATGGGGACATGCAGGCCTGTTGACACCCAGTCTTTTAATATGTTTGAATTGGCACATGAATTAATGTTAGGTAAGCCCATAGTTCAGGTTTAATTTAATTTGTGTCAAGTTACCCTCTCCCCCTTTCCCCCTGACCTCTCTCTCCATGACCGTTGCCATGCCGATTGTTCCTGCCTGCCATCCATTATTTGGTCAGTGTTTTGACATCCTGCTTGCTGTTAAATGCTGGGTTAGAGGTGCTGCTAGGTCAGCGTTGGCGCATCGGGATGAATAACGACAGCAGTACATGCCAATCGTTCTCTACAGTGCTTTAATAGACAATGTGTTTGACGTAAGGAATTTATGTGCACCAGTGTGCATGCATTAGGTTGTGTGTGTCTGTGTGTGTGCTAGGTGTGTGTTTTGTTATGGAGAACACGTGTGGGGGAATTAAGATATCTATCTTATTAGACTCCCATCATACCATTCCCTTCAGATGACTGAAATGAAGTAGCCCAAACTGCAAGAGTCCAAATCAAGTAGAAGTCCTGTACTGTAGCCTCAGCCCAGAGTGTGACAGAGGAGCGTTTGTTAGCAGGCTCATGGTCTCTGTGCTGAGGACAGAGGTTGCAACGCTGCGGTGCCAAACTGTGGAAGTGGGTCAGTGGGCAGTCACACAGTGGCTTTAACACATACATCACATCACGTATGCACCTGTACAAACACACAGAGCAGTGCTGGCATGGAGTCACCCTCCAAATATGGACACAAACTCTAAATAGTGGGCCACTTTTCACCAACAGAAAATGCTCTGTGATGGGCTTTCATTCCTTCTCAATGGTAGGTTCTGTTTCCAATATACCCAAGACGAGACAGAACAGGGCTATGAGTCAGCTTACCGAACCAGATGATCATTGCATCCATGATAGGCTCTGGTTCTACTTTGAGAAATGTCTCTTAGTATATGATATATTTTGTGGCTATTAGTATATTGTGCCTGTAATAATAATTAAATCATGATTGATGATTTCTTTATATCTCCTGTGCTAGACTAAGGTGAGGTGAATTTTAATGACTGTTTATTTTATTAAAATAATGTGTAATGGTTTGTGTTCTACGGTATAGTTATCCCCTAAATCTTTATGGCTGCATTTGGACAGTCTTTTTCGAATATTTGGTCTTTTGACCAATCACATCAGATCTTTTAACATCAGCTTTTTTTTCAGAGATGATCTAATTGGTCAAAAGACTAATTGGTGAAAAAAGGATCAGAATTGGGCTGCCTATCTAAACGCAGCCTATGTGTGTTCTACACCACTTTATACAGTATTTAGGGACCTAGCATACTACTTTGACTCAGTATGTTAAGTACACATACTTTAGAATGCAGACAAAAGATTGTGCCCAAGGCAGTATCGTGTTGAGTTTAGCATGTCTGGACTAGAGGTGTAGGCTCTCAACACAATGATGGTTTCAGTCAGAGGTCTATTTGTCCAAGGCTAAAGGCTTTATTTGGAGCACTATGCTATGCCACCATTATTCTAGAGATCAGAAAACACACACAATGAGGTCTCACAGCATAAACCATTCTAGTTTCTGATTATTCTTATTTATATCATGGTTAATGTCACAGACAAAATGTATTATCAGACACAGACAGAGTGATGGACTCCAGACATGGTAAATGAACAATAGCAAACGATGACAGCCACTGAGTGGAACCGTGGGTTGGGTCTGGGGTTCTGGAGAGCATCAGAGGTATAGGGAAGGTCTCATTCCTCCCCTTGGTTCACACACAGCCATCTTTCATCTGCTTATCAGCCCCCAATAGAGCCATAGTAGGGCCAGAACAACACCACAGGCTGGGTGGATGGACGAGCACACCCAAGATCACTGGTAAGATGGTAAACACAGGCAGGATCTATATATGGCTCACCCATCTATACCCTTCACCCATCTATACCCTTCACCCATCTACACAGAAGGAGGCAGTACAGAGAAAACGGTGCTAATTAAAGCAGTCAATGGGGAAAGGCTTCTATTGTATGCTAGCATCTTGATTGATGTTGGTTTGTTGGGCCTTTAACAACTTTACCTCAGTGTGTAAATGTTTAAATTTTTTTACTCACATTGTCTAAACATGTCTTGACCATGTCTGAAATATGAAAGGCTGAATGTCAGAGTGGGTAGACCACACTGTCGCTCCCCCATGTCGCTCAAACCTTCACAACATGTATGACCTCAAATAAACAACATGTTCAGTATTAAGTTTGGTTTGTTTAATGTATTAATAAATTGCACTAGCCTTGTAAAGTTTAACAGCTGTTTCGTTGCTCATTTCCACTTTGCTGCGTGGCTGATGTTTACAGTGGAAAATGTCCCCGACAGCAGGTCCTGTTATGAATATACTTGTTCTCATAAAACAACTTTTTTTTTGCTGTGGGATTTTCCCAATGCTTTGGCGTACGGGCCAGTCTCAACACTTTGGCGTACGGGCCAGTCTCAACACTTTGGAGTATGGGCCAGTCTCAACACTTTGGCGTACGGGCCAGACTCAACACTTTGGCGTACGGGCCAGACTCAACACTTTGGCGTACGGGCCAGTCTCAACACTTTGGAGTATGGGCCAGTCTCAACACTTTGGCGTACGGGCCAGACTCAACACTTTGGCGTACGGGCCAGACTCAACACTTTGGCGTACGGGCCAGTCTCAACACTTTGGCGTACGGGCCAGTCTCAACACTTTGGAGTATGGGCCAGTCTCAACACTTTGGCGTACGGGCCAGTCTCAACACTTTGGCGTACGGGCCAGTCTCAACACTTTGGCGTACGGGCCAGTCTCAACACTTTGGCGTACGGGCCAGTCTCAACACTTTGGCGTACGGGCCAGTCTCAACACTTTGGCGTACGGGCCAGTCTCAACACTTTGGCGTACGGGCCAGACTCAACACTTTGGTGTATGGGCCAGACTCAACACTTTGGCGTACGGGCCAGTCTCAACACTTTGGAGTATGGGCCAGTCTCAACACTTTGGCGTACGGGCCAGACTCAACACTTTGGCGTACGGGCCAGTCTCAACACTTTGGAGTACGGGCCAGTCTCAACACTTTGGCGTACGGGCCAGACTCAACACTTTGGCGTACGGGCCAGTCTCAACACTTTGGCGTACGGGCCAGTCTCAACACTTTGGCGTACGGGCCAGTCTCAACACTTTGGCGTACGGGCCAGTCTCAACACTTTGGCGTACGGGCCAGTCTCAACACTTTGGCGTACGGGCCAGTCTCAACACTTTGGCGTACGGGCCAGTCTCAACACTTTGGCGTACGGGCCAGTCTCAACACTTTGGAGTATGGGCCAGTCTCAACACTTTGGCGTACGGGCCAGACTCAACACTTTGGCGTACGGGCCAGACTCAACACTTTGGCGTACGGGCCAGTCTCAACACTTTGGAGTATGGGCCAGTCTCAACACTTTGGCGTACGGGCCAGACTCAACACTTTGGAGTATGGGCCAGTCTCAACACTTTGGCGTACGGGCCAGTCTCAACACTTTGGAGTATGGGCCAGACTCAACACTTTGGCGTACGGGCCAGTCTCAACACTTTGGAGTATGGGCCAGTCTCAACACTTTGGCGTACGGGCCAGTCTCAACACTTTGGAGTATGGGCCAGTCTCAACACTTTGGCGTACGGGCCAGTCTCAACACTTTGGCGTACGGGCCAGTCTCAACACTTTGGCGTACGGGCCAGTCTCAACACTTTGGCGTACGGGCCAGTCTCAACACTTTGGCGTACGGGCCAGTCTCAACACTTTGGCGTACGGGCCAGTCTCAACACTTTGGCGTACGGGCCAGTCTCAACACTTTGGAGTATGGGCCAGTCTCAACACTTTGGCGTACGGGCCAGACTCAACACTTTGGCGTACGGGCCAGACTCAACACTTTGGCGTACGGGCCAGTCTCAACACTTTGGAGTATGGGCCAGTCTCAACACTTTGGCGTACGGGCCAGACTCAACACTTTGGCGTACGGGCCAGACTCAACACTTTGGCGTACGGGCCAGTCTCAACACTTTGGCGTACGGGCCAGTCTCAACACTTTGGAGTATGGGCCAGTCTCAACACTTTGGCGTACGGGCCAGACTCAACACTTTGGCGTACGGGCCAGACTCAACACTTTCTTCTCATCACGGGAAGCTTGTAAAGAGAAATCCCATTAAAACATTTTACTACCAGAACTTGATTAAGGAGCTTTTATTTCCAAAATAGAATAATAATCTTTATCTCAACCGCTACAGTCTGGGTTGCATAGAATGCTGTTGTTTTAACTAGCATGTCTGTCAGGATGGACAACTCTACATGAAGATTGAGGCTGGAGCAATTATAGATCAAAATAGAGCCATACCATTACAATATCTCCTTGACAAGGTAGTCAGAGTTGTTAACTCTGAATGGCAATTTTAACAGTGTCAGTTCTCTAATGTTACCTGTAATCCTCTGAGTAAGCAGAACAGGCCTCAATCAGGAGCGGCTGGTTCAGCTGTTTGAACAGCTGCTGAACAAACCGTCTGCTATTCGTTTTTGGGCTATTTTGGCCAGTTTTGGAGGCACACTGAAAGGTTAACATCCCATTCTGAAGATTGTTGGTTGCACCTGAGTGAGCCCAAAGCAAGCCTCACAATCCTGTATCTGTTCCCCAGAACCCGGCTAGAAATCTGTCAGCTAGATCTGAGTATATTCATACACTAACTGCCCTGGGCAACACCCGCAAAACACAATCACAGGATAACACACATTTACACAGTATGCCTTGATACGTGAATAAGGATTTAAAAACTTGCAAACCACACTGACTTAACAACATTCATATGGTGTGTGCTGTGGATTTCTCCTCCCGACAGAGTTAAAGGCAAACTTTTCTGTGTCAAAAGGTGTTGACACCCGGTGTACAGTTGGGTGAAATATTATAGTCCCTTTTGGTAGCCTTGCCCCTTCATTTTCAGCACAATAATAAGCAAGTTTAGCTGCAATAATCAACAGCTGTGCGTGTCCAGCAGTGCAACAGATGTTCCCTCACCGCCTCCGGTGATTTAGCGCAGACACACTGTGGGAAAGAAGAGAGTTGCCGTATTTACATTATTTCAGCAGTTGAAATGTCCTGAGTTATTTTTTAACACAAGCATTCATGCTCTCCATAAAAAGCAGCAGCTTGGTGCATGCCACTTTCACATTGATTCATGTTAATGACTGTTTTCACACGTAAGATATTGATGAGTGTGTTCCACTAAGCCGAAAGCAACTCTGTTAGTCATTAAACCCTTTTCAAAGAGATCTAATGTCCCCACAGTGCTTCAGCCCAAAGGCCGCATTTCACACACTCACACAGAGTTACTGTTCCCTGTGGTTGGCTCTGTCCTTGGCAGTTACAACACACACACAGTGCCAGGCAGGCCCAAGGAGGGGCAGGGGTGATGTGCCAACGGGTGCTGCATTCAGCATGCCTCACTGTCCGTTTAAACAAACATAATATCTTTCTAGACTCTTATCACTGGTTACCCAGGCCTATTACCTCAATCTAGCACAGGAATGAGACCTAATACTGAAGGCCTTATGGAAAATTATGCAGGTAAATTAAGAGATCCAGGGGTGTACCGTTTGCTCAAGGAGAACCTTTAGAACATCCTGTGCTCATTTTGCCCTAGTCTGGTTTCAGGACCAGCAGTGACCGCGAAAAGTCAAATTAGCTTTGAAAATAATAACCTTAAGAGTAGTGTTTTCAGTGCTGCCAGTCTTAAACATCAACTTCTAGTCTGGCCCAGTTCCCCACATTGCGGTTTTGTAGTTTACACCTTTCCTGCCATGGGTCGACTAGGCGGTGGGGGTTCTGTTTATTGATGTTTAAATATTCAGGAAGATAAACGCCTGAATTAGAGAGAGCACCTTGCGCCCACCCCACTCTGAGCACACCAGCAGGAACACTGAGCTACTGAGACCGCTTGATTCTTTTACATTAGATTGATTCAACAGAGGTATTCAGACCAGCTGAGACACTTTCCTCCAGAAAGAGAGATTAATCCTAAAAGCTGTATTTGTTATAGTCCAGTTGTAGAATCAATCAAATGATGAGGTTAGATTGTTAATTATAAACAGCATATTATAATTATATTATAGAATTTGGCAAATTACAAAATTAAAGGCAGCGCGTAACATAGCTATTTAACTGTAGAAATAATTCAACCGTGATATTTTGGTTCCTGTGGAGCTCAGCAGAGAAAAACAATTATGAGAGTGAAATTACTATACAATATATCTTAATTAGATACATAGTTGTTCAGCAAGACACTGCTTTTCCACATGAGTGTCTCATTGTCAGTGAGATGAGTTGGGAAGACAAGGGAGGGAAGACCAAGGTATGTGCTGAGCACAGCCCCTCCGCAAAGTCCTCCTCCATTTCAGGTGAATGAATAACAGCACAAGCAGTGGTGCTCACTGGATACGTCCGTTCCACTACTTTAGAACATTCTTCAGTGGCATTAGAAAATATTTAGAGTGGGAGGGACAGAGAGAAATCCAAGACATAAACACATGGACCTGGGAGGGCTAACTGGGTCTGGAGGAGCAGCTGCTGCTGTGCCCTGGAATGTGTACACCACTATAGCCGATCATCCTCAGTCTCTACTTCCTTCCCTCCCTCTCTCTCCCACCCTCTCTCTCAATTCAATTCCATTTCAATTTATGGGCTTTATTGGCATGGGAAACATGTTGTTTACATTGCCAAAGCAAGTGAAGTAGATAATAAACAAAAGTGAAATAAACAAAAATTAACAGTAAACATTACAGTCACAGAAGTTCCAAAAGAATACAGACATTTCAAATGTCATATTATGTCTATATACAGGGTAGTAACGATGTGCAAATAGTTAAAGTACAAAAGGGAAAATAAATAAACATAAATATGGGTTGTATTTACAATGGTGTTTGTTCGTCACTGGTTGACCTTTTCTTGTGGGAACAAGTCACAAATCTTGCTGCTGTGATGGCACACTGTGATATTTCACCCAGTAGATATGGGAGTTTATCAAAATTGGGTCTGTTTTCAAATTCTTTGTGGATCTGTGTAATCTGAGGGAAATACAGTATGTCTCTCTAATATGGTCATACATTTGGCAGGAGGTTAGGAAGTGCAGCTCAGTTTCCACCTCATTTTGTGGGCAGTGTGCACATAGCCTGTCTTATCTTGAGAGCCATGTCTACCTACGGCTGCCTTTCTCAATAGCAAGGCTATGCTCACTGAGACTGTACATAGTCAAAGCTTTCCTTAAGTTTGGGTCAGTCACAGTGGTCAGTTATTCTGCCACTGTGTACTTTCTGTTTACAACCAAATAGCATTCTAGTTTGCTCAGTTTTTTTTGTTCATTCTTTCCAATGTGTCAAGTAATTATCTTTTTATTTTCTCATGATTTGGTTGTGTCTAATCCTGGGGCTCTGTGGGGTCTGTTTGTGAACAGAGCCCCAGGACCAGCTTGCTTAGGGGATGGACTCTTCTCCAGGTTCGTCTCTGTAGGTGATGGCTTTGTTATTGAAGGTTTGGGAATCGCCTCTTTTTAAAGTAACTGTCCAGTGAAAATCACACTTTTAAAAGTTGTCTGTTGTTGATCATATGATGCAAATTTATATCAGGGGACCAATAAAGTAATATTTACCCAATTACTTTCTATTCTATAACCAGTCAGACATGGGGCGGCACACAGTCACAGAGGCACTAGAAAAATAGCCATGTAGCACCTGCCATACAGGACAATAGAAATCACTAGCTACACAAAAGCTGCTTTTAACATCCTTAATGACATTTTTTGAAGGAACACTATTTCACTTCTATTGTAATGAATTATAGGCCCGGGATACACTGGCCAGTTACTTTATAGATCACTGCTGTTAGATACTGATTCCCAAATGATATGCAAATGCATGAGTTCTGTACAGACCTGTGCAGTGCCCAACCTAGTAGCAGATTTGCTGCCTGCAGGCCATTAAAAGTGCAAGTCAGAACACTGTTTAAATGTCATCTGGTGTTACACTTTCAGCGTTATCAAAGTCAGGAGGCTGTGCTTGCTGCCAACCACTTGATTCACTGGGAAACCTTGTGCCAAAGAAGTGAAATCCAAACAGACAAAGGCGTGATTTATGCAAAGGTGGATTGAGAGTTTTTAAATTGGTCCTTTGGCACAAAATGGTATTATATATATTTTACAGTATGATATTTGATCATGTTTTCTATTCCCCCCAAAACGAGTTTCTTATCACAAAGCTGTAATTGTTAGGTTCACAAAAAAGAGCCTGTGAATAAAAAAAGACCCTATGAAAGTTTATGGACTTTGGTTTGTGTGTCCTGGGAAAAATGTGCATGCATTTTGTCAAACCAGAGGTTACCCACTCATTTCAATTGCAGATCATTAAAGGGGTATTTCTGATGAATGTAAAGTATAAGTGTTTCTGGCTAGGTGTAGCTCATGGTAATGAGAGTGAGTGAGGGGCAGATAAAGCCTCTTTTCATTGAGTGCTCTGAGCCAAAGAAGTGGACCTGTGGGGCAGAACCATGCCCATGGCTCAATTAAAATACACCATGGAAAGTATTTCCTGAAATGAAACTCAATCTCATTTGCTACTTAACAGCAGACTATAGACCCGCTTAGGGATCATCCCTAAAGTTCTGGTTTGGAGTTGTTTCTAGAGGGGTTGGTAAAGAAAAACACTGTTGCCAACCCAATGAGCGCTTTTTATATTTGTTGTTGAATTATGGTGACATCAGAATCAGACAGACCAATGTTTCAGTTACATGGTTGAAAAGGAGAGTTCTTTAGAAGTGACAATAACAACATTGTGGATAAATCTCTGTACAATTCAATGATTTTTATCTGAAGCGTTCAGACTGTGGCAGGGCCCCTCTGTTGCCAAGCAGCCTTCCTTCAGAGGAGATGAGTGGAGTGGCAGCCAAGGACAACAGTGGCGTTACTGAAGACGGTGTCGTGGTGGAAGCCATAATCCATGGCTTTCCTATGTCGGCTAGTTTCAGAGAGCCCAGCTGGTGTTGGGTTTCCCCCGAGGCAGCTGGGCCCAGAGGGGTTGTGGTCCCATTCAGTTCCCATTGAAAGAGGATAGTCAATAGAAGTCCTCCATGGGGCCCCTTGGATCTCGCCACTGAAGATGTGCACAGCCGACACACAGTGAGGCTATTCTCTGGTCCTGCTACTGCAGAGGTCTCAGTGACAGACAGGCCTGCAGAGAGCAGCTGGATAACCCTGGGGAACAGGTGGGGCACTTAAGTCACACCTTCAGGCCCGGGGAAAGAATGGGGAGTGGACTGTCAGGGACCAGGATGGGAAACCAGCTTGGCACCCGTGTGGAGGGATAGTATAATTGGACCAGGCTCGAGAAGAGGTATATTGGAATGGCATAGAGGGGTAGCTAGTAGAATAGTCCAAGGAAGGTAATGTATCACAGAGATAGGGCATGGAGTGTGTGGAGCTTGACTTTAATTCTAGGAGAGAGGTACCGGGCTAGTTGACTGACTCCATTCACTTTCCCTGCAGAGTAGGGGGACAACTTTAGGAAAAGCCTTGACAGTGCGTTGATTGGGCCTTTTCATCAATCTCGCTGATCTACAGTTTCTCAATTGGTGAAAGTTTCAGGGTTGAAATGGTTTCCTTATATTTTGCCTGGCCACGCAGACGGTGGAAAACAGCTCTGAAGCCCGTTTTGCTTGGCGAGGTAGGTCTGTTTTATTTGGAGGCCTGTGCTAAAGGATGAGTAGTCCTGCTCGTCTGGAGCAGGCCCAAGGCATTTGGAGATCACACAGGCACTAAAATCCATATGTGAGATGTATAAACGGCATCCAGTGTTTATTTACGGCATATGATCACTCAGCATGTACCGCATGCTTGCTAGCTCCACACCGGAAAGAGAGAGGAGAGGAGTCGAACATTCCTGCGTCGGGTATAGGAGTACACTATTAGAAAAAAAAAGAAAACCTCAAAGGGTTCTTCGGATGTCCCCATAGAAGAACCTTTTGAATAAAAATGTATGGTTGCAGGTACAGAGGGTTCAACCTGGAACCCAAAAGGGTTCTACCTAGAATCAAACAGGGTTCTCCTATTGGTCAGCCAAAGAACCCTTTTGGAACCATTTTTTCTAAAAGTGTACTATATGAGATAATTTGTTTAAGTCTGTCACACCAAGAGGTGTCTCACCTTTTGGGGACCCTGTACTTAGCATTCATGATAAGAAGAGCCATGCTGAGCCAATACGGTTCCCCGGTCCACACATTATCTACCGGTCACCTGTCCAGTTCTGAAAAAGGTTTAATGTTGTGTTTGATGTGTCCAAATTGTGCCTGCTACTGTAGGATCGGCTGCAGAAATGTCAGATTACTGTACTCAGTATATTTCTAAAGACATTACTCACAGCATGGGGTCCTCCTGCTATGAAGTGAACGAGCCTGTAGGCCCGAAGTGGTTTCCTACCAAACCTGCAATAGCCACGTCTCACAGAGGATTGCCTCAGTTCGATCAGTAAGAAAACAGCTCTCATCATGTGAGCCTGAGTCTGAATCATCCTCTCACTTTTTGGGGACCCTGTACTTAGTGTTCATGGTAAGAAGAGCCATGCTGAGCCAATATGGTTCCCCGGTCCACAATACAGACATATGAATGTTGTGAATTATGAGTCTTTGATTCACTCCTGACTCCTGACCTGATCTTCTGATGCTTATGATGGATAAAAACGAGGAAGCGAAATGTGTAAGTCAGCAGAATCCTCTTTATTATGACTACACATTGGAAAAGAAACCCTCTATTGAAAACAGTGTAAAAAGTATTCAATTTCTGTGGAAAAACAAAAATGATTTGAGCTCTATCTGTGAGCAGTGATTATGGTGGTAAAGTAGTGAGTGTTGAGGTGGTTGGAATAGGAGCCTGGAGGATTTTCAGTCTGCTCTGAGTCCAGGAAAGGCAGGTCTGCTTTGCTTTTCTGCTGGTATCATTCCAGCTTTTGAACTGTGTGGAATTGTGTCCATCACAAATAAGACTGTATATACAGTACTTTACCATTCAAAGATGGCCCAATGTAAGGTTTTGTGCAGATTTGAGTGTCCAGAGAAAAATATGGAAAGTAGCTTATCCAGACTCTACTCAATGCATGTACACTACATGGCCAAAAGTATGTGGACACATGCTTGTCAAAAATCGAATTCCAAAATCATGGGCATTAATATGGAGTTGGTCCTCCCTTTGCTGCTATAAACAGCCTCCACTCTTCTGGGAAGGCATTGCTGCGGGAACTTGTTTCCATTCAGCCACAAGATCATTAGTGAGGTCGGGCACTGAAGTTGGGTGATTAGGCCTGGCTCTCAGTCAGCGGTACAATTCATCCCAAAGGTGTTCACTGGGTTTGATGTCAGGGCTCTATGCAAGCCAGTCAAGTTCTTCCACACCAATCTTGACAAACCATTTCTGTATGGACCTCGCTTTGTGCACGGGGGCATTGTAATGCGGAAACAGGAAAGGGCCTTCCCAAACTGTTACCACAAAGTTGGAAGCACAGAATGGTCTACAATGTCATTTTATGCTGTAGCTTTAACAATTTATTTTCACTGCATGGCCAAAAGTGCTCATCAAAAATCTAATTCCAAAATCATGGGCATTAATATGGAGTTGGTCCTCCCTTTGCTGCTATAAACAGCCTCCACTCTTCTGGGAAGGCATTGCTGCGGGAACTTGTTTCCATTCAGCCCTGATTAACCATGAAAAACAGCCCCAGACCACTACTCCTCCTCCACCAAACGTTACAGTTGGCACTATGCATTGGGACAAGTAGCATTCTCCTGGCATCCGCCTGGCATCCTCCAAACCCACATTAGTCCATCGGACTGCCAGATAATGAAGCGGGATTGATCACTCCAGAGAACATGTTTCGCTGCTCCAGAGTCCGATGGCAGCGGACTTTACACAACTCCAGCCGATGCTTGGCATTGTGCATGGTGATCTTAGGCTTGTGTGTGGCTGCTCGGCCATGGAAACCCATTTCATGAAGCTTCCAACCAATAGTTATTGTAGTGACGTTGTTTCCAGAGGCAGTTTGAAACTCAGTAATGAGTGTTGCAACCGAGGACAGACGATTTGTATGTGCTACGCGCTTCAGCACTCGGGGGTCCTGTTCTGTTCTGTGAGCTAGTGTGGCCTACCACTTTGTGGCTGAGCCGTTGTTGCTCTTAGACATTTCCACTTCACAATAACAGCACTTACAGTTGACCGGGGGCAGCTCTGGCAGGGCAGAAATTTAACAAACTGACTTGTTGGAAAGGTGGCATCCTATGACAATGCCGCGTTAAAAGTCACTAAGCTCTTCAGTACAGGTCATTCTATTGCCAATGTTTGTCCATATTGATTGCATGGCTGTGTGCTCGATTTTATACACCGGTCAGCAACGGGTGAGGCTTAACTAGCCAAATAGCCAAATCCACTAATTTGAAGGAGTGTTATCACAATGTCTCTTCTAATGTATGTTAAAAGATTAATTATACAGTAATTTTGCCAGTAAAGCATGTTGTGTGGGCGCAGCATTACAACCACTTCTGAGGATGGTGTTGGTGGCAATAAGCGCTGGTAATTAAAGTGTGGCTGTGAATAGTATTAGCACCATTATTCTCCCTGGACTGTAAAAATGAGTCTGCCTGAAAGCACGCATTTCTCTCATAGTCCACCCTCATTACCAGAATATAAGGAAAGTGGTTTGGGAAAGGTGAAGCAAGCAGTCCTAGTAAACCTTTCCATGTAGACCTATACAGTATGTAACTTGTTGACTAAATCTCTGCTCTCTCTCCTCCCACTGTGGTTTATGTTCGCTTTCCAGAGAACAGCAGATTGGGATCAGGATTGATTGAATATGTCCGTAACACACCAGCCAGCTGGTCTGCGAAGGCTCTGAGGACTCAGCTGGGGATGCCGTCTGGGCCTGCAGCCTTGCAAAGGTTGACACATTTAAATGTTTTACTCACATCGGCTGCAGTGAAGGAGAGCCTGCTGGTTTTGGTAGCGGGTCATGTCAGTGGCACTGTATTGTCCTCAAAGTGAGCAAAGAAGTTGTTTAGTCTGTCTGGGAGCAAGACATCCTGGTCCGCGACGGGGCTGGTTTTCCTTTTGTAGTCCGTGATTGACTGTAGACCCTGCCACATACCTCTCGTGTCTGAGCCGTTGAATTGCGACTCTACTTTGTCTCTGTACTGACGCTTAGCTTGTTTGATTGCCTTGCGGAGGGAATAGCTACACTGTTTGTATTCGGTCATGTTACCGGTCACCTTGCCCTGATTAAAAGCAGTGGTTCGCTCTTTCAGTTTTGCGCGAATGCTGCCATCAATCCACGGTTTCTGGTTTGGGAATGTTTCAATAGACGCTGTGGGCACGACATCACCGATGCACTTGCTAATAAACCCGCTCACCGAATCAGCGTATTCATCAATGTTGTTGTTCGACGCAGTGCGGAACATATCCCAGTCCACGTGATCGAAGCAATCTTGAAGCGTGGAATCCGATTGGTCGGACCAGCGTTGGACAGACCTGAGCGCGGGAGCTTCCTGTTTAACTTTCTGTCTATAGGCTGGGAGCAACAAAATGGAGTCGTGGTCAGCTTTTCCGAAAGGAGGCGGGGGAGGGCCTTATATGCATCGTGGAAGTTAGAATAACAATGATCTAGGGTTTTGCCAGCCCTGCTTGCGCAATCGATATGCTGATAGAATTTAGGGAGCTTTGTTTTCATATTATTGTTAAAATCCCCAGTTACAATAAATGCAGCCTCAGGATATGTGGTTTCCAGTTTACATAGAGTCAAATGAAGTTCTTTCAGGGCTGTCGATGTGTCTGCTTAGGGAGGGGAAATATACATGACTGTGATTATGATCAAAGAGAATTCACTAGGTAGATAATGCAGTCGGCATTTGATTGTGAGGAATTCTAAGTCAGGTGAACAGAAATACTTGAGTTCCTGTATGTTGTTATGATCACACCACGTCTCGTTAACCATAAGGCATACACCCCCGCCCTTCTTCTTACCAGAAAGGTGTTTGTTTCTGTCGTTGCGATGCGTGAAGAAACCAGCTGGCTGTACCGACTCTGATAGCGTGTTTCGAGTGAGCCATGTTTTCGTGAAACAAAGAACGTTACAGTCTCTGATGTCTCTCTGGAATGCTACCCTTGCTCGGATTTCGTCTACCTTGTTGTCAAGAGACTGGACATTGGCGAGTAGTATGCTCTGGTGCGGTGCACGATGTGCCCGTCTACGGAGCCTGACCAGAAGACCGCTCTGTCTGCCCCTTCTACAGCGCAGTTGTTTTGGGTCGCCGGCAGGGATACGGTCCGTTGTCCTGGGTCGTGGGCAAAACAGAGGACCCGCTTCGGGAAAGTCGTATTCCTGGTCATAATGTTGGTGAGTTGACGTTGCTCTTATATCCAATAGTTCCCACTGACTGTATGTAATAAAACCTAAGATTACCTGGGGTAACAATGTAAGAAATAACACATAAAAAAATAAATACTGCATAGTTTCCTATGAACGCGAAGCGAGGCAACCAACAACAAGCACTGCAGCAGTTATGAATGAGTAGGAAAGTGTATCTATAGGCTTGCATTGTTATTATTAGTGGCTTGGGTCTTTTTAAATATCGAGGAATATTTCACTTTCTCTGTTCACAGGAGTAACAACCTGAATTTGTGCATGATGCTGAAATAATGCAGTGCGACTGGAGTTTCGCCATCAGCTGGAACATCTGTCCCTTTTTGTTGAGAGGCAGACCCTCAGTCTGCTGATCTCTCCCTCCGCCTAGCTGGCCATCAGGTGCAGGCTCCATCAGCCCAGTAAAATAAAAAGCTAAGTATTTAAATATATGCTCACTCAGCTGTGCTTCCCAATTAATACAACAACGGCTCTATTACCGGTGTGATTACAGAGGCTACACAACAATGCATTGGCAGGGCAATTCAAGCAAAGCTCTGGCCACATGTACAATCCTCATGCCTCCTTGCAGCATGCCTAAGGCACGTTCACGCAGATGAGCAGGGATCCTTTCAGAGTCAGTAGAACAGCCTCTTTAGTGTCCTACGTTTTCGTTAATTGTGACCTTTATTGCTGCCGTCCGTAAGCTGTTAGTGTCTTAACGACAGTTCCACATGTGCATGTCCATTAATTGTGTATGGTTCATTAAACAAGCATGAGAAACAGTGTTTAAACCCTTTACAATGAAGATCTGTGAAGATATTTTGATTTGTATGAATTATCTTTGAAAGACAGGGTCCGGAAAAATTGACATTTCTTTTTATACTGAGTTTATATGGATCTGTGCCATTTACTTTGAACTGAACTGTGTTTACAGCATGAGCGGTCATGAGTAGATGCACTTGTTTTGAGATCAACGCGAGAGCTGCATGTGCACATGTTGTTCATATCCTTTGCCAGTTAGTGAGTTATTATCCCAATTATTGATCATTTGTATTCAGCAATAAGTGGGTGATTGCTTCCAACAAGAGCATCTTTGAAAAGCGAATCAGGTGAAGAGCTTTTTTTTTGTCTTAAACAGTGTTGTATTTTGAGACAGCTTATTCAAGCCTAAGTAGCCAATCGGTTGAGGGTAGCAAAATCTGTCTGATTCTCTGTAATAATGGTATGGGAATAATGATGCATTTTATTTTGTAAAGTGGTTTCTTGCATCAAACAACACAACAACATTTTCAGTAGCCTCCTTGTCTGAAGGCCAAGTGGATAAACAGGTTAATGTCAAGCCCTGCATGTTTTGTTTTTAAAAATTGACCCACATTGAACACCACACATTGGCTGCTACTGTAGGCTGAATGATGGAACAGCTAATTAAAATGTTATGGGATGCATTTTCTCCATTGTTTTTGATGGTAGGCCTACGTTATGATCAAATAGCCACAATAGCCTACTTGGCCACTGTTAAAACTGTAACTTAAAGCAGGTACAGCTTCAGTGTTCACAGTAAACGTGCACTGGAAGTTGCACAACATTTTCACAACATTCGAGTTTATGCTCAGCAGACCTGAAATTTGCTCTGTGCTGAAAAAAATGACAGGGAACTTTGGTAGTGACATTAGATTTGGGGGGTGGTGGGGTCACCATAAATTATTGCGGGAAAAAAATGGGGTCACCAGAAATTCAGGGGGAAAACAAAGGGGTCCCCCTGAAAAAGTTATAACACAGCTGAATACCACTGCTGAACAGTAACTGTCCCCCCCACTCATCTTACAGTAACTGTCCCACCCTCCAGTCTTACAGTATGTCTTTGTGTGTTCCTACTACATATATTCTCTAAAAGGACATAGACAAATACTTCCATACCCTAAAGCAGTGAACAAAGGCAAAGACTAAAGCCTCTGGGAGGTCCCATTTACCATTTAAGAGAAAGTGGGAATAGCCTCAACATCTGGTTCAAACATGATGAGATGCCTTACCAGAACTGGTGTCTTTTTAGGGTATAGGGGGTTACAGCAGGCGTATAGCAAATGTAGCAAGAGAGACCAAAGTAATTTTTTGTGTGTGTTCTGGGTGTATTGAAAGTAGTTTAGAGTTGATGGCACATGTTAAATAGTACTCTACTAGTTGAGAACCAGTCTTAAAGCGGTATACATCTAACATATTTAGGGTGAAATGCACCATTATGAACTTGAAGTAATAAAAAAATTAAAAATTCAGTTACTTTAAATGGACTGGTAGACTTGCTGGCTTTGAAGTGATCAAATAAATGACACATTGATTTCAATATTGGAGTGATTACAACTATTTTTCCACAAAAAAATAGAAACTTGGCAAATGTAATTAGTTTTTCAGAGTTTTAGGGCATTTAGCTTTGCCAACCTCAATATAATAACTGTAAAACTATTACAACCTGAAAAGTGTTGGTATTGGCAGCTGGTCAGAGCGGAGGCAGTAAAACCCAGCCTTATTAGATGCTGTACTGCCACAGTAATGTGATTGGATTTCAATGGTATTTCAGGGCATCGGACACAGCAGGTCTGAGTGTCTCTATTAACTCTGATGTGCCAACTAAGAGCCTATCATCCTCCACATTCTTCATTCTCCAGTTTAACTATTTCATATGTTTTTATTTTATTTTTATCTTCCTCTCTCTGTCCTTGACCGACTGCCTGCTGATGTAACAAAAGCTTAATAGTTCAGTCGAATTACTTTCCCGCCAGTGTGCCCTAGCTGTGCCTCCCTATGACAGTTTTGGGCTCTTTTCCAACACCCGTCTGTAAGGCATCACTCTGAACATGTCTGAAGACGCAGCTAAATGTAGTGTTGTTTTAAATAATGTATTTCCTTGCCTTCGTAATAAAATAAAACATCTCAATCTGCAGTCCTAGTGGGCAGTAAATCACTAGCACGTTTATGGGGCCTGCCAGCTTGTTAAAGGAAATCAGACAGTGGACGGCTCTGGCATGGGGGAGTGCTTGCGAAGTGTGGGGAAGGACATTTTTCAGCTGGACTTATTCAGCACCCCATCACTGTTACAGATACTGTACACTGATTATCCTAAGTGAGATGTGTGGACCTGCTTTTTTCTGGACAATCTAGTTCCTTTATGATACTTTGGAACACAAAAAGTCAAATTCTTGACCTACAGTGCCTTCGGAAAGTATTCAGACCCCTTGACTTTTTCCACATTTTGTTATGTTACAGCCTTGTTCTAAAATTGATTTTTTTTTAAAGTCAGCAATCCACACACTAGACCTCATAACGACAATGTGAAAACAGGTTTCGTTTTTTTTTTGTGCAAATGTATAATAAAAAAACAAAACAGAAATACCTTATTTACATAAGTATTCAGACCCTTTGCTATGAGATTCAAAAATTGAGCTTAGGTGCATCATGTTCCCAAATAAAATTACATTTTATTGGTCACATACACATGGTTATCAGATGTTATTTTGAGTGTAGCGAAATGCTTCCATTGATCATCCTTGAGATATTTCTACAACTTGATAGGAGTCCACCTGTGGTAAATTCAATTGATTGGGCATGATTTGGAAAGGCACACACCTGTCTATAAAAGGTCCCACAGTTGACAGTGCATGTCAGAAAAAAACCCAAGCCAGGAATTGTCCATAGCGCTCAGAGACAGGATTTTGTCAAGGCACAGATCTGGGAAAGAGTACCAAAAAATGTCTACAGCATTTAAGGTCCCGAAGAACACAGTAGCCTCCATAATTCTTAAACAGAAGAAGTTTGGAACCACCAAGACTCCTCTTAGAGCTGGCCACCCGGCCAAACTGTGCAATCGGGGGAGAAGGGCCTTGGTCAGGGAGGTGACCGAGAACCTGATAGTCACTCTGACAGAGCTCCAGAGTTCCTCTGTTGAGATGGGAGAACCTTCCAGAAAGACAACCATCTTTGCAGCATACCACCAATCAGGTCTTTATGATAGTGTGGCCAGACGGCAGCCACTTCTCAGTAAAAGGCACATGACAGTCCGCTTGGAGTTTGACAAAAGGCATCTAAAGGACTCTCAGACCATGAGAAACAAGATTCTCTGGTCTGATGAAACCAAGATTGAACTCTTTGGCATGAATTCCAAGCGTCACATCTGGATAAAATCTGGCACCATCCCTATGATGAAGCATGGTGGTGGCAGCATCATGCTGTGGGGGTGTTTTTCAGCAGCAGGGACTGGGAGAGTAGTCAGGACCGAGACAAAGATGAACGGAGCAAAGTAGAGAGAGATCCTTGATGAAAACTTGCTCCAGAGCGCTCAAGATTTCAGACTGGGACGAAGGTTCACCTTCCAACAGGACAATGACCTTAAGCACACAGCCAAGACAAATCAAGACTGGCTTTGGTACAAGTCTCTGAATGTCCTTGAGTGGCCCAGCCAGAGCCCAGACTTGAACCTGATCGAATAACTCTGGAGAGACCTGAAAATAGCTGTGCAGCAACGCTCCCCATCCAACCTGATCGAGTTTGAGAGGATCTTCAGAGAGGAATGGAAGAAACTCCCCAAATACAGGTGTGCCAAGCCTGTAGCGTCCTACCCAAGAAGAATTGAGGCTGTAATCACTGCCAAAGGTGCTTCAACAAAGTACTGAGTAAAGGGTCTGATTACTTATGTAAATGTGATATTTCATTTTTTTTTTTACATTTGCAAACATTTCTAAAAACCTGTTTTTGCTTTGTCATTATGGGGTATTGTGTGTAGATTGATGAGGGGAAAAAACGATTTAATCAATTTTAGAATAAGGCTGTAATGTTCTTTCCGAATGCACTTTTTGCCCAAAAGGTTGACAATGCAAGCATAAACAAAACACAGCAGTGTAAAGGGCACTGAGGACTTTCTCAAAATAAAAGCCAATGTCAGGGAAGGAGCTCTCCACATTGATCAATGTCCATGGCCATACACTCAATCATTGCTCCATAATAAAGTTGACATAAAACATGTTGAAACTGGAAAATAATGTAGCGTATTCATGGTATGTTTAAACAGCTGATACATTAAATCAAGGCAGTCTTGGAAGGCACTACAGCTAAATATATTGGAATGTGTTTTAATAAATGAATGCATTACTCAAACATTATCTTTGGCTAATCTTTTATTTGGGAGAAGGAATCTACGTCAATATAAGGACAACACAAACACACCACATTTCTGGTCTGGAGCATCATAACTAATTCTTGAAGCAAATAAAAAAGGGAACTGGTATAGGATACAGCTGCAAACAATATGTTTATGAAAAAATGGTTTTCCTTTTCCTGGAATGGAATGAAAGTGACAGATGATTATCAACAGCCTCTCCTGGAACCTGGTGTCCTGCTTTTCTGTGAACAGGTGTCTGAGTGGCACACACAGTGACACACTCACTCCCAGTCATGATTCAGTGCTTTAGACACAGCCTGGTCTCATAGATTAGACGTAACATAGTAAATGTAAATCTGGCAAACTGAAATTTGTATGATATGTTCCTTTTGATATGGTTACATAAGACAGATGGTTACTTAAGGCAAAAACGAAAGTAGGGTGGTTGGTTGGGCTGTATGGGTGGGCATATAAGGCGAATGTCTAGCAACCCAAAGGTTGGGAGTTCGAATCTCATTATAGACAACTTTATCATTTGAACTAATTAGCTCATTTTCAACTACTTACTACTTTTTTAGCTACTTTGCAACTGCTTAGCATGTTAGCTAACCCTTCACCTAACCTTAATTCGTAACATACTGTACAGTGGCAAGAAAAAGTATGTGAACCCTTTGGAATTACCTGGACTGCATAAATTAGTCATACAATTTGATCTGATCTTCATCTTAGTCACAACAATAGACAAACACAGTGTGCTTAAACTAATAACACACAAATTATTGTATTTTTCTTGTATATATTGAATACATAATTTAAACATTCACAGTGTAGGTTGGAAAAAGTATGTGAACCCCTAGGCTAATGACTTTTCCAAAAGCTAATTGGAGTCAGGAGTCAGCTAACCTGGAGTCCAATCAATGAGACGAGATTGGAGATGTTGGTTAGAGCTGCCCTGCCCTATAAAAAAATCTCACAAAATGTGAGTTTGTTATTCACAAGAAGCATTGCCTGATGTGAAACATGCCTCAAACAAAAGAGATCTCAGAAGACATAAGAAAATAATTGTTGACTCGCATAAAGCTGGAAAGGGTTACAAAAGTATCTCTAAAAGCCTTGATGTTCATAGTCCACAGTAATACAGTGTCTATAAATGGAGAAAGTTCAGCACTGTTGCTACTCTCCCTAGGAGTGACCGTCCTGCAAATATGACTGCAAGAGCACAGTGCAGAATGCTCAATGAGGTTAAGGAGAATCCTAGAGTGTCACCTAAAGACTTACAGAACTCTCTGGAACATGGTAACATCTATGTTGACCAGTCTACGATACGTAAAACACTAAACAAGAATGGTGTTCATGGGAGGACACAATGGAAGAAGCCACTGCTGTCCCAAAAAAACATTGCTGCAAGTCAGCTACCTCTGGGCCTGGATAGCTTGCTATCGTTGACGGAAAAATGAATTCCCAAGTTTATCAAGACATTTTGCAGGAGTATGTAAGGCTATCTGTCCGCCTATTGAAGCTCAACAGACGTTGGGTGATGCAACAGGACAACATCCCAAAACACAGAAGTAAATCAACAACAGAATGGCTTCAACAGAAGAAAATACGAAATGGGTGATGTACAGCCACAAAGTAATACATATCATACGAAACATAAGATATCATACTAAATGGAGTGTCTCAGATTTACGTACAGAATAATATGGAATGCTCTGAGACCAGGTTGAGACACAGGATTGCAGACTGCTTCTAAATGGGAGTTTATGATGGCCAAGCTCCTTGTTTTACTTGGTGAGTCTCTCATCCCTCACTGAGCTATTTTAATACTTGTTATGATATATAAATAACTCTAACAGCCTTTAAGTAAAACAAATCATGAGGAAGGTATGAGGCTGAGGAATTATTTTTCACCTCAGAAGGGTAAAGAAATATGCTGGAGGAAGAATATCTAACCCTCACCCCAACTGGTTGGTCTCTCCCCTTGATAGAAGGATCTAGGACGTACGCCAGAAACACTAAAAATAAAGAAGAAAATAATTGAATCCCTGTCACAAACATGCCAAAGCTAGGGAGCGATTAAGGCTGCTTCCCAAAAATAACATTTCAGAGGGAGACAATAATTACATTTATTCCATGAAACATTTCCCCCATTCATTTGAGACACTTTCTTAGGTTGGTTATGAAAATTGATTTCTTGTTTTTGGTTCCTATTGTTTTACGTGGTATCTTTGCCACTGTGGAATTCTTCTTGCCAGAGATAATAAGGTAGCTTTGTCTGAATGTGAGGTGGGAAAATGGTGGGTGTAGATAAAAAGTCCACTGTTCTCACTGTTTATGTACAAAGGTAAAATAATCTGAGGACCTGAGCAGAGCTGTTATCGAGTGTAAAGCTTTGTGAACCCCTCCTGTCACTTAGTGCTTGACAAAGCAGGCAGAAGCATCCTGGTAACACAGGCTGCACCAGCTCGCCTACTCTACTTACAGTAGAATAGTAGTAGGCCTATCTAGAAGAATAGGCCTACTTCTAAATAAAATAAATGATCAATTAGTTCTCTGATTAGGTAAAACTCTTTTAGGAAAATAGTACATTTTCCCCTTAAATTCCTCATCTCTTTAGCTCTGCTCATTATTGGTCAGCAGTCCACATTTTGCTGGGAAGGTGAAATAAGTGTTTTGATGTTGATACCTTATTCTTTTACTGTCAATGGTCTATAAAGATTTAACCTATGTAAATGTTTGGTAAATGAGCTTTCCTGTTTGGATACTAAATTAGAACAATGAACAACAAATGACAACTTTTGAAAGTAATAGAGAAGTTATGTTCAGTTCCAGATATTGGCCAAAAAAAGTGGTATTCCAATTTTAGCTGAAATTAAAATCAATCTGCATTATGTCAGTCTTCCCATGATGACTGTAGGTCCACAAATTGTTATCGTTGCTCATTGTGTCTTCATCATCACTTGTATTATTAAATTGTACTTTTCTATTATTTCTCTATTTTCTTTCCCTGTGCACTGTTAGTCTACACCTGTTGTTTACAAAGCATGTGAGGAATAACATTTGATTTGAAAAGGTTTAGGTGGGCTGAAGGGTGTAACACTATGTGTATATGGGGGGGTCCAGGTCAATGGGTTCCGGGGGCAACAGCCTTCTAGGTGGGTCCAGGGGCATACCCCCCCCCCGGGATATGTTTTTAAAATAAATAGCTGTGAAATGGTTGTTTCTGGTGAATTTGGAAGGGAAAATGTTTCCTGATAATTTAGTCAATATATCCCAACCACAACGGGAATACCAATCATTTCTGTATTACTTTAAAACTGTTGGTCAGTTCAGAATGTAACCACCGCTTGGCAATTTGAGAAAGTCAGTTCTGGGGTGCGTTCAGTTCGATTGAACGTTTGCTACGTTGTATAACGGGTTGTAGTGAACGACATGATTCTCCAAAAACATTCTTCAATGTTCTTGAACAGACTTTGGTGGGTGTGGCGGGTGTGACTTGAAGCAATGAATGACATATTTGAATGGCAGCGGTGCATTTTGAACCCACAACCCAACCCCTCCCCGTTTTTCAACTTGTCGTTCAGAACAGCACTGTTTCTGTTAAATTGAATGTTGAATTACATTTTTTTTGTACTGAACTCTGGTTACTTTTCTACTCTAAAATTTATGAAAATATAATTTTCCCCTCCAAAAAGGAGCCTAAAAACATATTGGTCCATATTATCAGGCTGATGTGTTATTAAGCATGATCACATATAGCCCAACTGATGCGACATATTGTCTATAAATAAATAGGTTGAAGCATGGGATTGCCCATCTGTTTTTATGGTAATCATTAGCTAGATCAGTGCTTCCCAAACCTTTTCTGTCATGAACCCCTTTCATCATGGGGGAACATCATATGCCCCCTAACCTCCCCACAAAAATACAGTATAACAACACTCACAAAATGTGGGGTTCAACAAGGATTCTTCTTAGATCCTCAAAGTTCCTTGAAGAACCTTACAACTCTTGCCTCTGAAAAATAAGGTTCTTCCAAGAACTCCATAGGAGATGGGGTTAATTGAGGAACCTCTTTAGTTCTTCTGGGTTCTTGCAGGAACCTAACTGCCTAACTGAAAAGTTTTTATTTGAATTTGAGATGACAACATGTACGTGCACTTAACTGAAAAATGTAAAGATCTCCTCAATTTAAGATAAGGTGATCTTATGATCTAAATTGATATTGTTTTATGATGATACCATCTATCTTTTCATATTTGTGCAAATGGTTGTGTTGTTTGACATGTTCTCTTTTAAAAGTTATTTCTAAAACAGGAAATGGACACAATTCAATGTATATCAATCAACAAAGAGGTAAGAATAGTTAAGAATATGTTAAAGGCTATAGCTCACTTTCATAGGTGTCTGTGTCTGCAGGTATACTGACGAGGAGTTACACAAAGGTATGTAGCCTAGAATTGGCATTGGTTTGCCTCATAATGTTATGCAGATTACATGTATCATCTACAGTTAGTTGTAATTAATGGTTCCTCTAAAACCGTATAGGACACAGTCACAGCAGCCTTTGACCTCTTCAATGAAGATATGATAGGCCTCTACATTACGAACAAGGTATATGTATGAAAACTGTTGTCAAAAGTGAACATTTTTTTCATTGACGGTTACCACAAAACCCATGGTATGAATACGGTTGTGTGCACATTTTGTTAACCATCTGTATAATTATTATTTATTGTATACAGACTTCACCCTTCCTACAGAGTCCTTATGGCTATAGATATCCTACAGAGGACATCAACACACCAGAGGATATACTGTACCCATTGGACTTGGGGCTCTGCTGGGAGTTTACCTCATATTTAGATTTTTCAATTCTGTTTTGCCACAAAAATCATAACAAACACTGACAACTAAAAGATAGTGTTATTGTTGTTATTGTTATGCTGATTATTATTATGAATAATACCCAAGGGGTTATTTAAATAACTTATAGGGGTTCCCCTAGTTTAAATGTATTAAAGAACCCCTAAAGGATCCTCCAGGAACCTATCCTTTTTAAGAGTGAACACATTTCACTCACCAAGAACTAGTATATATATATATATATACAAACACCAGTACCTGGTTATCCTTCCATATTGAAATCAAGAACAAAAAAATGATGAAGATGAAATAAACCAGTTTACTGCTGTGCAATGTCACATACATCCCTATTAATGAAGACTAGGATGGGCCAATTTCTTTTGTAGATTTTCTCAATTGATATAAAATATAAAGATGGTTCTGGAAGTATTCTTATGGTGATTTTTAGGTTGCATAAACATCATGAGTGCTTGCTCTCCATAATTTTGGCAGTCAAACACAACACTAAACAATACATTTCTCTAAAGCAGGTTATAGGCTATAGGTTATAGGCTACAGTAGAAGGCAAAATTAAGAGGAGTAAATAGACCAAATTATTAGGGTGAGAAACAAATCAAATCAAATTTTATTTGTCACATACACATGGTTAGCAGATGTTAATGCGAGTGTAGCGAAATGCTTGTGCTTCTAGTTCCGACAATGCAGTAATAACCAACAAGTAATCTAACTAACAATTCCAAAACTACTGTCTTATACACAGTGTAAGGGGATAAAGAATATGTACATAAGGATATATGAATGAGTGATGGTACAGAGCAGCATAGGCAAGATACGGTAGATGATATCGAGTACAGTATATACATATGAGATGAGTATGTAAACAAAGTGGCATTGTTAAAGTGGCTAGTGATACATGTATTACATAAGGATGCAGTCGATGATATAGAGTACAGTATATACGTATGCATATGAGATGAATAATGTAGGGTAAGTAACATTATATAAGGTAGCATTGTTTAAAGTGGCAAGTGATATATTTACATAATTTCCCATTAATTCCCATTATTAAAGTGGCTGGAGTTGAGTCAGTGTCAGTGTCAGTGTAGTGTGTTGGCAGCAGCCACTCAATGTTAGTGTCAATGTTAGTGGTGGCTGTTTAACAGTCTGATGGCCTTGAGATAAGAAGCTGTTTTTCAGAGGGCTACTAACATCTTACTACACAACATACACTTAGTGTTAATTTCTTAGCTATAGTATATATATCTCCCTGGCATATTGTACCATTTATGAAGCAGTATACAATACATTTTGGGACTCACATTGTTGTGCTTGGCTCACTTGAACAGGTAGGTGGTGCGGCGTTTTGAACACGGCACAAATCATGCCTCATTGACAGCATGACCAATGTTGAATGTTTATCATTTTAATCCCAGATTTGGGACCACACAGCCACTGATTCCTTCCAAACCACTTGTTGAATTTGTGATTTCCAACTTGTTGTATAATGTTTATGTCCAATGGTCGAAGATCACTGGTACGTTTTACCTATAATTCCTCTTCATTATTTCTCTTCATTTGACAAGGATTAAAAAGGATTTACCAGTAGATTGTCGACTTGATTCATGATGATGACTAGCTAAGATTGTGAAAGTATGATGTTGACATGATCAGTCCAATCAAAGCTACTGTACATATAACGTGATTTGACGTCATTTTATCTGTGGGCAATGACCTTGAGCCTTCTTGGATGGACACTTCTATGGCAGCAGCTGAAGGGATAGAATTTTCAAGGTCTGCTCTTACACTTGGCAGTGAGGTAAAGTCTCCATGAGTGACAGAACACTGAGCCAATCACGGTGCAGCGCTCTGTATTTTCTGCTGGCTTGCCCCACCACCACAGAACGCACTGAGTTAAGCTGAAACATCTGCATTTTGGAGCTGCTTTACTCAAGAAAACAAAAAAAGAGACCATGCTTCTTTCTATACATCTTTAATAACTCAATGATATATATATTCTTTTTTACATTGTTTTCAAACTGATGTGACACCTATTAATGCCAAAATAACATGCAAAACAGGCAAGCCCCCCCAAAATGTGCCCACTTGCCCTGAATAACGGGTTGCCACTGCTTGAGCCTACTGCCTGAGGTTCAAATAGTCTTTCTCGAATTCTGTACCCTACTTGAAACTAGTTGTTTTAAAGTTTATAATACTACCAAAGTTGTCTTTGAACACACAAAATTGAGTCCAATATGCCATAACAGTTACCAATTATCACTCCTTTTGAGAAATTCCGCTCACACACGAGATGCGCTTGTTCTCACTTGGCAATAGAAACGTTCTCCATTGGAAAAATATAATGTTCTATAGAATTCTTACTCGTTCTTATGAATGTACCATGCTAACTGTGACTGTGCTTTATTTGTCACAAGTTAGTTCACAGAAGTAAGGGTTTGTTAAGGAGAGAAAGACAGGAACTAATGCTCTGTTCTCCTTACAAGTCTTGCGCATTTTTTCCCTCTTAACAAACCACCGCCTCTGAGGACCGGGCCAAACCAAAAGCATAATTGGCGGCGGGGGGAATCTAATCATACAATTAGGAATTGTGTAGTGTAAAGCCACAGAAAGCCAGTAGCTGCGGTGGGAAAATAATTTCTAAGACTTCAAATTCATCATGGTCATCATGACCCCCTTGTCCCCCCCAAGTTATGCGCCTGGCTGGGCTGCTGCTTTGCACTACTTACCTGGCTACACATCCAAATCGCTGCGGCCAAACGCCACGTTTCTTACTGCACGTCAAAGGCCCATTCTTGAAGCACTGCTCCCTCTGCTGTCTGGTGTAGTCTTTAAAAAAAAAATTATGGTCACCTTTATTTAACTAGGCAAGCCAGTTTAAGAACAAATTCTTATTTACAATGACGGTCAAACCTGGACGACGCTGGGCCAATTGTGAGCCGCCCTACCGGACTCCGAAATCACGGCCGGATGTGATACAGCCTGCTGTATGTTATAATGAACAATTTGGGTCTATTATTTTTGTCGAGATATTTTATCTTTAATTCATATTTAAATATTCATATAGTGTAAATTAATAAAGTTTTTTGGTTCATTTCCTATTTACACAGAAGTGAGCCCTCGCCAGTTTTGTATGCATAACTTACCTCCTCTCTTCGTCGCTAGATGGCTCAAATGAATCATTTTTGTATGAACAGTGCCACGTTCGGTTGCCAAACGTTGTCGAACGTTGCAGATAGAAATGCCATGCTTGTTCTACATAACATATTTATTTCTGAACGTTCCAAAACGTTGTGTCCTGCTGAACGCGCCCAGCGAATGAGCCAGCGGTGTTCTGTTTCTATGGCAATGACACATACGCCCCAGATACAGCTCGATGACATGCGTAGCAACCGCCAGGTTTCTCAATTACATTTTAGACTAAAATCACATTTTCTTTGACACATTTATACATTTTCATATATTATGAATTTTCGTATTCCCATCTATTTCAGAGTGTCAAATCACAAGTCATAAAACAAACGAAATGTTCTTGAACATTCATTCATTCTTGAACTCCTTTCAGTAGTATCCCATGATGCATCGCCTTATTTTGTTGTAGCTGAGGGTGATAAGAAGACTGACACAGCCCATCCATCCTGTTTCTGCCGACAGAAGAGGAGCGTTTGGGGTCATCAACGATAACAATGCCTAACATGGCAGAACGGATTTAGCCACTGTAGCAATTACGACAAGAATTTATATATTTGAGAATATTTGACGATATCATATTTCTTTAGGGTAGGTATCACGGTAGGTTGTTAAATGTATAAACCCTTTTCCTCTCTGTTTGGTCAGTGGTAACACAGCAGCAGGACCCCTCGATTGAACCTGCCTCTCTGGTTAACGTTATCTATATGTCTATCTAGTTAGCTAAATTAGCATAGCTATCTATCTATTTGCAATGGTTCATTTTTTTTGTCATGCATTGTTTTGGAATGGTAAAATGCAATGGGGCCATGGTGAACATAACAAGATCTTCAAAATCCCATTTTCATGCAGCATAACTAGAGCTAGCTTCCAATAACTTTAGCTTACGCGTCAGCTAACGACGATTTTCTTGGTTGGATAGCTACCTAGCCATGTGTGACTGGATAGCTACCAATAAGTAATACTAGCTGACTTGCTGGTTGGTTGGCTACACAATGCCAAACGTATTTAACGTTGTTAGCTATCTATGACACGTTTAGCTAGCTAGCTATTTAGATTTGGAATGCAATACGACGATGTTGTTTACAAACATGTTGAGTGGCCTTAAACAATTGTTATGGACCGTTCAACGTTCGTCTCAATTACAGTGAACATTAAATTAAACAATTAGTTAACTACGGTATATGGCTAACATTAGCTAACTAGCTTTGCTGTCAAATCGATTTTGGATTGGAAAGTGCTGGTTGGTTGTCAGAAGCGCGTGTGATAGTCGGATCGGGTGCTGTCCGCAATGCAGGTGCTGAAACCTTAAACGCTCTACTATAAATTTTCGTAGGGCAATTCCACGGTAGCAGGATGATGCTGGGACTATGTTCACTTTAACATGTATAACAAACAAAAACTAACGATTGCAAAGTTAAACAAACCATACAACTCTATGCACGACTAATCACAATTTCAACTGAAAATTGTACAAAAACCGATTTACTTGTAGAACAGAACAGTTCTATAGTTGCCATCGCACGCTATTAGCATCCTAAGCACAGAGTGCCTGTAAATTCGTACAGATTTTGTTATTTTTGTGTTTTAAATTAGTTTTTGATAACATTTCATGTGTCTGCAGATTGACTGAAAGGTCAAACTTTTTGGCTAGCCTTTGTTTGAAAGACTCATCTGGACATATTGTTCCACCTGGCTGCCAATTCCTGATCTTTTGAGAACATAATTTGAGGAGTTGCGTGAAGCATGAGAGGAATGGGAGATGGAGGAATACAGCAGAAGGCTTGTAGAGAGGACGACTGGCTACTATTCTGAACTTTGTGTTGTGAGCTTTCTGGAACTCAGAGCTGCTGAGGCATCACCCAAGTAGATGCTGCACAGAGTGGAAGAGGAGAAGTCTCCGACTCCGGCTGGTTCCCAGACTTCCCCTCTACAAGATCATCAGCAGACTCCATCACCATCATCTTCCATTCTCTGTATAGCACCCTTCACTCAAGCCATGAACTGACCCTCTCCATCTTTGGAGGATGACGCTATCAAAGACTTGTCCTCTATTGGTTGACCTGTCATTATATATTGCTTGTTTGATTTTTGCTCTTGAAGTGATTTGAGATTCTATGAAAAGTGCTTTCGAAGTTTAATATGCACAAGGCCTACTTTTAACAATTTCCACAAAGTTTTACAAAAACACATTTACTTGAAGGACAGTGCAGATGCAAAGTTTGATAAAAGGACTGCACAAACTGTCATTCTGTTATCAAACTTTGCATCTGCACTGTTTTTCAAGGTAATGTGTTTTTGTAAAATTTTCAGTGGAAATAGTTACAAGTAGGCCTTGTGCTTATAGTTGTATAGTTTGTTTAACTTTGCAAGCGTTTGTTTTTGTGTAGCATAACATTTAAGTAAAATATATGATTCTCAGCCTCATTCTGTTATCGTGGAATTGCCCACTAGCATAAGGTATGTCTGACTTGCTTTTCCATTTGAATGACTAATGAATCCTACAAGGACACATTGTCTTATTGCTGCAAACCCAACCGGCTACCTGGCTGTTATGTTGAAAAGTGGAACTGTATAGATTTAATTTGGCACATTTTCTAGCAGATAAATAAATATAGGCTAAATGTCTTAATTGATTCTCCCAAAGCACATGGAAAGTTAATTCTGTCAACTGGAACAAAGTAGCCATTCAACAAAGGCATTTGCGCCACACCCACCCATCATGGTCCATAGAAAAGCTGTGAGTTCATGATAGCTCCAGAATACTCGAGGCAGCACCTGGCTAGGTGATTCGTAAGTGATTTTCTAAGTCTTACAGTAAGTGTGTTATACTTCTCCCCGCTTTTTTATCACAGTGGGTGTGTCTGGAGCATTAATCTGTTTTAGCGAAGGATGGTAGCTAGTGTGTCTTGCTGCTGCAGTTCATTGATTATTTATGTCTTCTGTGAGAGGAAATGCTTGTTGGTGTGTAAGGGGAAGGGCGAAAAGAGAATGGAGAGAGGAAAGGGGAGTTGGTGGGGAAGGGAGAGAGGAGAATGGAGAGAGGAAAGGGGAGTTGGTGGGGAAGGGAGAGAGGAGAATGGAGAGAGGAAAGGGGAGTTTGTGTAAGGGGAAGGGAGAGAGGAATGGGGAGTTGGTGGGGAAGGGAGAGAGGAAAGGGGAGTTGGTGTGTAAGGGGAAGGGAGAGAGGAAATGGGAGTTGGTGGGGAAGGGAGAGAGGAAAGGGGAGTTGGTGTGTAAGGGGAAGGGAGAGAGGGAAGGGGAGTTGGTGGGGAAGGGAGAGGAAAGGGGAGTTGGTGGGGAAGGGAGAGGAGAATGGAGAGGAAAGGGGAGTTGGTGTGGAAGGGAGAGAGGAGAATGGAGAGAGGAAAGGGGAGTTGGTGTGGAAGGGAGAGAGGAGAATGATGAGAGGAAATGGGAGTTGGTGTGTAAGGGGAAGGGAGAGGAGAATGGAGAGGAAAGGGGAGTTGGTGTGTAAGGGGAAGGGAGAGAGGAGAATGGAGGGAGGAAAGGGGAGTTATCACTTATCACAGATATTCCATTTTATCTTCAAAAGCAACATACATTTTGGATAACTGAGTATACCAAATCACGACAAAGGTAGAAAGAGGGTGGAGGGTTGTATGTTGATGGAATTACAATGTGATGTCATTAGATAATGTTGTTCATTTAATTTTGCCCTGTAATGTCACTGTGCTATCGCATTATCCGTAGTGATGGGAAAGGATTCTGGGAAGTAACCAGGCTTACTGGCATGATCAATGGGAACCTATCAAGCATCAAGCCTGATGCTTGGAAGGGGTGTGTGTGAGTGTCTGCCATCCAGGGTTTACAGGAAGGACTCAGGATTACTCATCTATTATAAATGATTTCTCTTAGTGCACTCTTTATGACACATCACTCCCTCTCTCTTTCTGTGATTAATCTGCTGTGTTGGGAGGTCAACTGATGTCCTTTGCTTCTGTACACACAGTGAGAGAATTTGACATGGCATTGCTATCACTGAAGAGCATGTCTTAAGAGGTGACACACAATTTATTATTCATGTTAGTAAAAGGATGATGCTATGAGATGTTTTATTGTAGCTTGCTAATGTATTCTGGGGGAATGCTCTCTGCTCTCAGAGGGGAAAATCAATGTGCTGTCTACTCAACTCAGTGGTGTTGTCTGGGAGAGATTGGAGACAATGGGGCTGCTGCTCTGTTCTGACTGACTGATGGTCTCTTACCTCACCCCTGGGCGCCGTCTCTGGCTGAGTACTGGATGCAAGGACGTCCAAGGAGGGAGGAAGGGAGGGAAGCAGGCCCAGCCTGCTGCTGGAGACTGGCTGCATCATGCCGCACCCTCTGTCACTGATGTTTGCTAATGTTCTCAAGATCTCTGAAAGCATTCTGTATTTACCCTCAGCAGCCTCATGTGCTTTGTGTACTGAAGTGGAGGAGTAGCCTGAGGTTCCACCTAGAGTTTGTTTGTCCTTTTGTAGCCTCGTTTTTTGGATGACCTGTTGATAATGACCTATTCGGCATATTATATACTGGATTTTTTTACTGTGTTAAAGTAGGCTTTTTGGCCAACCAACGGCGACGCTGATGAATAGTTTCCCCCGGAGGTTTGTCTTCTTTAGACGTAGACTGCCCACTGATAAAATCAATAGCTCGACATCAGCGTTTGTAAGCCAATTAGAGTAAGCAACAAAGGTATGACCCTATGTGCCCCCTCTCTCCTGGCAAAAAGCATTATAACGGTATTGACCGAGTAGCATTCCAAAGACAATCTCGAGATCGATAGTGTGCTATTTATAAATAAATAAAATATCCTGTGTGTTATCATGTTTGGGCATTAGGCTAGTCAATGACTACTTTATCAAGCCCAAGCAAGTGGCCAGGAGTTTGGATGGATTTGATGGAATTGTCTTGTAGTTGTAGTGACTGTTCAGTGTATCGTCCAAAGAGGACTATCATGGTCACTGTCATTGGCAGGCAAAGTAAAGCTGGAGCACATCCCAGTGGTCTATGGGTGAAAGGGTGAGCATTTAGGTTCAGCACTGAACCTCCGATAGTACGACTCTTGTTTTGATGTCTGTTTGTCGCCTGTGTTTGCAGGTCTCTAGGACTGGTGTGTGTCTGCTGCATTGTCTGCCATGGCATCCCACAATGGTACCCTGGAGAATCAGCTGCACAGCGCCCAGAAGAACCTGCTCTTCCTCCAGCAGGACCATGCCAAAACACTGAAAGGTCTACATGCAGAGATCCGCAGGCTACAACAGCACTGCACAGGTGAACATGCTGAACCTCAAATTGAACATGAACTGTGGCCACTATACCTAAATACATACACTTCATACTGCTACAGAATATAAAAACAAACTAGTGCAACCAAAATAAAACATTTTGAACACCTGGATTGCAATCACACTAGATAGACTATTACATTGAGTCATACATGCTGAATACTCATTTACAGTTCTGCCTGAACAACATGCACAGTTACATTAGATCACAGAACAGCAGCACTGCAAAGTTGAACAGGATTAAACATGAACAGAACACACCAGGGATCTTCAACTGGCGGCCTGCAGGACAAATGTGGCCCGCAGACTATTTTATTTGGCACCTAAATGTTTTCTGAGCCCAACATTTATTACATTTTGTTATTACATTTGTTTTTTTTAGACATAAGACTAAATATTTACCTCCAATTATTTGAATTTAGAAAATGTGTTCCCAACTGTTTCCACTCATAATTAGAGAGACATACACTACCGTTGAAAAGTTTGGGGTCACTTAGAAATGTCCTTGTTTTTGAAAGAAAAGCACTTTTGCCCATTAAAATAACATCAAATTGATCAGAAATACAGGTATAGACATTGTTAATGTTGTAAATTACTATTGTAGCTGGAAATGGTTGATTTAAAAAGGAAAAATAGGAATATCTACATTGGTGTACAGAGGCCCATTATCAGCAACCATCACTCCTGTGTTCCAATAGCACGTTGTTAGCTAATCCAAGGTTATCATTTTAAAAGGCTAGCACAGCTGAAAACTGTTGTTCTGATTAAAGAAGCAATAACACTGGCCTTCTTTCGACTAGTTGAGTATCTGGAGCATCAGCATTTGTGGGTTCGATTACAGGCTCAAAGTGGCCAGAAACAAAGAACTTTCTTTAGAAATTCGTCAGTCTATTCTTGTTCTGAGAAATGAAGGCTATTCCGCATGAGAAATTGCCAAGAAACTGAAGATCTGGTACAATGCTGTGACCTACTCCCTTCAAAGAACAGCACTAACTGGCTCTAACCAGAAAAGAAAGAGGAGTGGGAGGCCCCAGTGCACAACTAAGCAAGAGGACAAGTACATTGAGTTGTCTGTTTTCTCAAACTAGACACTACAAGTCCTCAACTGGCAGCTTCCTTAAATAGCACCCACAAAACACCCGTCTCAACGCCAACAGTGAAGAGGCGACTCCGGGATGCTGGCCTTCTAGGCAGAGTTCCTCTGTCCAGTGTCTGTTCTCCCATCTTAATATTTTATTTTTATTTGCCAGTCTGAGATATGGCTTTTTCTTTGCAACTCTGCCTAGAAGGCCAGCATCCCGGAGTCGCCTCTTCACTGTTGGCGTTGAGACGGGTGTTTTGTGGGTGCTATTTAAGGAAGCTGCCAGTTGAGGACTTGTGTGGTGTCTGTTTCTCAAACTAGACATTGTAATGTACTTGTCCTCTTGCTCAGTTGTGCATGTGCTCCGTAGCCTCTCACTCCTCTTTCTATTCTGGTTATAGCCAGTTTGCACTGTTCTGTGAAGAGAGTAGTACACAGCATTGTACCAGATCTTCAGTTTCTTGGCAATTTCTCGCACGGAATAGCCTTCATTTCTCAGAACAAGAAAAGACTGACGAATTTCAGAAGAAAGTTCTTTGTTTCTGGCCACTGAGCCTGTAATGGAACCCACAAATGCTGATGCTCCAGATACTCGACTAGTCTAAAGAAGGACAGTTTTATTGCTTCTTTAATCAGGACAACAGTTTTCAGCTGTGCTAACATAATTGCAAAAGTGTTTAATGATCAATTAGCCTTTTGAAATTATAAACTTGGATTAGCTAACACAACGTGCAGTTGGAACAGTAGTGATGGTTGCTGATAATGGGCCTCTGTACGGCTATCTAGATTTTCCATAAAAAAATCTGCCGTTTCCAACTACAATAGTCATTTACAACATTAACAATGTCTACACTGTATTTCTATTCAATTTGATGTTATTTTAATAACCTCTCTGGGATCGTTCGGGACGCTAGCGTCCCACTTCGCCAACAGCCAGTGAAATTGCAGGGCGCCAAATTCAAAACAACAAATCTCATAATTAAAATTCCTCAACCATACAAGTATTTTACACCATTTTAAATATAAAGTTGTCGTTAATCCAACCACAGTGTCCGATTTCAAAAAGGCTTTTCGGCGAAAGCAGAACATATCATTATGTTAGGTCAGCAACTAGTCGTCACAGAAAGCATTCAGCCATTTTCCAACCAAAGAGAGGTGTCACAAAAAGCAGAAATATAGATCAAATTAATCACTATAACCTTTGACGATCTTCATCAGATGACACTCCCAGGACTCAATGTTACACAATACATGTATGTTTTGTTCGATCAAGTTCATATTTACATCCAAAAACCTCAGTTTACGTTGGCGCCATGTTCAGAAATGCCTCCAAAACATCCAGAGAAATTGCAGAGAGCCACATCAAATAACATAAATACTCATCATAAACTTTGAAAGATACATGTTTTAGATAGAATTAAAGATACACTTGTTCTTAATGCAACCGCTGTGTCAGAGTTTTAAAAGCTTTACAGCAAAAGCACAATATTCAATAATCTGAGAAGTGTTCAGCCACAAAAGCAGGCCATACAGTTACCCGCCAAATTGTGGAGTCAACAAAAGTCATAAATAGCATTATAAATCTTCACTTTGCTGATCTTCGTCGGAATGCACTCCCAGGACTCCCACAAGAAATGTTTGTTTTGTTCGATTACGTCCATAAATGTCCAAATACCTCCGTTTTGTTCGTGCATTTAGTTCACTATTCCAAAGGCACAATGCGCAAGCGCAAAATCCAGACAAAGTCAAGAGTTCCATTACAGTTTGTAGGAACATGTCAAACGATGTTTACAATCAATCCTTAGGGTCTTTTTATAATAAATCTACAATAATATTCCAACCGGACAATAGCGTATTCATTAGAGGAAAAAGGAACGGCGCGCTCAGCCTAGTCCACTTGTTGAAACAGCTCTTATTCGACCCGCTTCCACAATAGAAGCTTCAAACAACTTTCTAAAGACTGTTGACATCTGCTGGAAGCCTTGGGAAGTGCAATCTGGCCCCATAGACACAGCATACTGGATAGGCAATCACTTAAATGAAACTACAAACCTCAGATTTTCACCTGCCATATGAGTTCTGTTATACTCACAGACATCATTCAAACAGTTTTAGAAACTTCAGAGTGTTTTCTATCCAATACTACTAATAATATGCATATATTAGCATCTGGGACAGAGTAGCAGGCAGTTTACTCTGGGTACCTTATTCATCCAAGCCACTCAATACTGCCCCCCTGTCACCAAGAAGTTTTAATGGACAAAAAATTATATTTTCTTTCAAAAACAAGTACATTCCTAAGTTACCCCAAACTCTTGAACAGTGGTATATGTGGTTATGTACCAATGTAATCAAGGTTTGAAATTATTGTTTTTGTCTGTTTTGGGCTTCTTGTGTCAATTTGCAGTGTAAAAATTATTTATAATTATGTTCCGGCCCCCTGACCATCCGCTCAAGAAAAATGAAAAAAACCATTTGGCCTGCGGCTGAACCTAGTTGATGACCCCTGGACTACACCATAAGTAAAGCATGACACCCTGGGCCACAAACCAGAGCACACCACAACAGAGTGGCTAGCCAGGGCCAGGTCCATTAATTCCATCGCTCTGTGCTTTGGCCGATTTGTCAAATGTCCTTGGACAATCTACTGCTAAGCTGGACTGTGACTCTCACTAATCCTGACCCATCTGTAGAGGCCTGCAATCTCACCTCTCCCCACTAGATACCTGCTTCTGCATAGGCTCTCTGAATAGCATGCTCCTTGATGCCACTGCACCGCTCCTGTCAGAGCTGAAGCTTTCACTTCCCGGCATGATCCTCTTCTCTTTTCACAGACTTGACCTATGAGCTGACAGTGAGAAGTTCAGATCCAACAGGTAAGACGTTTCCCAGGCCTTCCTCTATTACGTGACCCCAAGTACACACACATCCACACAGGTATGTTTCACACTTCACATTCCATTGCTAGAGCAATTGACTTGACTTTCTCGCACAATAACTAATAGCATAGTTATTGAGAGAATACTATGGATCTTTACTGGGATTGGCAGGCAGGGTCAGTTAATTTTCACATGATTTTTCTGTAGATTTAATTCTGTGGGAATCGTTTCTCTCTGTGTTTTGACTTGACTGCTGTCATTGTGTAAGTAATATAGGCCCTAGCAGTGCATTGTTGGATAGAGACATGGAATGTCGCCGATAATGTTTTACCAATCGCAATTACTTTGACACTGATTTCAATTTGATTGGAATACTTTAGAATTATGTGCTTTCAAATTAAATGTATACATTTTCTGTAAACTATCGTACTGGCAGTTGTATTATTAATGATGTTATGTAGCCTATGTGAACTAAGAATCACTCATATATATATATATATATATATATATATATGCTCTGCTTCAGGCTCTGCTTACCTTCACCCTGGCTGTTCAACAGTGACAGTGAACAGCCCAGGCCCTAAAACCTGCAACGCTATTAAATAAGACTTTTTGCAGCAGAGCAGAACAGAGGCCTCTTTATTTCTTTGCCCTGGGAATGGGAGAAAGCAGAAGGCTAGGGCTGTATCCTGGGAACACTTTTCCACCCAGGAAACAGTGCGCTGCAGCCGGAACCGCCTGCTGTTCAAGGCACTGTCCTCTTTTCACAGTCAGCTCATTGCCTAGCTCACAGCACAGCCCCCTCCCATACCCCATATTACCATGGACATGTAACAGAGTGAATTATATACACAGGAGAACTGCCCATGGGCCTGCATTAGAACCACATGGAGGTCTAACCTTGGAATCTGACCTGTAGGCTAGTAGACAGACTCAAAGAATTGATCAATAATTACAGGACAGCTATGCAATGGGGAAACAATATAGCAGTCAATGTGGTTGTTGTTAGATATTCAGTCAGTAATATAGAAACAGTTATCAATGGGAAGAGGTTAGCTCTGCCAGTAAACATGTCAGTGAACAGTTGTAACGAAGCCCTCCTACCCTCATGCTGACCTTTCAGGACATCATTACAGTCCTGATTAAGCCGCTGAAATAGCTCTATATACTAGCCAGAGAACAATGGGCTGATACACTCTGTAGCATCTCTAGCCATGGACCCAAGCAAAAAATTATGATAGGAAAGTAAAAACATCCTTTTCCTGAAATCGGAACTGTTTTAATCAGGCTTGATCTTTGGGCTACATTGGCTTGATATTTGATGTATTTTGTGCCACTGAATTATTGAATGGGAAATCAGTCAGTTCACTGTTACAGAATAAGAGTAGGTTCAGGTTGTATGACAGATAACATGTCTCAATGATACCTTGTGAATCCTGTAATGGGGAGGTGTTCTCCCTGGCTATTTGCAGTGCAGACAGTGTGGTACTGTGGGGACTATCAGAGACCGTAGCAGGTTAGTGTTGGACATCTTGCAGATTGCAGTGCAGGAAATTAGATGATGTGCCACAGCACTAATGCACAGTCTGCAACTTAGTGCAGCAGGCAGGACTCAGCGGCTCTAGCTTGGCTCCAAAACAAAGACAACCCCCCCCCCCCTCATTAAGCAGATTGGTATATTTCCTGACAGCCCAGTAGAAAATCAACATATACTCTAGTATTAGATGTAGATGGTTGTGTTGGGTAGATATCATTATCTAGGATCTACGGTATGATTTAGGTCTATCTATCTGATACAGAGAGCTAATAGCTAGGCTATATCTGTACCATAGCTGATTGTGAATGTGTGTTTGATCCTTGGGTTGGGGGGAGGCGATGTGTGGGCAGTGTTGAGCTGGCGAGGGAGGAGGAAGGGCAATAATGAAGGTCATAGGAGAGCTGTGCCCTTGCTATGGACCAGAGCTGTATTATGAGACAGGAGCTCTTGCCTCTCGCTCTGCCAACTGCTGACGAGTCTCTGTAGACATCCCTCTCGCCCACTCACATCAGCTGATAGGCTCAATTCGTGGCCAGTGGGTGCACTTAAAGTGCCTATGGGCAATTAGTGTGTGTGTGGAAGGTTGGATGTACAGTATGTGTAGCCTATATTTTATACAGAATTGCAGTGTGTGTGTGTGTTAAGCATTATTAGGATTTAAGTGACAGCGTTTTGTATTTCATTTGTAGTATCTGACATGTACACATGCCTACAGTATGTTGACTGCAGATGGTAGCCCTACCAGACCCAAAAGGAAAACAGCCTTTTGTCTATTCCTTATGGAATATTTTGAGGGGAATGGACCATGTTTTATTGTGGATCCAAATGAAGCAGGCTACTGTATTGGTGACAGTGAATACTGGGTTTCTGATGGTTGTGTTTGTTTTGTCTTCAAATACAGGTCTAACAGTGTGATTTGTTTGTGTTTGTGCAGACAGCAGTGAGGCACGCTGCAGGGAACTGCACAGTAAGTGCGAGGAGCTGGAGGCTCAGCTAAAGGTGAAGGAGGAGGAGAACACAGAGCTGCTGAGAGACCTGGAGCAGAAGAACGCCATGATCTCTGTCCTGGAGAACACCATCAAGGAGAGGGAGAAGAAGTACCTGGAGGAGCTGAAGATGAAGAGCCACAAGCTGGCTGTCCTGTCTGGGGAGCTAGAGCAGAGAGCCAGCACCATCGCCTACCTCACCTCTCAGCTCCACACCACCAAAAAAAAGCTCCTGGCAGGCAGTTCCTCCGAGGCCAGTCCCAACGTCAGCCCTGTGAGCTCCTACAAGCCCACCCCTCCCCCAGCTAAAGACCGGCAGCCTGGCCCTGAGACCCCTCGCCGCCGCATGAAGAAGAGCCTGTCTCAGCCGCTGCACTCTGAGTTAACCGAGGTATACCGGCTGGGTTCTGATGGGAGGAGGATGGTCCTACGGGAGGCGGTGGATGCCATGCCTGACCCCACCCCCTTCCTGCAGGCATCTCGAGACACCCCTGATCTGCAGATGGTACGAGACCGGCCTGCCGTCATCCCCCCCATCGCCTGTGATCGCTCGTCCAGCCCCCGCCACAGCCCGGCACGGGACCGCCAGCACCATGCACACGTGGGCGTTGCACACCGCACCCACCATTGCACCCCTCCCGTGGTGTCTCCTCAGCCAGAGCTGGAGATCCTGGCTGTGGACCAGGTCAATGGGGGCAAGGTGGTGAGGAAGCGCTCTGGGGCAGACAGAACAGTTTAACACACTCTCACACACAAGAGCAAGAAGGAGCATCACCTACTGTATAAATCACCTGCTTTTTATGCAACACTGCAATGAGCAAAGAAAGTAAAATGGAAAACAGACAAAAATACCACCATGCCAAATGTTTTGTTTTGAAACATGTGACTTACACATCCTGTCCTTTTTTTTTGCTTTGTCTCATCTCACTCTGTCATACCTTGTGCACATAAACTTATCCGCCAAACATCTGCATTATTGCCTGCTTACCTGGTGAATCCATACACATATTATCATCGTTAACTACCAGGGGTGAAAGTATATTTCATTTCTTACCAGTGCGGGACTACAGAAATTAGTCTACTTTGCTGACATGGACAAACGGATCAATAAAAACAATGTCTGATCCATATAATTGGCCTACGAAAAGGGGAGACACAAATACAATATGACGACCAGCTAACCTAGAGGAGGAAGTTATTGTCCAAAAAAACGAACAAAAGTGGCACTGACCCAATGACAGACAGTGAATATGCGCTATGACTATGCACACACCAGGGATATGGTCGATGTTCTCCGCTACTGCCAATATGATATGCTACTGTTCGCACAATTCGGTTAAGAATTTTGATAACTAAAAGACAGTGACAATATTTTCATTGTCATCTCTTTAAAGTAATAGCCAACAGTTTTTCCGCGATTGTACTTTTAAATATTGTGATATGCCTGGCTGGGTCTGTCCTTTTCAATGACAGTCACAACTCAACAATCATCAACATTATATATACACACAGTTGAAGTCTAACGTTTACATACACCTTAGCCAAATACATTAAACTCCGTTTTTCACAATTCCTGACATTTAATCCTAGAAATTAAAAAATCCCTGTCTTCGGGTCAGTTAGGATGACCACTTTATTTTAAGAATGTGAAATGTCAGAATAATAGTTTATTTCAGCTTTTATTTCTTTCATCATATTCCCAGTGGATCAGAAGTTTACATATACTCAATTCGTATTTGGTAGCATTGCCTTTAAATTGTTTAACTTGGGTCAAATGTTTCAGGTAGCCTTCCACAAGCTTCCGAGAATAAGTTGGCCCATTCCTCCTGACAGAGCTGATGTAACTGAGTCAGGTTTGTAGGCCTCCTTGCTCGCACACACCTTTTCAGTTCTGCCCACAAATTGTCTATCGGATTAAGTTCAGGGCTTTGATGGCCACTCCAATACCTTGACATTGTTATCCTTACGTCACAACTTTGGAAGTATGCTTGGGGTCATTGTCCATTTGGAAGACCAATTTAACTTCCTGACTGATGTCTTGAGATGTTGCTTCAATATATCCACATAATTTTCCACCCTCATGATGCCATCTATTCTGCAAAGTGCACCAGTCCCTCCTGCAGCAAAGTACCAACACAACATGATGCTGCCACCCCCGTGCTTCGCAGTTGGGATGTTGTTCTTCGGCTTGCAAGCAAACATAACGATGGTCATTATGGCCAAACAGTTCCATTTTTGTTTCATCAGACCAGAGGACATTTCTCCAAAAAGTACGATCTTTGTCCCCATGTGCAGTTGCAAACCGTAGTCTTGCTTTTTTTTAATGGTGGTTTTGAAGCGATGGCTTCCCTGCTGAGTGGCCTTTCAGGTTGTCGATACAGGACTCGTTTTACTGTGGATATAGATACTTTTGTACCCGTTTCCTCCAGCATCTTCACAAGATCCTTTGCTGTTGTTCTGGGATTGATTTGCACTTTTCGCACCAAAGTATGTTCATCTCTAGGAGACGGAACACGTCTCCTTCCTGAGCGGTATGACGGCTGTGTGGTTCCATGGTGTTTATACTTGCATACTATTGTTTGTACAAATGAACGTGGTACCTTCAGGCATTTGGAAATTGCTCCCAAGGATGAACCAGCCTTTTGAGGTCTTGGGAAAATCAAAAGAAATCAGCAATGATAAGCAAAGAGGCACTGAGTTTGAAGGTAGGCCTTGAAATACATCCACAGGTACACCTCCAATTGACTCAAATTATGTCAATTAGCCTATCAGAAGCTTCTAAAGCCATGACATAATTTTCTGGAATTTTCCAAGCTGTTTAAAGGCACAGTCAACTTTGTATGTAAACTTCTGACCCACTGGAATTGTGATACAGTGAAATACAGTGAAATAATCTGTCTGTAAACAATTTTTGGAAAAATTACTTGTCATGCACAAAGTGATGTCCTAACCGACTTGCCAAAAATATAGTTTGTTAACAAGCAATTTGTGGAGTGGTTGAAAGAAGTTTTAATGACTCCAACCTAAGTGTATGTAAACTTCTGACTTCAACTGTGTGTGTCTGATATATATATATATATATATATATACATACAAAAGTATGTGGACACCACTTCAAATTAGTGGATTCTGCTATTTCAGCCACACCCATTGCTGACAGGTGTATAAAATCGAGCACAAAGCCAAAGGATCTCCATAGAGAAACATTGGCACTCGAATGGCCTTACTGAAGAGTTCAGTGACTTTCAATGTGGCACCATCATAGGATGCCACCTTTCCAACAAGTTAGTTTGTCAAATTTCTAGAGCTGCCCTGGTCAACTGTAAGTGCTGTTATTGTGAAGTGGAAACGTCTAGGAGCAACAATGGCTCAGCTCAGCCACACAAGCTCACATAACGGTACTGAGGAGTGCTGCAGCGCATAAAAATCCTCTTCCCTAGGTTGCAACACTCACTACAGAGTTCCAAACTGCCTCTGGAAGCAAAGTTAGAACTGTTCGTCGGGAGCTTCCTTGAAATGCGTTTCCATGGCCAAGCAGCCACACACGAGCCTAAGATCACCATGCGCAGTGCCAAGCATCGGCTGGAGTAGTGTAAAGCTCGCCGCCATTGGACTCTGGAGCAGTGGAAACGCGTTCTCAAGAGTGATGAATCACGCTTCACCATCTGGCATGTCCGACAGACTAATCTGGTTTTGGCGGATGCCAGGAGAATGCTACCTGTCCCAATGCATAGTGCCAACTGTAAAGTTTGGTGGAGGAGGAATAATGGTCTGGGGCTGTTTTTCATGGTTCGGGCTAGGCCCCTCAGTTCTCGTGAAGCGGAACATTAACACTACAGCATACAATGACATTGTAGACGAATCTGTGCTTCCAACTTTGTGGCTACAGGTTGGGGAAGGCCATTTCCAGTTTCAGCATGACAATGCCCCCGTGCACTAAGCGAGATCCATACAGAAAGGGTTTGTTGAGATCGTGATCGGTATGGCAGAACTTGACTGGCCTGTATAAAGCCCTGACCTCATCCCCATCGAACACCTTTGGGATGAAGCCCAACATCAGTACCCGACCTAACTAATGCTGGTGGGTGAATGTTCCAACATCAAGTGGAAAGCTTTCCCAGAAGAGTGGAGGCTGTTATAGCAGCAAAGGGGGGACCAACTGTATGGGACAGATACCCCCTTACTTTCACCCCTGGTTACTACTACAGTTAATTAAGTTATCCATCCATACTTCATCTGGTCAGCAATATTGTCCAGTCATGTCAACAAGCTACTGTATATAATAAAGTACATGCTATAGAAGTTAACTAATACTCCCTGAATGTTTTTCATTTTATTGTGAAGTCATGTCACTATATGGACAAACAGGAAAGAATCACACTTTCCAATTACCAATTAATTTGTTCTTTATGCGGTTTAAGAATTGGTCAAATCGGGCGGTGTACAGTATGTGTTCTTTATGTGGAAGCAAGAGTGAGGTGTGTATGTGTCATGTATGTAACACATGGCAATGTCATAGCTTTCACTAAGACATTGTAGACACGCAACTTTGTGATATCTGTAAATATGCAATGGATTTATTTATTGGTTGGTTGTTTTACTTTTAATATAGAAAAATACATCAAGTATCAAAATAACGGCATTATATAATCACTTATTGTCATTCTTCTCACATCACACGTATCCTTGAATACTATGTATATGACAATATAATAAAGTGGTCCTTTTTCTTACTAATGTGGTGTGTGTTGGAAAGAATCTAACCTCTGTCAAAAGCTTTCACCACATCAGCCAAGCATGGGAGCCGAGCCTAGGAAGAATCTGAAGCAGAAACTGCTTGAAGTTTCAGGCTTCCAGTGGACATACAGTAGGATGAGAAACATGCAGTGGCAATTTAAGCATGTACATCTTGGTGGGGCATACTTAATATTTTTAGATGCATGCCAGCAAAGCCACTACACAACACTAAACAATTCATTAATTGCACTATAATGGTGACAAACGGTGCCCACAAACTGTTAGGGCCTACATAAAGCAGTCCCAACAGCAGAGCTTTCTTTTCAGCACCATGTAGTGAATTAATCCTTACCCCTGCTACACCTGGCTATCAGCAGAGCCTTGTCTGGAAGCGAAACATTTAATTCAGCCTCATTAATTGCCTTTTAACAACACATACTACCGTTCAAACATTTGGGGTCACTTAGAAATGTCCTTGTTTTCCTGGAAAACATACATGAAATGAGTTGCAAAATGAATAGGAAATTTAGTCAAGATGTTGACAAGGTTATAAATAATGATTTTTAATTGAAATAATAGTCTTTCAAACTTTGCTTTCATCAAATAATCCTCAATTTGCAGCAATTACAGCCTTGTAGACCTTTGGCATTCTAGTTATCAATTATTTGAGGTAATCTGAAGAGATTTCACCCAATGCTTCCTGAAGCACCTCCCACAGTTGGATTGGCTTGATGGACACTTCTTACCTACCATGCGGTCAAGCTGCTCCCACGACAGCTCAATAGGGTTGAGATCCGGTGACTGTGCTGGCCATTCCATTATAGACAGAATACCAGCTGACTGCTTCCTCCCTAAATAGTTCTTGCAAAGTGTGGAGCTGTGCTTTGGGGTCATTGTCCTGTTGTAGGAGGAAATTGGCTCCAATTAAGAGTTGTCCACAGGGTATGGCATGGCATTGCAAAATGGAGTGATGGCCTTCCTTCTTCAAGATCCCTTTTACAAATCTCCCACTTTTACCACCCCCAGACCATCACATATCCTCCACCATTCTTGGCAGATGGCGTCAAGTACTCCTCTAGAATCTTTTCTGCATCTCATGAATGTTCTTCTTTCTGATCCGAACATCTCAAACTTAGAGTCGTCAGTCCATAACACTTTTTTACCCAATCTTCCTCTGTCCAGTGTCTGTTATTTTGCCCATCTTAATATTTTATCTTTATTGGCCAGTCTGAGATATGACTTTCTTTGCAACTCTGCCTAGAAGGCCAATATCCCAGAGTCGCCTCTTCACTGTTGACGTTGAGACTGGTGTTTTGCGGGTATTATTTAATAAAGCTGCCAGTTGAGGACTTGTGAGGTGTCTGTTTCTCAAACTAGACATTGTAATGTACTTGTTCAAGTGTGCACCGGGACCTCCCACTCCTCTTTCTATTCTGGTTAGAGCCCGTTTGCACTGTTCTGTGAAGGGAGTAGTACACAGCGTTGTACCAGATCTTCAGCTTCTTGGCAATTTTTCGCATGGAATAGCCTTCATTTCTCAGAACAAGAATTGATGTTATGAATCCCTTTTGGCCCGACAGTCTAGGGGGGGGGGGGTGACGAGACCCGTAACATAACATGCAAATTATAATCGTGAAAAAGCAAGAGCGAGAACGAAATAACCATAGACAACTAAATTACCGTCAAACACTCATGGTTTATTTGAAAACACACGGTAATGGGGGGAGCAGGAAAAGGGGCTGAGCTGGACCCAAGGAAAGACATAATATGTATCCAAAAACACCCCTAAGCTAGACTAGCCTACTTCACCAACAGCTAACTAACTAACCAAAAATACAGTGGGTGGTCCGCCAAGTTCTAACTAGTGTTTTTATACAAAGTGTTCCTACGGGTAATGTATGCCCATGGGCGAATTATCCTGGTACCCCCTTTTCCCACCGTCAAACAAACACCATAACAAAACCAATACTCACAGGTGGTTGCAGTTGCAAAAACCAAACAAGAGATCTACAGACAGATGGCATTGACAGAGAGATTGCGCTCCAGAGGAAACAACTGAATGGCTTTTTAAACCAAGGGAAAGGGGATGTGATTGGGTAATGGAAACAGGAGGTGGTGTGTCTTCTGATTAGCGACTGATTGATGACGGGAGAGGGAGAGAAAATAAATACACACAGGATACACACACAGGTTACCTCTATCCGTAACAATAGACATGAGTTTCAGAAGAAAGATCTTTGTTTCTGGTCATTTTGAGCCTGTAATCGAACCCACAAATGCCGATGCTCCAGATACTCAACTAGTCTCAAGAAGGCCAGTGTTATTGCTTCTTTAATCAGAACAACAGTTTTCAGCTGTGCTAACATAGTTGCAAAAGGGTTTTCTAATGATCAATTAGCCTTTTAAAATGGTAAACTTGGATTAGCTAACACAACGTGCCATTCAAACACAAGAGTGAAGGTTGCTGATAATAGGCCTCTGTAAGCCTATGTAGATATTCCATTTAAAATCTGCCATTTCCAGCTACAATAGTCATTTACAACATTAACAATGTCTACACTGTATTTCTGATCAATTGAGGTTATTTTAATGGACAAAATGTGCTTTTCTTTCAAAAACAAGGACATTTCTAAGTGACCCCAAACTTTTGTACTGTATAGCTGATATGGCTGACTTGCTTCAACAAATGTTGTTTCTACTGACAATTGAGATGTGAAAACTATGGCATAAGGGGTAGAAGAGCGGATAAGAGGCAATCCGTAGTTTCGATTAAGACATTAATGAGCGAGCTAGGACGGACGTAGTCAATATAAATATTTGTTCAGCACTTTTGAAATGTACAGCGATAGAATTCAGAACATGGGCCGTTCTTACAGTATTCTCCCTGTACACCAAGTCAGAACTAGGATAAATAAAGGGGGCATATAAGCAGACAGTGAAAGCTCTTAAAATATTCAATGATTAAATTTCTGTACAACAGGCTATAGGCTACATGTGCACCACCAAGTCAGAAGAGTAGGCTAAATTATGAGGGGGAAATGGGCCAAATTATTAGGGTGAGGCACATGGGCTACTAACAGCTTACTACATACACTTAGTATTACTTTCTTAGCTATAGTATACATATCTCCCTGGCATATTTAATCATTTATGCAGCAGCATACAATACATTTTTGTACTCACCTTGTTGTGCTGTGCTCACTTGAACAGGAAGGTGGCACGGCGATCCTTCTTGTGGGCTCTAGAAAGAGGCCAACATCTCGACTTGGAATTCTGAGTTGGATGACCGTTCAAAATTCTTTTCCATATTTTCCCAGTTGGAGTTAGTTTTATCCAAGTTCCCAGTTGTCTTGAACTCACAAAAGTACGAGATTTCCCAGTTCAGAGTTTCCAGTTGTTTTGAACGCTGCAGAAGTCATGCTGGATTGACAGCATGGCCAATGTATTAAAACTTTTCTGCCCCATGGCATTACTCCCTTTTTCGTAATATCCAATTGGTAGTTACGATCTTGTCTCATCGCTGCAACTCCCATACGGACTCGGGCATAGTCAGCTGTGACACAGCCTGAGATTGAACTCGGGGCTGCAGTGGCGCATTAGTACTCATTGTTGAATATGCAATTTCCCACTTGTTGTGTAATGATACGTTTTATGACCAGGATTGAAAAGGATTTGCCAGTAGATTGCTGACTTAATGTATGATGATGACTCCTTGTCTAGCTTGCTAGTTAAGATTTAGAAAGTATGATGTTGACATGATCCGTCCAATCAAAGCTATGGTAGATATAATGCGATTTCAAGCCAAGGGGCTTGAATTTTCAAGCTCTACAAAAGAAATCAACCAAGATCTCAGAAAAAAAATTGTAGACCTTCACAAGTCTAGTTCATCCTTGGGAGCAATTTCCAAACGCCTGACGGTACCACGTTCATCTGTACATAAATCAACTTGGGGGAGTGGATATTTACTGCTGAGGCCTTAGAAATCACTGGAACTATTGTATCTCTCTTGCAAGTTTGTATAGCTGTGTATGCATGGGCTTGGTCTGAGGAGTAGCAGGCAATTTTTTAAATATATATATATATATTTTTTTGTATTGGGTGTACACCTTATGAAATGTTAACAAGACGACCAATGAACACCCCAGGGGTGAGACCTATGACTGACCGACAGATAGATATAACTAAGACATGTGACCATTTTGAGTACATGAAGGAACTAACTTCTGTTGTAAGTTTTCTCCACGCTCACGCTAGGAAAGCAGCAGAACCAATCCAAGAGATCCGGATGGCACCATCTCTCCAATCCCAGGCTTCTCCCAGGTTGGCAACCATCCTGCTTTAGAACACAGAGGAGGAAAGAGGCTGAGATCCACCAATGAGGAGGGGCCAGAGGAGAAATGGGGGAGACCACAGCCAGAGGGCCGAGACCAAAGGCCAGAAGAACCAACAGAGGGTTCTGCCACAGAACCTGAAGAGTCATCAGATGTCGAGGACACCATCCTACGCACACACTATGGTAATCGCAACCATGGAAACACACATGCAGGGTATTTATTGCTCTCCAAATCCTACTCGTTCCCTTTGTGGATGGAGATGTGGAGAATAATGAATGGGTGAAGGCAGTGACATACGTAGGATTACAGGGAAAGGGGAACACATTTGGCACACGGGTAATGATTTTCCATAAACCCACCTCAAAAGCCTTTGCTTGGGGAACCCAGGCAGTACCAACTGGAAAGAATGATTTTATGCAAAGGAACATTACCAGGGTTCGACAAAGAAACAACAATTATTCTATTCTGATGTTGGTCAATAGGGGGAAGGAATCAGCATAGGAAGGTGGATTATCCAATGGCACAACAGGTAATAGTTCAGATGCAGCTAAAGAATTGAAGGAGTGTGGATCCATTGAGATTAAATGACCATGGTTGACAAAGGTTCCTAGCGTACAAGGTAATGGCTAAATGTCCTCTAGTCTGATGAAACAAAAATAGAACTGTTTGGCCATAATGACCATCGTTATGTTTGGAGGAAAGAAGGGGAGGCTTCCAAGCCAAAGAACACAATCCCAACTGTGAAGCATGGGGGTGGCAGCATCATGTTGTGGGGGTGCTTTGCTGCAGGAGGGACTGGTGCACTTCACAAAATAGATGGCATCATGAGATGGAAATTATGTGGATATATTGAAGCGACATCAGTCAGGAAGTTAAAGCTTGGTCGCAAATGGGTCTTCCAAATGGACAATGACCCCAAGCATACTTCCAAAGTTGTGGCAAAATGGCTTAAGGACAACAAAGTCAAGGTATTGGAGTGGCCATCACAAAGTCTGACCTCAATCATATAGAAAAGTTGTGGGCAGAACTGAAAAAGTGTGTGCGAGCAAGGAGGCCTACAAACCTGACTCAGTTACACCAGCTCTGTCAGAAGGAATGGGCCAAAATTCACCCAACTTATTGTGGGAAGCTTGTGGAACGCTACCCAAAACGTTTGACCAAAGTAAAAAAAATTAAAGGCAATGCTACCAAATACGAATTGAGTATATGTAAACTTCTGACCCACTGGGAAAGTGATGAAAGAAATAAAAGCTGAAATAGATCATTTTAGATTTTGCGTGACGTAGTGTCCCCGCAGTGATGTAGTGTCACTGCGCAACTAGAGATCATGGCGATTTTCAAACACGGGGCAACTAGAGAACATTACCAACCTCTACGCTCAGTATTTTCCGCTGACTGCTCCACCACCACAGAAAGCACTGAGCTAGGCTGAAACACCTGCATTTTGGAGTTGCCTTATTCGAGAAAGCAAAAACGAGACCTTGTTTGTATGCGACTTTAACTTTTTTTCTAACATTGTTTGCAAACTGATATGTGACACATATTAATGCCAAAATAACATGCAAAACAGGAAAAAAATAATAATGTTTCTTTTTTATTTTAGCTAAACAGGTGGGGCTCAAAACAGGTGGGGCTCAAAACAGGTGGGGCTCAAAACAGGTGGGGCTCAAAACAGGTGGGGCTCTGAATGATGTGTTGCCACTGGAAACAGGTCATTCATTACACAGTGTGTTTTTGCAACTATTGTAACACCGGGTGTGTGTAAAATTAGACGAACACTATCACACTGCCATGATACTGTTACAACACAAGTACTATGTTTTAAAGTAGATATTTTACAATACATGTAGGTTTGGTCAAAGGCAAAATGGCAAGACGGCATCTTTTATTGGTAATAAAGTGTGGGACAGCTTCTTTCTGTGTATAAATGAAAACAACTAGTTTCCACAAACTCATAATGTTCAGTTATGATTATTGGCTAACCATTAAGACGTTGGTTTATCCCATGGGAGACCTAGATTCAGATCCCGACCGTGACTATGGCGCCCAACTGTGGAACGTTCTCTTGGGGGAGGAGGTCGGGTCAAAGGGAGGTGAATGTAGCAGATGTTGAGTCGGGCTCATGACCTCGTGATATAGCCCTGCTTGCAACTTCAAAATCAGTGTCACCCAGTGGGAATTTCCTATTGGGCTAACGGTTAAGACTCACAGTTTCTACTGTGGGGGACCTGGGTTCAGATCCCACCTTTGACATCTGCATGCATTCTCAGTTACTTCTCATTCTCATTCCCTCTCTCCAGGAGTCTGCTCTACATCCAGCAGAGGTCCTCCTCTCAGAAACACAAGTAACCTGGTGTATGTGTGAAGCAGATAACGAGTGTCCTCTAGTGGCAAGAGATGTAATAAATAAACAACAATCTCGAAGTATATATATATATACAATTGCTGTGCAGATACAAGTCTACTTGCGTGATTTGGTGATCCATGCTTATGTGATGAGAACCTTGCCTGAGACCTGAAGATGTGTTAGACAGTCTAGTTTCAAGCTGGGGTGGACTGGCTGTCTGGCATTTTGGGCAAATGCCAGATTGGTGGTCCATTTTTAGCCCAGTGGGCCTGTCTAACTATGTTTTATGCAAAATTATAATTATCTGGCTAATAATAATGGGGGCCTTAAGGAAAATAATGGGCCAATGTGCCGATTTTTGGTCTCAGTCCACCCCTGGTTTCAAGTCTCCGGCAAGGGTAGTCATATGTGACGGACTGCATTAAGACTGTGTTAGACTGTTGAGATAAAGCCTAGGCATTGGTCCTGTGACTTGGATGGGTCTCTTCAAGGACGAGGTCAAAGGGGGGTGAAGTGTACCGCAGGAGGTTCGGGGACCACGCTCGTGTGAAGAGTGTCTTGTTTGAGACTTTAAAAATAGCATTGTCTGGTTTATAGGATACCTGGGTTAGAACACAGTCAGTCAAGCTAACATGACTTCATATCTCAGCCAAGGTTGCTCATCATATAGCCTCGCAAGCGACCTGATCCCGCAAGCTTACATGAATGGTTCGCTACACGTGGTAATCAGTCTGGTAATTACGAGGTTACTCATCACATGGATGGACCACCAAACCAACTATATTGCGCTCTCATTAAATGAGGTGCACAGATCCTTATGCTTGTGTATTGTTGTTGTGCATTAGGTCCGATTTCGAATCCCAGTCAGTTATATTGGTGCCATGATCTCTGAGTATGAAGTCAAAGGGGGGGTGAAATGCAACCCAGGTGGTTCGATGAACCTTGCTGGAGACTTGAAGACTTGTGTTAGCTTCTTGAACTAATTCCTATGGGCTTTATCTAAGTGGGCTAACATGGTCTTGTGACAGGAAGGAGACCTGGTTCGAACCCAGTCAGTAACAAGAGTAAGATTAAAAAGGGGAACAGAAGGCACATCCATGCTCCAGAGAGTCTCAGCTTTCAGGAATGGGGTCATAATGGCTTATAGCCAAAGCGGCTCAAACGCTGGAGATAAATTCATAGAAAGAAAATAAATTGAGCATGCCACATTGGCATCAGAAACGACCAGAATCTTCTATTTACCACAGAGAGCGTTTTATTCTATATGTTCTCCTCTACTTTTTCTGTCTGGCAAAGTACCAGGATGTTGTCTTTGGTTTTGATTCTGAATAAAGAGCACTGAATTTGGAAACTGAATCGGAATGCATCTGAGAAGTTGATTAAATTAAACTTTGATTAACTTAAAATTATGGTTTGTAAACTTGATACACAGACAATGCAATATCTACCATATTGAAACTGAATATATGAATATTGAATTTGAATATTCAATCAAATGTAAATTGGATTTGCATTCAATTCCGTTTCAAATCATGAAAGTTCAATTTATGAATTTAATGTTTAAATTTGTGTATTAAACATTCTAAAATTTTACATTGAAAATTCAATATCCCAATACAAATTATAAATATCAAATACAAATCTCTGTTGGCACTGAAATCGCTCCATATGTGGTTCTAGGGCCAAAGGTCTCTCAAAGCAATATTTTCCAGACTAGTACCTAAAGCAACATATCACCAAAAACCCTTCACATAGGTGTGGTCTGCCACATAAATGCATATAAATCAATCAAGGATATTCGTATTGTAACACAATTTGGACAGGTTGGTTGTTTAGCAACAAAACTGAGGCATGTGGAACTAAGGGGCAAAACGGACAGGGTTGGCTTAGATTGTTGACAGCATGGAAACTATATTTAGTCTCCAATGTTTATTAGCATTGACATGAAATCTGTCAAAACACCTTAAAACAAGACATGGTATCAATAACAAGATGAAACTAACTACTTACGTTTCCACACATGGCAGTTTCTTTTCATTCTCGCTAGCAATCTGGCCATCCAGAATCACAACAGGCTAACTTCTGCCACATGGAAGCACACATCGTTTTAGTGACGTTGTCAACGAATCCATCAATTTGAAAGAACATTCATATCAACCACAGAGTGGCGCTATAACAGGCACAAATGTATATCTTGATCTGTTTGACGTGAGTGATGCTCAGAGATATGAGTCGAGCTAACCATGCAAATTCTCAGACGCCACAGGCCCAATTTAGACTAAACTTGGGTGAATGATGCATCCTGCCATAGGGATCCACTATATACAAAATGACACTGATTGGCCCAAGGGGTGCTGTATAGTAATCAACTGTACGTATATTAGTCACACAATATCTCAGGCACCACTGGTTTTCTTCAGTGAATGACAGATTTAGCAATTTTACAAAATTACACTGATTGACCCAAGAGGGGTGCTGCATCATTTGTGGGGGACTACATGTTTACTGTTGCCTTTTTTTCCTCTTACTATTATCCATCCTGATGCCCAGTCACTTTACCCTGCCTTCATGTACATATCTACAGTTGAAGTCAGAAGTTTAAATACACCTTAGCTAAAAACTCAATTCCTGACATTTAATCCTAGTAAAAAGTCCCTGTCTTAGGTCAGTTAGGATCAACACTTCATTTTAAGAATGTGAAATGTCAGAATAATAGTTGAGAATGATTTATTTCAGCTTTTATTTCTTTCATCACAATCCCAGTGGGTCAGAAGTTTACATACACTCAATTAGTATTTGGTAGCATTGCCTTTAAATAGTTAAACTTGGGTTAAACGTTTTGGGTAGCCTTCCACAAGCTTCCCACAATAAGTTGAGTGAATTTTGGCCCATTCCTCCTGACAGAGCAGGTGTAACTGAGTCAGGTTTGTAGGCCTCCTTGCTCACACACGCTTTTTCAGTTCTGCCCACAACTTTTCTATATGATTGAGTTCAGGGCTTTGTGATGGCCACTCCAATACCTTGAATTTGTTGTCCTTAAGCCATTTTGCCACAACTTTGGAAGTATGCTTGGGGTCATTGTCCATTTGGAAGACCCATTTGCGACCAAGCTTTAACTTCCTGACTGATGTCGCTTCAATATATCCACATCATTTTCCACCCTCATGATGCCATCTATTTTGTGAAGTGCACCAGTCCCTCCTGCAGCAAAGCACCCCCACAACATGATGCTGCCACCCCCGTGCTTCACGGTTGGGATTGTGTTCTTCGGCTTGCAAGCCTCCCCCTCTTTCCTCCAAACATAACGATGGTCATTATGGCCAAACAGTTCTATTTTTGTTTCATCAGACTAGAGAATATTTCTCCAAAAAGTACACTATTTGTCCCCATGTACACAGTTGCAAACTGTAGTTTGGCTTTTAAATGGCGTTTTGGAGCAGCGGCTTCTTCCTTGCGGAGGGGCCTTTCAGGTTATTTCAATATAGGGCTTGTTTTACTGTGGATATATATACACGTTTGTACCCGTTTCCTCCAGCATCTTCACAGGGCCCTTTGCTGTTGTTCTGGGATTGATTTGCACTTTTCGCACCAAAGTACGTTAATCTCTAGGAGACAGAACACGTGTCCTTCCTGAGCAGTATGATGGCTGCGTAATCCCATGGTGTTTATACTTGCGTACTATTGTTTGTACAGATGAACGTGGTACCTTCAGGCATTTGGAAATTGCTCCCAATGATAAACCAGACTTGTGGAGGTCTACAATTGTTTTTCTGAGGTCTTGGCTGATTTCTTTTGATTTTCCCATGATAAGCAAAAAGGCACTGAGTTTGAAGGTAGGCCTTGAAATACATCAACAGGTACACCTCCAATTGACTCAAATTATGTCAATTAGCCTATCAGAAGCTTCTAAAGCCATGACATCATTTTCTGGAATTTTCCAAGCAGTTTAAAGGCACAGTCAACTTAGTGTATGTAAACTGGAATTGTGATACAGTGAATTATAAGTGATATAATCTGTCTGTAAACAATTGTTGAACATTTTTATTAATTATTAACCGACTTGCCAAAACTATAGTTTGTTAACAAGAAATGTGTGGAGTGGTTGAAAAACGAGTTTTAATGACTCCAACCTAAGTGTATGTAAACTTCCAACTTCAACTGTACCTCAAATACCCCAATTCTCATGTATTTTATTGTCCCCCACATTGAAATTGGGAAGGGACTGTGAATCTGTCAGTACGTTCGTCACACACGATATCTCAGACAGTACTGGCCCGATTTTTGATGAAACCTGGGTGAATTACGCGTCTTGTTATAGTGATCTGGCATTTGCAAAATTACACTGATTGGGCCAAGGTGGGAGCTTATAGTAATTACCTAAAATATCATTAGTGGAGGATGACGACATGTTTACTGTTTGCATCATTTATGTTACAAAAGAAAAGGGCTGGCTCATCTAGTAGATCTACTGCATTTTCTATGTATTATTTATAGGCAGAGAAGGGCCTCATATTGTATCATAGGTTGAAAGATGCGGAGAGACAGCTTATGGGATGAATAAAATTGTGGGCATAATTGCATTACTTACCTATAGCCTACATTTCCATATCTAGACACAAGATGGCACTATACTATCAGTACAGACTCAACGCCAAATATTTATATCAAAAGACTAAATACAGCATACAGGGATAGAACAAATAGGCGTAGTGATTGAGGAGACACAGGCAGAGCACGGCTTGAACCATGTAACTATGGAGTTACAGAACAAGTACAGGACTACCTCCTGACATAGAGGTCCAGACCTCTTAGTGCAGACTGTAGTAGGTTACACTATATATATATATACTGCTCAAAAAAATAAAAGGAACACTTAAACAACACAATGTAACGTTTGGCATTTGCCAGAGAACACCAAGATTGGCAAATTCGCCACTGGCGCCCTGTGCTCTTCACAGATGAAAGCAGGTTCACACTGAGCACATGTGACAGATGTGACAGAGTCTGGAGACACCGTGGAGAACGTTCTGCTGCCTGCAACATCCTCCAGCATGACCGGTTTGGCGGTGGGTCAGTCATGGTGTGGGGTGGCATTTCTTTGGGGGGCCGCACAGCCCTCCATGTGCTCGCCAGAGGTAGCCTGACTGCCATTAGGTACCGCGATGAGATCCTCAGACCCCTTGTGAGACCATATGCTGGTGTGGTTGGCCCTGGGTTCCTCCTAATTAAAGACAATGCTAGACCTCATGTGGCTGGAATGTGTCAGCAGTTCCTGCAAGAGGAAGGCATTGATGCTATGGACTGGCCCGCCCGTTCCCCAGACCTGAATCCAATTGAGCACATCTGGGACATCATGTCTCGCTCCATCCACCAACACCACGTTGCACCACAGACTGTCCAGGAGTTGGCGGATGCTTTAGTCCAGGTCTGGGAGGAGATCCCTCAGGAGACCATCCGCCACCTCATCAGGAGCATGCCCAGGCGTTGTAGGGAGGTCATACAGGCACATGGAGGCCACACACACTACTGAGCCTCATTTTTACTTGTTTTAAGGACATTACATCTAAGTTGGATCAGCCTGTAGAGTGGTTTTCCACTTTAATTTTGAGTGTGACTCCAAATCCAGACCTCCATGGGTTGATAAATTTGATTTCCATTGATAATTTGTGTGATTTTGTTGTCAGCACATTCAACTATGTAAAGAAAAAAGTATTTAATAAGAATATTTCATTCATTCAGATCTAGGATGTGTTATTTTAGTGTTCCCTTTATTTGTTTTGAGCAGTATATATATATATATATATATATATATATATATATATATATATATATATAAGAGAGAGAGAGAGATGGAAGGCAACTTTACCACAAGTGCTGATCTAGGATCAGGTCCCCTCCTGTCCCTATTGCCTAACCTTATTAATTATGACCTTAAAGGCAAAACTGATCCTATTTCAGCTCTCTGGGACACAGTCAAATCTCTACAAGTACATAGGGCTCAATTTGGGATTTGGCCTAGACCAAGTCCCTCACACTGCACTATACAAATTCACTCACGTGTGCACACCTCTCTGATGGCCCCATCCCACCAATGTAGCAATCTTTGCAAACGGCTGCTTCAATAAGTATTGAGGGGAGGTCGTAACAGGCTTACCTAGACACGGTTCGCTACACTATAATAATGTCAAATTCATAACTCAAGTCACACGTAGAAGTATCCGCTGCCGCTAGACTGGTCTTTCTGTTAGGCCCATCTCTCTAAAGCCTATATCCTATCTTGTCTCTTGTGTCGCTTCCCACAACGATGCTACTGAGGGTTGTGGAGCAACAGTCCAGTGTGCTGTTATGTGCACACCGCCCAGGCTTTTCTCCCATTGTCGGCTTGGGTCTACCGTATATAGCCTAATGAAATTCACCGGAAGCCCTCAGATCAAAGCGTTGAATATGACCCATTTCATGCAATGATTTTTAAAATGTGTTGAATAAATAGGCTTATATAGTTGATTTAATTCCTTTCCATGTTACCAATATGTTGCTGTTTTTAGAATAGACTGTTCACCGTCGTCTCATTTTCACTTCAGCGACGCAACATCCTCTGAATTTTCCACAACTCTACGCGATTACGCGCGTAGCCAAGAGGACGGTAGAGATTTGCATTACAGGTGCTCGTGGACCTTTGTGCGTAATTTTGGACCACTTTGCATGTTCAGTGTGTAAGCGAATTCATTTAATACATCAAAGGGGAAAACACCAGAACAGTCCTACAGCAAGAATGGTTCTGCACCTCTAACGTTCGGATGATTGTAATTGGGGCATGCGTTTTATTGTTTATCCATAGCGGACTGTGGGAGTTTCGATAAACCTAGATGCAAAAAAACAAAACATAGCAAATAATTGGAAATAACGAGGCTCTGCTTGATTATGAGGGTATCTATAATCTGAAATGCATTTTTATTTGTAATTTTAAGGAAATATTACAGGCTTGAATAACGCGTCTGTCCTGCATAATAGAAGACAACATTTGTAAGTATGCCTGCGTTATAGCCTAGATCACAACCTATGATTTGATTTTGCACCTGTGTTTATTTTTGCATGAATATGTCAATGCAAACTCCACTGGATTAGAACAATTAACCTCGATTATTACAATGGTATATCGAGTCCGGCGAAAATTGTGCTTTAACGTCTATAGCCTATATATATTTTTTATATAGAATTAAGATCTCAGTACTATGTTTTGGATAAGGCTATAATTATATTCAACACAGACGCTTGAAAGGTGAACAGGAATGCAAAATGTCGGTGTAGAGATTTCGGTCATATTGTATACCATTGAGGAATATCGTGCACATAATTGTAAATTATTAATAAATAAACTGTAGTAATTAAATCCCAAACCACCCCCACCCCTTCTACGCGATGGGCAGTGTGTGGATCATGATTGTCCAGTATTGCCAAGACATGGTATTACAATCTTCATCCCCAGGCCTACTTTATGTAGGCTACATCCATGGCATGATTGACTCCAATCATCCTTACCTTGCCTTTGATCAGGGTTTCCCAAACTTGGTCCTGGGGCCTCCCAGGGGTGAACGTTTTGGTTTTTGCCCTAGCACTACACAGCTGATTCAGATTATCTAATTTTGATGATGAGTTGATTATTTGAATCAGCTGTGTAGTGCCAGAGAAAAATTGGATAGTGAGTTGATTATTTAAAGCAGCTGTGTAGTGTTAGAGGAGGGGTGTTAAACTCATTCCATGGAGGGCCTTGTGTCTTTTGGTTTTGCCTTGAATTAAGACCTAGACAACCAGGTGAGGGGAGTTCCTTATTCATCAATCAAGTACAGGATTGGAGCGAAAAAACCCGCAGACACTCGACCCTCCGTGGAATGAGTTTGACGTGTGCTCGGGCAAAAACCAAAACGTCCACCCATGAGGCCCCAGGACCGAGTTTGTGAAACCCTGCAGGTGATAAATATGCTCACAAGAGAAATTGTGTTACCATACTACTTAGAAATCACTACGCAAAGAATTTATGCTCCTGCAGCAGCATGCTTATTATGGGGTAATAACATTGCAAGGGTTGATGGTATCCTATGAATGTATTTAAATGGTAATCTGTTTAATATGGTTATTGTTGCCATTTTTCCCCTTTAGTTAAAAGACATGGTGAGATTTCTTTTAAAAAATAAACTCAGGACCAATTCTACCATTGTGCATTTTCAATCTGGTTGGTATCACCTGTACTTTCCTGTCTCCTGTCTGATTTAGAGTGTATATCCCATGTTCATTCTGCTGGGGTTTTCTGAGACTGCTCTGGCTGTATACTTTTGCAAAGCTCATCAGCATCAACATCTTCAGCCACTTCAAACACATCACGCCACAAGAGGAGGGAGCCTAGCTGCTTTTGGCATTTTAAAAAGACGCTGATCAAAGAAGAAGTCAAAACTGCAGTGAAGAAAACACCTTCAGTAAGACAGTGAGTTTCTTGAGTGAACCAGAAGACTCCACCGGACCTGTGCCCTGGAAACAACACCATTTGACTGAGAACTATCAGAGTGACTGCTGACCTCACAGTTGTAATTGTTGTTTTAAAAAAGAAGAAATGTGTGGGCATCTCTGGTGACCTGCTGGTTAGCAGTGTTCTTCTTGTGCTGTAGTAGGAGTGGCTGAACCACGATTACCATAGTGGGACAATGGCACGGCCAGGCTCTGGGGTGCTGGTGTCAGTCAACGGGCTGGGGTACCCCCCTCAGAACCTGGCCCGGGTGGTGGTGTGGGAGTGGCTGAATGAACATGGGCGCTGGCGGCCCTACAACGTGACAACTTGCCACCACATAGAGAACGTACTGAAGGGGGATGCGCGGGGGACTGTGGTCCTTGGACAGGTGGATGCCCAGCTTGCCCCTTACGTCATAGACCTGCAGTCCATGCACCAGTTCAGACAGGACACAGGTAAGAACCATTCAAGAAGCACTGTGTAGTTCATTATCATGTGATACATACAGGGGTCACAGACAATGATATAACTATTTCCTATTTATTTATGAATTTCAATGGTTGAATAGATGAACCATGTAAAAGGTGCAGTCCATGCCACAGCATGCGGCACCTATTATTTACAATGCCTTCAGAAAGTATTCACACCCCTTGACTTTTTCCACATTTTGTTGTGTTACAGCCTGAATTTAAAATTGATTACATGTAGGTATTGTGTTACTGATCTACACACACTCTATAAAGTCAGTGGAATTATGGTTTTAGAAATTTGTACAAATTAATAAAAAATGAAAAGCTGAAAAGTCTTGAGCCAATAACTATTCAACCACTTTGTTATGGCAAGCCTAAATAACTTCAGGAGTAAAAATGTGCTTAACAAGTCAGACAATAATTTGCATGGACTAACTCTAACAAACAAGATTTTTAATGACTACCCAATCTCTGGACCCCCCACACACAATTATCTGTAAGGTCCCTCAGTCGAGCAGTGACTTTCACGCACAGATTAAACGACAAAGACCAGGGAGGTTTTCCAATGCCTTGCAAAGAAGGACACCTACTGGTAGATGGTAACATTTTTTAAAAGAAGACATTGAACATTCCTTTGGTAAAAGGAAATTAATTTATTTCCATGACAGATTTAAAAAGCAATTTTGGACTGACCATTGTAGATATTTTCAAATACATGCAACTTAAGTTTCATATTAAGACATTTCGATTTGAATCTTTTGGACATCAGAGTAATCTTGAGGGAACCCTATTTGATTCAGAAAAGATATTCATATGGTAGGTAAGATGTATATATATTTATATATAAAACATTGCAGAGAGCTTTTCCAACTGAAACTCTTTGAGAAAAATATAAGCTACTGGAACCAAAACTTTAAAATAACTGATATTGGAGGGAATGTTGGAACATAACTAATGAAATTACAGTTATGTAATTTATGTAATGAAATTTCATGTACGCTTAATCCAGTATAAACTAATGTATAGAATTTACACAAAATTCACAAATTCTACAGCACAACGGAAGTATAAAACGAATAATGACGCAATAATCCATGCCTTCTGGGAATGCTATAAAATCCAGAAGTTATGAGCTGAGTTAGAAAGTTGGCTGTCAGAAGTAGTACAATGTAAATATAATTTTAATCTGTCTGTCTGCATATTTCAAGACATGCCATATGAGGGTGACAAATACTTTTCTTGTCATCTTGAAAAAACCTATATACTTAACTGTAAATCAACCATTCCTCCATCGTTAACACAATGGAAAGGTCAAATGCTTTATTATCTAAATGTTGAAAGTATGTGGGCGACGGAGAGAAACAAAATGGTGCAGTTTGAGGCCATGTGGCGGAGAGTGATACGGGCGCTGGAGATGGTGTGAGCAGGTGGGTCTGGGCATGGGTGATGTTGTGGATGTTTGTGTGCATCTGTATGTTGTCGCTTGTATGTGGATGTTTTGCATTGTAATTTTTTTAAATCATACATAAAATCTTACATCTTTCCTAACTTAGTTAATGGAGAGAAAAGAAACTGCTCAGGAGACCAATGGTGATTTGAAACCAGTTAGAGTTAAATTGCTGCGAGGATGGATGAACAACATTGTTGTTACTCCACAATACTAACCTAAATGACAGAGTGAAAAGAAGGAAGCATGTACAGAATAAGAATATTCCAAAACATGCATCCTGTTTGCAATAAGGCACTAAAGTAATATTGCTAAGAATGTGGCAAAGAACTTAACTTTTTGTCCTGAATACAAAGCATTATGTTTTGGGCAAATATAACACATCACTGAGTACCACTCTTCATATTTTGAAGCATGGTGGTGGATGCATCATGTTATGGGTATGCTTGTCATCAGCAAGGACTAGGACGTTTTTTTAGGAAGAAAAGGAATAGAGCTAAGCACATACAAAGTCCTAGAGGAAAACCTGGTTCAATCTTCTTTCTAACATACACTGGGAGACAAATCCACCTTTCAGCAGGACAATAACCTAAACACAAGGCCAGATATCCACTGGAGTTACGTACCAAGATGACATTGAATCTTCCTGAGTGGCCTTGTTATAGTTTTGATTTAAATCTTCTTGAAAATCTCTGGCAACACTTAAATGGCTGTCTAGCAATGATCAACAACCAACATGACAGAGCTTGAAGAATAAACATTTAAAAAGCGGGCAAATATTGTACAATCCAGGTTTGACTTAACCAGAAAGACTCACAGCTATAATCACTGTCATAGGTGATTCTAACATGTATTGACTCATGGGGTCCCATTAATTAAATATGTCATTGGAGGAGTGGTTGAGTGACCGACTTTTCCCCCTCATATCTTGTTTCTGTGGCTACAGCTAGAGATGCAGGTGTAATTTGGTTAGCTAGCAAGAAATGTGAATCGCTTTGCTAGCTAACTAGCTATACTGAACATGAACAACTGTTATCCAGTCAGCATATCGCTTGTGTTCGTAAATTCACTCTGCCGATCTACTCCGTTTTCAGATCACTCTCGTCTGTGTGCCAGAGAGCGCATAATAACTGATGAATTTACAGACGCGCAACACCCGCTGAATATGACGGATTTTAAATTGTTGCCAGCAGCAGTGTTAGTCACTAATGCTCTAGATAACATGTAAATAGCCGAACTAGCTCTGCTAGGGTGAGTAAAATGGTCAGAGTTAGGTGTTCTCTCATTAGTGTCTGGAAGTAGTTAGCAAGCTAGCCAACTTTAGCTAGTTAGCTTGGGTGCTTGACTACCTTTGGGAGGAACGCTCGGATCAACCCTACTCCTCTGACAGAGCGTCCCGTGTCATAGTGCAGTGCGCACTCTGAACACTCGGAGCGCGAAACGCTCTGAATTTACAAACAGACAATTTGACAACGCTCTGAATCAATTTACGAACGCACCCTTAGTTGTCAATCAAATGTATTTGGCATCGATCAAATGGGTGGGAAGGCAAGTTCCCAGTCAGTTATCAAAATGTGGGTTGGGACAAGTATTTTATTCCCCATCGTTTAACAGTGCAATTTTTAAGTTCCCAAATCTTAGAGGACTCCCATGGTATTTACATATTTGCAGAAATCCATTCACGGCGAATGCGTTTGTTCTAGTGATCTAAAGTCGCGCTTCTGTTACTGCCTGTAAACACACAGTCCAGTTTATAGTGAATGATGGCAGGCCCGGGTGGCAAATAGTTATTTGCATAAAGGTCTGTTGAGCTCTGATTGGCTATGGCGCACCAGTCTGTGTAGACTCCGGGCCTGGACAAGACATGTTGTTTAGGTTTTATTTGTTGCTGTGTCTATAAATTGTCCAAACACACAGCCATTTTCCCACTCTATATCGCTATAGAATTTTCACAAATGCCTTAATCTACATTATACCCAAACATTCCATGAGTTTGTGAAAAAGGGCTCGCTTGTCAGAAAATGTTTTTAAAAAGTGTCATGTTCTTCCTGGGGGTGTATATGAATGGATTTTAATACAATTTCATGTTTCGAAAACGCTGTCAGTTCCACTTCTATTCCCTCTTCTATGCTACAGTTTTAATGTCATGACCTTGCTGAGACAGCGGAGCATTTGTCAAGGGAGCAAGCAACTGCTGTAATCGCCACTCTCTCCATCGCCATAAAAAAAGGACAAATTATATTTTCTGTACAAAAAAATAAAAAATTGTGAACAATAAATCGTTTTCATGTTTGGTTTTGATGTGGTATTTTCATGGTTCATCTTATTGTACTCACAGTGGTGACAAACCTATCAATCATTTATGATGAGCAAAGCGACATTTCACTCCACCTAGTTAGTAGATAGAGATATTCTTAGAAATAGAGATATTCAGTACATAAACCTAAGGTTACAATCCCAGCAAAAATCAACCGTAACGTACTAGGCTTTTCATTCATCCTTTAGGTTGTTTGGTCATTGAGCTTCCAAATGTATTCCACTGAGGTGTTCATCCGCCTACCTCTGTTGCTTCTGTTTATTGGACACGTTTGCGTCTGAGTTATGAGTGTGTTTGCCTAAGATTATCAAAGCTTGTTCTTATCTGAGTTTTAGATGTATCTGCCGTCGCAGTGTGTTGAGGGAGAGTATGCATGCATGCGGGCGATGTCACAGTGCCGAGAACGAGCTCCTGTCCGAATCTATTCTACCCATAGAGTACAGGTTGGCTAAGCCGATCTACAGCAGGCTAATGGGTGTTACTGTTTCATCAGGAAGCCACAAAGATGAAGTAAACAAATGTAATCACTGAATTCACATTACGTTTGCTATTTCATTCAGCCACAGAATTGAAACAAATGATATTGTATCCAAATTTCGCATTGTTTAAAGTTAAGAGATATCATGCACGCAAAGTAATTAGACTGGGGGTATAAGTATGCCTCCAGGATAATATGGTAAAGTTGGCCTCACGTATAGGCCCTTGAAAAACCAACTATAAAACCAAGGACATCCAAAATCCATCAGATTAACAGTTTTTAATGAAGCCAGCAATGCAAATAACTCAGTGAGTGACAGTATACAGGTATTATTGCATGTTGCCTAACCAATCGCATTGAAATTGCACTGAACAAAAATATAAATGCATCATGCAACAATTTCAAAGATTTTACTGAGTTACAGTTCATATAATAAAATCAGTCAATTGAAATGAATTCATTAGGGCCTCATCTATGGATTTCACATGGCTGGGAATATAGATATACATCTGTTGGTCACAGATACCTTTAAAAAAAAAGGTAGGGGCTTAGATCAGAAAACTAGTCAGTATCTGCTGAGACCACCATTTGCCTCATGCAGCGCAACACATCTCCTTCGCATAGAGTTTATCAGGCTGTTGATTGTGGAATGTTGTCCCACTCCTCTTCAATGGCTGTACGAAGTTGCTGGATATTGGCGGGAACTGGAACACACTGTCGTACACATCAATCCAGAGCATCCCAAACATGCTCAGTGGGTGACGTCTGGTGAGTCTTCAGGCCATGGAAGAACTGGGACATTTTCAGCTTCTAGGAATTGTTCACAGAGCCTTGCAACATGGGACCGTGCAGTATCATGCTTAAAAATGAGGTGATGGCAGTGGATTAATTGCATGACAATGGGACTCAGGATCTCATCACAGTATCTCTGGGCATTCAAAGTGCCATCGATAAAATGCAATTGTGGTCGTTGTCCGTAGCTGATGCCTGCCCATTCAGTAATCCCACCACCACCATGGGGTACTGCAACGTTGACATCAGCAAACCGCTTGCCCACACGACGCCATATACGCTGTCTGCTATCTGACTGGTACAGTTGAAACAGGGATTCATCTGTGAAGAGCACACTTCTCCAGCATGCCATCGAAGGAGCGCATTTACCCACAGAAGTCTGTTACGATGCCAAACTGCAGTCAGGTCAAGACCCTGGTGAGGACAACGAGCATGCAGATGAGCTTCCCTGAGACGGTTTCTGATAGCAAAGTTCTTTGGTTGTGCAAACCCACAGTTTCATCAGCTGTCTGGGTTGATGGTCTCAGACGACCCCGCAGGTGAAGAAGCCAAATTTGGAGGTCCTGGGCTGGCGTGGTTACACGTGGTCTGCAGTTGTGAGGCTGGTTGCAAGTATTGCCAAATTCTATAAAACAACGTTGGTAGCGAAATTAACATTCAGTTCTCTGGCAACAGCTCTGGTGAACATTCCTGCAGTCAGCATGCCAATTGCATGCTCCCTCAAAACTTGAGACGTCAGTGGCATTGTGTTTTTTTAGAGTGGCCTTTTATTGTCCCCAACACAAGGTGCACCTGTGTAATGATCATGCTGTTTAATCAGCTTCTTGATATGCCCCACCTGTCATGTGGATAGATTATCTTGGCACAGGAGAAATGCTCACCAACAGGGATTTGAGAGAAAAAAGCTTTTTGTTCATATTGAACATTTCTGAGATCTTGGTCATGGGACCAACACTTTACATGTTGCATTTATATTATTGTTCAGTATAGTTGAAGTCTAGTCATGATCAGTTTCATATATTCTATTCAGGTAATCTTAGTAGATTGTCTTGGTAGCGGCATTGACGTTGTTGGTTTGCTAGCAAGCAAAACATGACGTTACACATCGTTCACTTCTGGGAAAACTGGTCCAGCCACTTTAAATCAAGTCAAAGTTTATTTGTCACGTATGCCGAATACAACAGGTGTAGGTAGACCTTACAGTGAAATGCTTACTTACAAGCCCTAACCAACAGTGCCATTTTTATGTTAAAAAAAGGTATTAGGTAAACAATAGATACAGTAAGTAAAGACAAAATAAACATTAAAATGACAGTAGCAAGGCTATATACAGGTGGTACCGGTACAGAGTCAATGTGCCGGTTAATCGATCTAATTGAGGTAATGTGTACATGAATGTATAGTTAAAGGGACTAATCATAGATGATAAACAGAGAGTAGCAGCAGCGTAAAAGAGGGGTTGGCGGGGAACACACACACACAATGCAAATAGTCTGGGTAGCCATTTCATTACCTGTTCAGGAGTCTTATGGCTTGGGGGTAAAAGCTGTTGAGAAGCCTTTTCGTCACTTAGTAGCTAGCTATCGTTAATACAATTTTGCTTTATTTGAACTAAAATTAAAGTGCAATTGTAAGGTATAAACCATTCATTTCTGAATGAGGTCCTAGAAGGAGGGTTCTCGGTTGAACGTGGATGCGTATCAGACAATCCTTAAGTTGCACTTTGAAACCCACACCCACTGTGACGTATAGCACCGCCCAGCAGTTGAAATGGTGTGAAAAGACTGTGTCCCATACCAGCTAGTGCAGTCTATTCCTTTTTCATAAAATATCACCTCACTTAGGTTACACGGGATTGGCTAACAATAATGTTTTGCTATGTGGATTGAAATCATATTAGCTGGTGTGAATGTGACAGAGGCAGTAACTTAGCATGGCTGCCTGTCAAACCTGCCTAAAGAAGTGCTTTTTTGCTCTTCCTGTCATTGTGCCCTCTTATAGAGTATAACAGAGAGCTGCACGTGTCTAGGACTGGGTGGCTGAGATAGAGAGAGGAGCCAGCCAACCGTTTGTCAGCCATTACCATGGCGCTGGGCCTGACGTTTATCGCTCCTCATTGTGGCATTCTCCGTGTTACCTTCCCCCTCGGCTGGGATAAAACTGTCACAAAAGGTGCAGACGGACGACATCTTGGACACCCTCTCCTCCTCCTAAAAACTGTGATAGGCTCCTCAAGCTATAGCTGTCCTATTGATCTGTCTTCATATAGGGCCCTGGTGAGAGGCAATGCCATATTGATTCACTGCCACCATTTACATGAAACCGTAGCCTCAGCTCTGTTTATGGCTTTCAATACATTTGTTTACAGTGGATGTTTGCTATGTGAAGGACAGGTGCAAAACCACAATCAATCAGACTGCTGTAGGGCCTCGTATTCTTCCTTGGGAAGACCGTGGTTTATATGCCAGTGGGGATTCTGTCTACTACAGCTGTGGATGGAGCTAGAGGCTGGAAACAGCAGTGTTGTGTTATGCTTGTGTGTCCATGGTGTACCAGGTTGAGTGTGAGTGCTCTGTCATTTGGGTGGTGTGTGTTCTCTCTCTTCACGCTGTCTGGGATCTGGACAGTCTCCTGTGGCTTTGGGCAAACCCAGACCGCCAATGGGTAGGATCCAGACCACAGACCTACACACACCAAACCCATAGCCCATACTACCCTAATGAGACAGCAGCAGCTCTATTTTAACTCTTCTTCTCCCTGTAATCAGTGAAGCATGGCGGCAGCAGCACACACCACAGCCTGTGCAGCAGGGCCCCTCTCTCTATGAGCCTGCCAGGCACATCTACATGCTACTGCCATTTTAAACACAGGGGTTACACAGATCTCAGTTCTGTGCTGGCTTGTGAAGAGAAGATACCAGTCTGTGGTGAAGTGTTAAAAAAAATATTTACCAACTTGTGCCTGCATAAGTGCATCCGTACATGTGTGTGTGTGTGTGTGGAAGAATACCTGTCTGGAGGCGGCAGGGTAGCCTAGTGGTTAGAGCGTTGGACTAGTAACCGGAAGGTTGTGAGTTCAAACCCCCGAGCTGACAAGGTACAAATCTGTCGTTCTGCCCCTGAACAGGCAGGTAACCCACTGTTCCCAGGCCGTCATTGAAAATAAGAATTTGTTCTTAACTGACTTGCCTAGTTAAATAAAGGTTAAAAAAAAAAAAAAAAAAAAAAAAAAAAAAAAAAAAAAAAAAAAAAAAAAAAAAAAAAAAAAAAGGCTGGAAATGGGTTAGTTCATATCCGTGGATCGATCCATTTACCTTCCCAGAGGGGTGTTTGAAACCCTAAACACTGCTGTGGACTGATCCCTTTTCACTCCACCAACTCCCATAGTACAACACAGGAGCTTATCAGCCAACGCTATCATACCCTAACACTCTCCCTGACACTTGCTAGTCTGAAAGTGTTCACACTGCCATGCATAACCTCAGTGCTGCATCTCCACCATTTCTCTCTTTCTCCTGATGATGGAAAGCCAATGTAGAGAAGCCAGTAACCCCATCTATGCATCACACACTGTCACGGAACACTACATGAGTGTTACATATGCAGAACATGACATTAGACACACAAACACTGTTGTTTGTAATTTCATCCCTTGAGACATGAATGTGCTATGCTATTTTAGCATGGAAATCAACATGCTTGAAACTCCACAGCAGTTTATGACTAATCAACATGTTGAACCCGTGACTAGTGTGTCAAGAACAGCAACGCTGGTGGGTTTTTCACGCTCAACATTTTCCGATGTGTATCAAGAATGGTCCACCACCCAAAAAACATCCAGCCAACTTGACACAACTGTGGAAAGCATTGGAGTCAACATGGGCCAGCATTCCTGTGGAACTCTTTAGTCACATTGTGGAATTCATGCCCCGTAGATTCGAGGTTGTTCTGAGAGCAAAAGGGTGTTTAATTCAATATTAGAAAGCTATTTCTCATGTTTTGTGTCATGGATCCCCCTGGTACTGCTGCTCATTCTCTTTACCAGTTCCCGAAGGTTAACGTCACCGGCCTTCTAGGCTGCACTGAACTGTGTCATTACGCACACCTGGTTCCAATTCCTCACTGATTGTGTTTGTATAAATGTGCCCTTTGTTTCCCCGTTGGGCTGTGGATTATTGTTCCCACGTCCGTTGGTCGTGTGAGTACGTATGTGTTGTCGCAGCCTGTACTGCATGTTTTGTGCATTGTGTTCTACGTGTCATTGTTCTACGTGTCGTTGTTCTACGTGTCGTTGTTCTACGTGTCGTTGTTCTACGTGTCGTTGTTCTACGTGTCGTTGTTCTACGTGTCGTTGTTCTACGTGGTTTACCCTTGCTCTTTTGTTTGGGTACATCCCAGTGTTTTGTATACATGTTTGTTTTGGGTGTATTCCTGCGCATGTCTCCAAATCCTTTATACCAGCGTGACATTTTGTTCACTGAGTATATGTACCCTTTTAGATAAATTGTTTATAAACACAATATTCTTCAGAAACACTGTAGCCTTTAATAACTTTTCTGCTACTGCGTGAGGTTTACAATAGGCTACATTGTGGGTTGCTGGTCTGACATTCTAGTGTGTAGTCAATCAGAGAGGCTCCATTCCATTGCTATGGCCAGTGTCGTGCATTGTTTCTACTCTCTGTTTCGGTATTGTAGGCGTGAGAACCTGCTCTCCTCTGACCTGCTTTCTCTGTGCTCACGCTCCTCGTTGACTAATTAAAACCGTGTTGGTGATGACTACACTGCCTGTGGTGGAAAATGAGAGACAGAAAATGAAAGTCATCACTTTCCATTTTCATGTGTAGATGACAACCGGCAGTAACTGCGGTCTTGGTTCTATTGCTGTCGACAGCGTCTGGCTGAGTGTGTGTACTGCAGGTGTGTTGGGGGGGGGGGGGGGCAAATGTATTTTTTTATTATTATTTTTTACTTGTGTGGGTCGTTTCAGTGATGTGTGGGCGGGAGTTCTGTGAAGGATTCCTGCTATGTACGTGCTACAGGTCAGGTATGAGTTGGCCGTCAGGCGTCACTGTGTGAAATTAAATCGTTACTTGGTTGGTTGGTGTGTGTGATGCCCTCCCTGTCAAGGCAGGCGTGTTGTTGATTGACACAATGGGGTTATTTTGAGCAGATATTCTATGCACTGGTTAGATAAGACCATGTCAGTGTTAAGATTGTTAAGTGAGAGAGAGATTGTTCCAGGTGGTAAGTGTAGGTAACAACACATCCGCCACGCTGACCCTTAACACGGGGCCCCCTCAGGGGTGTGTGCTCAATCCCCTCCTGTACTCTCTCTTCACTCATGACTGCATGACCACAACACCATCATCAAATTTGCCGATGACACAACACAACAGTGTTAGGCCTGATCACCGACAACGATGAAACAGCCTATAGGGAGGAGGTCAGAGAGTTGGCCGTGTGTTGCCAGGACAGCAACCTCTCCCTCAAGGTGATCAAGACAAAGGAGAAGATTGGACTACAGGAAAAGGAGGACCGAGCACACACCCAGTCTCATCGACAGGGCTGTAGTGGAGCTGATTGAGAGCTTCAAGTTCCTTAGTGTCCACATCACCAACAAACTAGAATGGTCCAAACACACTAAGACAGTTGTGAGGAGGGCACGACAAAGCCTGTTCCCCATCAGGAGATTTGACATAGGTCCTCAAATCCTCAAAAGGTTCTACAGCTGTACCATTGAGAGCATCCTGACTGGTTGATCACTGCCTGGTATGGCATCTACTCGGCCTCTGACCACAAGGCACAACAGAGGGTAGTGCGTACGGCCCAATACATCACTGTGGCCAAGCTTCCTGCCATCCACGATCTCTATCACCACCCGACATCCCCTCTTTTTACACTTCTGCTACTCTCTAATCATCATATACAGTGGGGCAAAAAAGTATTTAGTCAGCCACCAATTGTGCAAGTTCTCCCACTTAAAAAGATGATAGAGGCCTGTAATTTTCATCATAGGTACACTTCAACTATGAGAGACAAAATGAGAAAAAAAATCCAGACAATCACATTGTAGGATTTTTTTAAATAAATTTATTTGCAAATTATAGTGGAAAATAAATATTTGATCAATAACAAAAGTATCTCAATACTTTGTTATATACCCTTTGTTGGCAATGACAGAGGTCAAACGTTTTCTGTAAGTCTTCACAAGGTTTTCACACACTGTTGCTGGTATTTTGGCCCATTCCTCCATGCAGATCTCCTCTAAAGCAGTGATGTTTTGGGGCTGTTGCTGGGCAACACGGACTTTCAACTCCCTCCAAAGATTTTCTATGGGGTTGAGATCTGGAGACTGGCTAGGCCACTCCAGGACCTTGAAATGCTTCTTACAAAGCCACTCCTTTCATGGTTCTGGAATGGGAATGTAGCTCTGTGGTACTGTTCCACTCTCTAGCAGCTTGGAGAGGTAGTAGCCAACTGCTCCAGCTCCTGGGGTGAAAGTGACCCTTTGTCTCTGTTATTTCCTGGACCATGGGGCTGTAGTGTGTGTAGTTCTGCACTTGGTCCTGTGAGGAGGAGACAGAGTCTGAGATGTGGCCTCTCCCTCCCTGATTATGGTAAACCAGCTGCTCTGGGCTGGCAACCTGGCACTCGCAACAGCGCAGACACCCAGGGCATCTCTCCCTCCTGTCAACCTCTAATTCAATGAGTCACTACTTTTAACTTCTGAGGTGGATATCTTTCTCATTCATCGAGGCTACAGCTTTTAAAACTACTCTCTGCCGGTGAATCCCTCTGGGAGGACACTCAGATCAGCGTCTCGGTCTCCTCTCTCTCTAAACAACTCCATTAGGGTCTCCCACTCTGCTGCCTGGTTTAATCTATCACCATCTTCTGGGTGTCAGAAGGACATTGGTAGTTAAGCTGTGACCACCTGGGTTGATTCTCAGTGTGCCCTCAAAACAACTGAAGTGAACAAGTAGAGCTCAGTTTGAGGCTTTAATGATTAAATAGATGTAAGAACATAGTGGCTTCAAGTTTACATTGGTGCTGTTTTGAATCATTGTGGGACTAAGTGGATGATGCTGCCAGAAGTTTACATCAGCTCTCAACTAAAGACAAACAGAATTTGTTGTTTGGCAATTTGATATTAACTAGTTTAGGAGAGTGTTTGGGTTTTTTATTTCTGCATGCTTTCTGTCCTAGCTCCAGAGGTTAGAAGATGTGTGCAGTCTTGTGCAGTCTGTCTGTCCCCAGGTCTTTGGTATGTGAACTGTGAAGACTTTACTCAAACCCTTAGGCTTTCCCAAGTACTAATGAAAATGAGAGGGGGATGACTGCAACAAGCCAGGGGAGGGACGATACAAGACACGTCTGGAAGACAACCCGGGGGTTCACAGTCCGACACACACACGGACTTCTCCCACCCTCCCACGGTACTACAATCACTTATTTTGATTGTTTGCCGCATGGCCACTCTGCAGAATATCAATGTGAATCTCTCTCTCTCTCTCTTTCTCTCTCTCTCTCTCTCTCTCTCTCTTTCTCTGTCTCGGTCTGTCTTGCACTGTCTGCTTTTCTTTTCTCTCTCCATCTTTCTCACTTTCACCTGTAAGCTGTTCTTGGTCCCACTCCAAGTTCTGTGAGTGTTCAGCAGGAGAAACATCCTGCCGCAGCCTGTGAGGTGAATAATATTGACCAGGTGTTCTTGGCAGAGCCCCCCTGACCAGGACCGGCTCCAGGCATAAGCGACACAAGTGGTTGCCTGGGGCCCCAGAAACCCCCCCACCCACCCAAAAAGTACTGTATGACTGGTACTGTAAATACAGTACCAGTCAAAAGCTTGAGCACCTACTCATTCCAGGGTTTTTCTTTATTCTACTATTTTCTACATTGTAGATAAAAAAATATAAAAAAATATTTGCCTTTTTATTTAACTAGGCAAGTTAGTTAAGAACCAGTTCTTATTTACAATAACGGCCTTGGAACAGTGGGTTAACTGCCATGTTCAGGGGCAGAACAACATATTTTTACCTTGTCAGCTCAAGGATTCGATCCACCAACCTTTCGGTTACTGGCCCAATGCTCTAACCACTAGACATCAAAACTATGAAATAACACATATGGAATCATGTAGTAACCAAAAAAGTGATAAACAAATCAAAATTGATTTAATGCAATCTAGAAAATTGTAAAAATAAAGAAAAACCCTTGAATGAGTAGGTGTCTCAACTTTTGACTGGTACTATGTATGTATGTCTGTATTTTTAGGATCTCAGTCAGGGTCTCAAAGTACTGATTAGAGTTAGAATAGTAGAATACACAAGGTGCAAGTTCGAAATTTGGTAGTGCATCAGCAATTTTTACTATGTTAGTCACTGACAGTCACTCAATTAGCCATGTCAGCTAACCATTTTTTAGATTGGTAAGTTAGTCCAGCCAGCTATCAAAACTTGTAGTAATCATGACTGAATAACGACCAGGCACGCAGGGCAGGTGCCCTGGTGGCCTGACCTCCAGGGGGGCCTCATTGATTTAGTTTGTCACTCAGACATCATTAACATGGCAAAATGTGTAGAATTGCAGGAAATGTGCTTTAAAACTGAAACCATTTATCTCCACCCCATGGCAAAATGGGCAGAATTGCGGTCCCCCAGACTCAGCCGGCCCTGTCCCTGACTTTGAGCTGTCCATCCTGAAGGGAGCACCGAGCGGCTTCACTTTCCAGACGTCTCATTAATTATGACGGCAAACACACCGTCGGGGTTTGTTACTACTGTCTCAAGGTGAATTTTTAACTGGCTAAGAAATGGAATGGCCCTCAATACCTTTCTGACTCTCACATAGTGTTTTGTCTGTCAGTCTCAGAGACATTAGTCAATGTGAAAGGGAGTAGGAGTCACACCAGAGATGTCTTTTCTCTGGTTGAAAATGTGTGTGGGGGTTTTCACTGCAGATGGTTTCCCAGTTAATATGGATGCCTAACAGACGATAGATCTGAAGCAAAGATCACACATTGCAGCGCAATCTGTTAGATGGAATATTACCACGTTGATTTTAATCTGATGAATAATAAAATGATTGAAATATTTGAATAGAAATGCATTAATGTATTTTTACTGCATTGTGTCCCCTTGGGGAACTTTGTCTAGAATGTCAATAAATATAATTCAATATAGCCTCTAGAACTTCCAATAATCTGCTTGAGAATGCCCTAGAGACTTTTTTCCCCTCAATAGTTGATCTTGGAAAAATATATATTTATTTGCATTTGGAACAGTTATGCATCTAAAGTTGATTTGTTTACTTTATTTTAGGAATAATAAGCACCCTACATCTATTCATAGTATACTAGCTACATGTAATTATCATTGTACTGTCCTGAAAATACAATACTTAGTGTGCACTAGTGTAGGCTAAAGGCTATAACTCCAATAGAAGACAGTTATCCCGAATTCAGGAGTCTCCCAAAGCACTAGTCATTCATATTTCATCATACAATGAGCTCCAAAACTATTGGGACAGTGACAAAATTTTTGTTGTTTTGGCTCTGTACTCCAGCACTTTGGATTTGAAATGATACAATGACTATGAGGTTAAATTGTAGACTCAGCTTTAATTTGAGTTTAGAAATTACAGCACTTTTTGTACATAATTCCTCTGTTTAATGGGACCAAACGTATTGGGACAAATTCACTTATACTATATGCCCCAGTCAACTGAAAGTGCTGTTATTGTGAAGTGGAAACATCTAGGAGCAACAACGGCTCATTTGCGAAGTGGTAGGCCACACAAGCTCACAGAATGGGACAACCGGGTGCTAAAGCGTGTAAACACTCACTACCGAGTTCCAAACTACCTCTGGAAACAACATCAGCACAAGAACTGTTCATCAGGAGCTTCATGAAATGGGTTTCCATGGCCGAGCAGCTGCACACAAGCTTAACATCCCCATGCGCAATGCCAAGCGTTGGCTGGAGTGGTGTAAAGCTTGCTGCCATTGGACTCTGGAGCAGTGGAAACGCTTTCTCTGGAGTGATGAATCACGCTTCATCTGGCAGTCCAACAAACAAATCTGGGTTTGGCGGCTGCCAGTAGAACACTATGGTGGACATTCCATGCAGTCAGCATGCCAATTGCATGCACCCTCAACTTGAGACATTTGTGGCATTGTGTTGTGACACAGCTGCACATTTTTAAAGTGTCCTTTTATTGTCCCCAGCACAAGGTGCATCTACGTAATGATAATGCCGTTTAATCAGCTTCTTGATATGCCGCACGTGGATGGATTATCTTGACAAAGGATAAAATGCTCACTAACAGGGATGTAAACACATTTGAGAAATAATATTTTTGCGCATATGGAACATTTCTGGGATCTTTTTTATTTCAGCTCATGAAACATGGGACCAACGCTTTACATGTTGCAATAATATTTTTGTTCAGTATAGAAGTGTTTAGAAACATTCTATTGTAATTTACAATTAAAGTGATTCCAAAATTACAACACATAATACATTATTTACCATTAATTTGTATTGGGCACAAAAAAATCTGAAACACAACCAAAACAAACAAGTTTGTAGAGTCACATGCTTGATGTAATCGTGTGCTAGGAATATGGGACCAAATACTAAACTTGTTACTACTTTAATACGCATATAAGTAAATTTGTCCCAATACTTTTGAAACAACATGAAATAATTGTAAAATACACCAGATAAAACAATATTAATAATTGAATAGGATCTGTATGGGTTAAGCCCTGTATCAACAGCACAGCGAATAATAGCCTGTCCACTCAACCACAGCATCCTACAGGAAGCAGAGGCTATAGGGTACAATACACACAACAAAATGAGGGTTCCTCAAGGGTTCTTTGGGAAGGGTGATGGTTCTTTGTGGAACCATATTGACCCCAAGAACCCCTTGAGCCCTTCAATGGTTCTTTGCAGTTAAAAAAAAAAAAGGTTATTTCCTCTTTTAGTGATAATTAAAATGTAGGGGCGACGGCCCATTAGAATATTTGGGTGAGTGGTTTGTTCAGAGCTCTTTTTGTGCAACCTGGAGTGAGAGTGTCAATCCAGTTGATCTAATCGGTTGTGTTATGAAATTACATGACTGTGGCTAGTGACAGTGTTTTGTGAAAGACTGACGTATGGCCTTATGTAATTTGAGAACGATTGACTAAGTCAGTTCTTAATTCTCTCCTCAGGGAACCTTTGCTGTTCCAGAGTTAGCACACCTGATTCAACTTCTTAATTACCACCATAATAAAACAAAGAATTGTAACAATATAATATTGCTGTTAAACCAGAATTTAAAAAACCTGTATTGTCCTACAAAGAACCTTTGAGATTGGTTGTATAAAGAACCTTTGTCATTCGCCATAAAGAATCAAACAAAAGGGTTCTTTATAGCCCCAAAAAGGGTTGTAACCATAGCGGAACCCTCTTTGGGTGCTACTGTATATTGAAACTTTAATTTTTCATTTTTATAGAAGCTTAGGAAATCGTTTTTTATAAAACACCATACAGGTTCCAATTAGAACCTTAAGAGCATGGTTCTTTATAGAACCTTAAAGGTTCCATATAGCACCAAAAAGGGTTCCACATAGGGCACCATATAGAACCATTTTGTTTTTAGTGTGTACACACCATCTACGCTTTTCTCTCTACATTTGCCAAGAGTAGAGTGTGAGAATGATACCCCATTAGTTGTATTATTTGTTATGCAGTACATAGCAAAATCACCTTCCTGGGGCTTGATTAAATTCACATAATGAGTGTCCAGGGTCAGGAGGAGTGCACTGCACTGCACACTTTTTTACTGGCTGAAGGCTAACATGAAATATCGTCCTGTCAAATAGATAAAGACTGCTTAGAGCAGGCGTGGGCTGATGGTGGGATTGCGTGTGCTTGTCACTCTCTCTTGTAGTGAGTGGAGTTAGAGAGAGAGGCTGTTTGCCCACATGCAAGGTCACCTGTCAGAGATGGAGAGGCCTCTGAGCTCCAGCACTGCACTGTCTCCAGATGGCTCAGACAGATAGACACCTGCACTCACCGCACAGGCCCCCCGCCTGCCACCTCCCGCCCCAACACATTACAGTACTGCATAGTGCCTGCTCTGCCAACAAGAAGGCTGCTTACTGTATCCTCTGTGGCAGGCCTGGACAGTGTCTCTTATTTTTTATTTTTTTATTGTCATTTAGATGCCCTCATCCAGAGCAAAGTCAGGAGGGTTGTTTAAGGGTCTGTTGCATTGCTGCAGTACAATATCAGTCTTCATGTGGTAAGCCAAACTCAATATTATAAAGTTTTGGGGGGGGGTTTGTCTCTATTTGTTACAACCATACTCTGCACAAGTGCTTTGTAACTGGCTAGCTCCCCAGGGCAGGAGGGTGGGGATCTGCTACACCCCCACCCCCCTAGATTTTCTTGTTTGGCAGCCTGACTGAGGAGGACTGAGTCAGAGGGGGCTGATCTGCTCTGCTGCAGTATTCACATTGTAAGCTTGCCTGGTTGAGAGAGAGGGAGAGTGAGACATTATTTTATTCCTCCGTGGCAGAGTAGCTCTCTGCACATCACCAACCCTCTCCCGCAAGCCTCTTCCTCTCCTCCCAACCACCTGTACCTTTTCATCCTTTGTTCATCCATCACGTCGGCTAGAGAGAGGAGCTTGCTGCTGCTTCTGTAGGGATTCTAGGTTGGGGAGTAGTTACCACAGCAGAAGACTCGCCAACTCAACCAGTCATGAGGGAGCGTGATGTAAATTCCTTTCGCTGGGTTAGCCTCATTTTCAAAATAGCATATCTCCAGTTTGACTACCAAATAACTAAATACATTCGGGAACAAGAATTGGCAACGTCACTAAAATTCATAACATTGTTTTGGGCAAAAGGGCAAGTTGTCGTCTCTTTTTTACATAACTACTAGATAACTAGGAAAATGTATCTACTCTCATCTAAATTGAGTTAGCTAGCATAAGGGATTCCATTACAATCACTGAGGAGATTTTCTATTTGACAGAGCAACATTGTTAGTTTCCCTACAAACCTTTCATTCTAATAGTAATATATCATATTCTTGACTTTCAACAGATGCACAGCCTTTGGCAGGGAAAAACTCAGTTGGGAGAGTAAAAGTCTCCTATTCCATGGTGTTCTGTTTCAAGTTGTGGCCACAAAGATGTATGAATGACACCAGGGGAAAGACACACAAACAAAAGCCAAAGAGAAATATGCTGCTGAAATGAACAGGAAGGCAGTAAGTTCAAAGATGGGTCACTGTAATTTATACCACACACTTTAACAACATTTAATTTAATTTAAATAATGTTGTACTAACTAACAATGGAATGTTCCTCAATAAAATTTAAGAAGATGGGACTTTAAACAGGTGTCCCAACTCTGTGGTCACTAAAGATCCCGTGGAGGGTGCTTCAATTTGTCCTGTTTTCACCGCTTGTGTATATCAAACTGTATTCCTATCATGTAATACTGTGTATAAAAGTACCATGTATGTCAAGTGTATGAATAATATACAGTTATTAGAACATTTTTGTGAAATTGTGTATGTCTACATTCCTTTTTTATTTTTAATGAAATAAATGCATGTATTTTGTCTGCTCCTGCAAGCCGGTCGCAATGCTCGTCATCTGATTGGTCGAGTAGGCAGGCCTTCTGACTTGCGCCTGTGGTAACTAGTGACAACCAGTATGTTGTAGCCACTAGCCAGTAACATTCTCAAGTCAGTTACTGATACCACGCGGTTATCATTCCATACTATAGCGCTGTGAAATCAGATGAGTTCGGGACGTGCCGGTATAGCGCTCGTACAGTATCTCACAATACCTATGATGTATATTTTATTACATTGTGAACATGTATGCTGATACTGTTTCCATGCCATCCATGTGTTTCGGGGGTCCTAATGCTAACTGGAGCAAACCTGGGTCAGTCACAATTTTGTTCTTGGGTCACTGAGATTAGGATCTGTACTTATCTCTTTCATAATTATTATCTTTATTATGGTTTTTCATGAGATATTATGCATTTGACCACAATTTCCACAAAATGTTCATTTAACATTTTTAACACTGTTTCCCTAATGAAAAGGCCTGAGTTAAACATAACACTGAAAATAAAAGTATTTTAAAAACATTTTCCCAATTTCAGCTTTTTAGCCGTTTCGGTAATGAGAAGGCCAAGTGGGGTAAAGGTGTTTGAGAATAAGAACCTCATTCTGTATCATTTAAGCAAATAACTCAACTTTTAAGGACTACTCCTCTGTATTTTGCACTCTTTTGATCTTGTCTCATCGCTGGCACTTTATGTTTTATTAATCTTTATTTAACTAGGCAAGTCAGCTAAGAACAAATTCTTATTTACAATGACGGTCTACCAAAAGGCCTCCTGTGGGCATGGGGGCTGAGATAAAAAATAAAATATATAAATATAGGACAAAACACACATCACGGCAAGAGAGACAACACAACACTACATAAAGAGAGGCCTAAGACAACATAGCAAGGCAGCAACACATGACAACACAGCATGGTAGCAACACAACATGACAACATGTTAGCAACACAACATGGTACAAGCATTATTGGGCACAAACAACAGCACAAAGGGCAAGAAGGTAGAGACAACAATACATCACGCAAAGTCTTTGAATGAAGAGATTGAGATAAAACTGTCAAGTTTGAGTGTTCGTTGCAGCTCGTTCCAGTTGCTAGCTGCAGTGATCTGAAAAGAGGAGCGACCCAGGGATGTGTGTGCTTTGGAGACCTTCAACAGAATGTGACTGGCAGAATGGGTCTTGTATGTGGAGGATGAGGGCTGCAGTAGATATTTCAGATAGGGGGGAGTGAAGCCTAAGAATGTTTTATATATAAGCATCAACCAGTGGGTCTTGGAACGGGTATTCAGAGATGACTAGTTTACAGAGGAGTATAGAGTAAAGTGATGTGTCCTGTAAGGAGCATTGGTGGCAAATCTGATGGCTGAATGGTAAAGAGCATCTAGCCGCTTGAGAGCACCCTTACCTGCAGATCTATAAATTATGTCTCTGTAATCTAGCATGGGTAGGATGGTCTTCTGAATCAGGGTTAGTTTGGCTGCTGGGGTGAAAGAGGAGCGATTATGATAGAGGAAACCAAGTCTAGATTTAACTTTAGCCTGCAGTTTTGATATGTGCTGAGGGAAGTACAGTGTACCGTCTAGCCATACTCCCAAGTACTTGTATGAGGTGACTACCTCAAGCTCTAAACCCTCAGAGGTTGTAATCATACCTGTGGGGAGAGGGGCATTCTTCTTACCAAACCACTTGACCTTTTTTTTGGAGGTGTTCAGAACAAGGTTAACAGTAGAGAAAGCTTGTCGGACACTACGAAAGCTTTGTTGTAGAGCATTTAACACACAATCCGGGGAGGGGCCAGCTGAGTATAAGACTGTATCATCTCCATATAAATAAATGAGAGAGCTTCCTACTGCCTGAGATATGTTGTTGATGTAAATTGAGAAGAGCGTGAGGCCTAGGATTGAGCCTAGGGGTACTCCCTTGGTGACAGGCAGTGGCTGAGACAGCAGATTTTATACACTTCACTCTTTGAGAGCGGTAGTTAGCAAACCAGGCCAAAGAGCCCTCGGAGACCCCAATACTCCTTAGCCGGCCCACAAGAATGGAATGGTGTACCGTATCAAACGTTTTGGCCAAGTCAATAAAAATAGCAGCACAACATTGCTTAGAATAAAGGGCAATGGTGACATCATTGAGGACCTTTAAGGTTGCAGTGACACATCCATAACCTGAGCGGAAACCAGATTGCATACCAGAGAGAATACTATAGACATGAAGAAAGCCAGTCAGTTGATTATTGACAAGTTTTTCCAACACTTTTGATAAACAGGGCAAAATAGAAATAGGCCTATAACAGTTAGGATCAGCTTAATCTCCCCCTTTAAAAATAAAGGACAAACCGTGGCTGCCTTCCAAGCACTAGGAACCTCCCCAGAAAGGAGAGAGCGGTTAAAAAGGTTGGAGATAATAGGGGTAATAGGGGCAGCAACCTTAACTTCCCAACGGGCTCAAGAGGCGAAGGTTGAGTCATGCGTCCTCCAAAACATGATCCGCCAAATCGCGGACCCGCTTAACCCGGAAGCCAGACACACCAATGTGTCGGAGGAAACACCATTCACCTGACGACCGAAGTCAGCCTGCAGGCGCCCGGCCCGCACAAGGAGTTGCTAGAGCGCTGTGAGCCAAGTAAATCCCCCCCGGCCAAACCCTCCCCTTCCCTAGGGGACTCCCAATCACAGCCAGTTGTGATACAGCCTGGGATTAAACCAGGGTCTATAGTGACACTTCTGCGATGCAGTGCCTTAGACCACTGCGCCACTCGGATGCTCCAAAGTTTTTACAAGAACTTGAAAAAGTGTTACGGTAATGAGACATGTCCACAGACACTGTGTTTGTACATAATACATATTATAGTTTAATGTAAACTTAAACTAGTATACCATTATCTATGATTTATGACAAAGCTACAGCAACATACAGTGGGGCAAAAAAGTATTTAGTCAGCCACCAATTGTGCAAGTTCTCCCACTTAAAAAGATGAGAGAGGCCTGTAATTTTCATCATAGGTACAACTATGACAGACAAAATGAGAGAAAAAAATCCAGAAAATCACATTGTAGGATTTTTAATGAATTTATATGCAAATTATGTTGGAAAATAAGTATTTGGTCAATAACAAAAGTTTATCTCAATACTTTGTTAAATACCCTTTGTTGGCAATGACAGAGGTCAAACGTTTTCTGTAAGTCTTCACAAGGTTTTCCCACACTGTTGCTGGTATGTTGGCCCATTCCTCCATGCAGATCTCCTCTAGAGCAGTGATGTTTTGGGGCTGTTGCTGGGCAACACGGACTTTCAACTCCCTCCAAAGATTTTCTATGGGGTTGAGATCTGGAGACTGGCTAGGCCACTCCAGGACCTTGAAATGCTTATTACGAAGCCACTCCTTCGTTGCCCGGGCGGTGTGTTTGGGATCATTGTCATGCTGAAAGACCCAGCCACGTTTCATCTTCAATGCCCTTGCTGATGGAAGGAGGTTTTCACTCAAAATCTCACGATACATGGCCCCATTCATTCTTTCCTTTCCATGGATCAGTCGGCCTGGTCCCTTTGCAGAAAAACAGCCCCAAAGCATGATGTTTCCACCCCCATGCGTCACAGTAGATATGGTGTTCTTTGGATGCAACTCAGCATTCTTTGTCCTCCAAACACGACGAGTTGAGTTTTTACCAAAAAGTTATTTTGGTTTAATCTGACCATACGACATTCTCCCAATCTTCTTCTGGATCATCCAAATGCTCTCTAGCAAACTTCAGACGGGCCTGGACATGTACTGGCTTAAGCATTGGGACACGTCTGGCACTGCAGGATTTGAGTCCCTGGCGACGTAGTGTGTTACTGATGGTAGGCTTTGTTACTTTGGTCCCAGCTCTCTGCAGGTCATTCACTAGGTCCCCCCGTGAATGGTTCTGGGATTTTTGCTCATTTTGATCATTTTGACCCCACGGGGTGAGATCTTGCGTGGAGCCCCAGATCGAGGGAGATTATCAGTGGTCTTGTATGTCTTCCATTTCCTAATAATTGCTCCCACAGTTGATTTCTTCAAACCAAGCTGCTTACCTATGGCAGATTCCATCTTCCCAGCCTGGTGCAGGTCTACAATTGTGTTTCTGGTGTCCTTTGACAGCTCTTTGGTCTTGGCCATAGTGGAGTTTGGAGTGTGACTGTTTGAGGTTGTGGACAGTTGTATTTTATACTGATAACAAGTTCAAATAGGTGCCATTAATACAGGTAACGAGTGGAGGACAGAGGAGCCTCTTAAAGGTCTGTGAGAGCCAGAAATATTGCTTGTTTGTAGGTGACCAAATACTTATTTTCCACCATAATTTGCAAATAAATTCATTAAAAATCCTACAATGTGATTTTCTGGATTTTTTCCCTCATTTTGTCTGTCATAGTTGAAGTGTACCTATGATGAAAATTACAGGCCTCTCATCTTTTGAAGTGGGAGAACTTGCACAATTGGTGGCTGACTAAATACTTTTTTGCCCCACTGTATGTTGTGTTTTATACAAATGAGTTAGGTTTTTCCAAAGTAAAATTGTATAAAGTGACCTGAGAATTTAATTCGGATGCTTTCGATAATGAGAATTTGGAGTGACCAAAAAAAGGACAAACCTAGACATCTTAGTTCTCAGAATGATAGTTTATTTTTACAGATGCATCATACTTTTGTAACTCAATTTGCTACAGACATGGTTTCAGACATGGTTTCATGAGAAGCACCCACCTAGAGATTGCATTTTCACTACTATTTATAACATTCAAGAGATCTTTGACCAAGATGTTTTATCTCATAATGATAATGCAGTTTCATCTGTTTGTTCTCCTCCACACCCCCATGGTATGTGTTTTCTCAGAGCTTCTACTGTGTTCTCTCAGAGCCTCTACTATGTGTTCTCTCAGAGCTGGTTCTGTGTGTTCCCTAACTGGTTCTGTGTGTTCTCTAAGAGCTGGTTCTGTGTGTTCCCTAACTGGTTCTGTGTGTTCTCTAAGAGCTGGTTCTGTGTGTTCCCTAACTGGTTCTGTGTGTTCTGTAAGAACTGCTACTGTGTGTTCTCTAGGAGCTGCTACTGTGTGTTTTTTCTAAGAGCTGCTACTGTGTGTTCCCTAACTGGTTCTCTGTATTCTTTCAACTGGTTCTGTGTGTTCTCTAAGGGCTGGTTCTGTGTGTTTTCCACTGGTTCTGTGTGTTCTCTAAGAGCTAGTTCTGTATGTTCTCTAAGAGCTGCTACTCTATGTTCTCTCAACTGGTTCTGTGTGTTCTCTAAAAGCTGGTTCTGTGTGTTCCCTAACTGGTTCTGTGTATTCTTTCAACTGGTTCTGTGTGTTCTCTAAGAGCTGGTTCTGTGTGTTTTCCACTGGTTCTGTGTGTTCTCTAAGAGCTGCTACTGTGTGTTCTCTCAACTGGTTCTCTGTGTTCTCTAAAAGCTGGTTCTGTGTGTTACCTAACTGGTTCTGTGTTCTTTCAACTGGTTCTGTGTGTTCTCTAAGAGCTGGTTCTGTGTGTTCTCCACTGGTTCTGTGTGTTCTCTAAAAGCTGGTTCTGTGTGTTCCCTAACTGGTTCTGTGTGTTCTCTCAACGGGTTCTCTGTGTTCTCTAAAAGCTGGTTCTGTGTGTTCTTTCAACTGGTTCTGTGTGTTCTCTAAGAGCTGGTTCTGTGTGTTCTCCACTGGTTCTGTGTGTTCTCTAAGAGCTGGTTCTGTGTGTCACTAAGAGCTGGTTCTGTGTCTTCTCTAAAAGCTGGTTCTGTGTGTTCCCTAACTGGTTCTGTGTGTTCTTTCAACTGGTTCTGTGTGTTCTCTAAGAGCTGGTTCTGTGTGTTCTCCACAGGTTATTTGTGTTCACTAAGAGCTGGTTCTGTGTCTTCTCTAAAAGCTGGTTCTGTGTGTTCCCTAACTGGTTCTGTGTGTTCTTTAAACTGGTTCTGTGTGTTCTCTATGAGCTGGTTCTGTGTGTCACTAAAAGCTGGCTCTGTGTGTTCCCTAACTGGTTCTGTGTGTTCTCTAAGATCTGGTTCTGTGTGTTCTCCACTGGTTCTGTGTGTTCTCTAAGAGCTGGTTCTGTGTGTCACTAAGAGCTGGTTCTGTGTCTTCTCTAAAAGCTGGTTCTGTGTCTTCTCTAAGAGCTGGTTCTGTGTGTTCTCCACTGGTTCTTTGTGTTCACTAAGAGCTGGTTCTGTGTGTTCTCTAAGAGCTGGTTCTGTGTTTTCCACTAGTTCTTTGTGTTCACTAAGAGCTGGTTCTGTGTGTTCTCTAAGAGCTGTTTCTGTGTGTTCTCTAAGAGCTGCTACTATGTGTTCTCTCAACTGGTTCTGTGTTTTCACTAAGAACTGGTTCTGTGTTTTCACTAAGAACTGGTTCTGTGTTTTCACTAAGAACTGGTTCTGTGTTTTCACTAAGAACTGGTTCTGTGTTTTCACTAAGAACTGGTTCTGTGTTTTCACTAAGAACTGTATCAGTTAATTGTTTGTGAAGGTTGTTTTGAGGAGATTAAAGTGAAATTTCATTCCAGGCTGCGCTAGTGGGGTTTATGGAAAACATCAAACATACCTCAATTACTTTATTGCCTGTATACATATGGATAACATCAAACATACCTCAATTACTTTATTGCCTGTATACAGTTGAACTTAATGGAATACTTATTGTTTATTCATTGCGTTCACTGATATACAATATTGTCACAGAGAATATGTTCAAGATAATAAACAACAGAATGAATGCTTCTAAGTGCAAAGTAATGTACAGCTCAATCAACTTTTTGTTAGAAATGAGGTTGATGAACTGTACGAAATACTGTTGCTATATATCCTACAGAAGTGAAGTATAAAAGCTTGTATATGCCAAACCCTGATTTAATAAAGGCACAGCTATAATGCATGTTCTGTTCTGATATATTAGTGAGAAAAAGATTGGCCCTGACCAAGCGCCACAGTGTACGCTGCTGGCGAGTCAGTTTGGCTGCTGTAATAAAATACATTTATTTCCCTCTTCCTGTTAAATACCCCTCAGCCAGCATTCAGCAGCCTCACAGTGTGGGCTACCTGTTACTGGTCTCTCTCCCTCTGTCGTTACAGGAAATCATGGAGCTATTTTTAATAAGCTCAGCGTGGCCCATGGGGAATTGGAGAAGCTTGTCAATTATTAGGATACATAATAGGCCTGCAGCTGGGGGCACGAGGGGGTTTCTCATCAGCCTGCTTATCGCACCACATTATGTTTTTATTGAACCTTTATTTAACTATGCAAGTCAATTAAGAACAAATCCTTATTTACAATGACGGCCTACCAAGAGGCAGAAGGCCTCCTGCGGTGACGGGGGATTCAAATAAAAATGTAGGACAAAATACAAATCACGACAAGAGTGACGACACTACATAAAGTGAGACCTAAGACAACAACACAACATGGTAGCAACACAACATGACAACAACACAACCCGGTAGCAACACAACATGGTAGCAGCACAGACATGGTGCAAACATGGTTAGACACAGACTACAGCAGGGCAAAAAAAAGTAGAGACAACAATACATCACGCGAAGCAGCCACAAGTGTCAGTAAGAGTGTCCATGAGTGCTGGGTAATGTGGACCTTAATTGACTATAACAGATTCTCCCAGCTCTAGATCTGTCCATCGCCTAGGTGGACAACAAGAGTGTTGTCTAAGATCAGGATGGTGGCCAATGAGTGACAGGTTGGAAAATGTGAACAATGGGTCAGTGAGTGTTGGTGACTAGCCAGGAGTGACAGGAGGGGAAAGAGAAGGCTGGCGTCAGCAGGAGATGAGAGAGTGGAAGAGAGGACAGGGGGCTGTCCACCCCACTGGTACTTTGTTCCGTGAGGAGAGGAGACGGTTACTGGGAGCACACAGCTGTGGACAAACCCTTGGAGGCTTCCATGACTATGACAACAAATCCTACCTCCGCGTTTCTCTGACAACAAAACCTGAATCTCATGAATTTTTCAGCGGGTTTTTGATGAAGTCAGGTTTTACTTGTGCTATTAAATGATCTGTGAAAATTCCATTCAGGGTGTTGTAGGATCCCCCTGGGAGACCACTGAAACATCTCAGAGTCAGGAGGGACACATCAACAAGCCAAATGGACAGACTTGGATAGGATTTAGTATGACCATATGAGTATAAAGGGGTTAGTCAGTCTTGAAACTACCTTAAGGTAATCCTTAGCTAGGGATTTTGCCTGTGTGCAAGGTGTGCAGTGTGCTAATGCAGCAGGTTGTATAGCAGTTAGAGCCTTGGGCCAGTAAACAAAAGTTTGCTGGTTCGAATACCTGAGCCAACATGGTGAAAATCTGTCTGTGCCCTTGAGCAAGGCACTTAACCCTAATCTGCTTCAGGGGCGCCATACTACCACAGCTGCCCCTGTAAAACAACACATTTCACTGCACCTATCTGTTGTGTATATGTGACTCACCACCGGGATTCGGTCTTATGTAGCAGCATTTGAATTTCTGTTTCTTACATTGGATGAAAGTAGAGACTCAGAGCTACAAAATGGGAAATCATACACAACATTTTAGGAAACAATGGGAAGTAATTCTGCTTTGAAAGTTAATCAACTTGTAAACTCACTTTTGAGAAAACCGTCTTTCAATGTTTTGGTACTACTATTGGAAAGCCCTTCTTTGTCTACACCCATTCAGCGCTGTTCACACCCTCTTAAGCAGTGGTCACAACTTTTCTGAGTCAAGATCACTTTCGCAGTCAAAAAGCAAGCTGAGATCTACTGGCTCCGATTTTATGTTACATTAACCTCACACAGGCAGTTTAATAGGAATGAGGTCTGGGCACTAGGCCTAATACATTATCACAGCATATTGGCTATATGATTGGCCTGCCAATATTGTTAATCAGACCATATTATATTTCAAAACTCGAGCTTTGATAACAAAATGGATCAGTTGGTTTAGCACTAGTTGAGCATGAATTGAAATCATTAGCTTTTTTATTTTACTGGACTGATGGTACCTGCATCTGATGGTCAACGAGGTCAAATCACGACGTCAGTGATCTCCAGGTCAAAACGTCGGAGCTCTAGAAAGATGCCCAAGTTTCCTACTTGGAATTCTGAGTTGGATGACCGTTCAAAACAACTTTTCACAACCGCCTCTCACAGTCCCTGCTCTCTCCTTCCTTTCCTCCAGTGAGACTGATCAGAGAGAGGAGACACCATCTTCCACCTGCTCTCTCCTTCCTTTCCTCCAGTGAGACTGATCAGAGAGAGGGGACACCGTCTTCCACCTGCTCTCTCCTTCCTTTCCTCCAGTGAGACTGATCAGAGAGAGGGGACATCGTCTTCCACCTGATGGCGAAACTCGAGTCGCACCGCATCTGCCTCATGCACAAATTCACATTGTACGGAGAAGTGTGTTTTGTAATAGTGTTAATAGTAATAACTCACTCCTAAAAACAGCAGCTCTTTGCTGTATCCGTTGACAGTCTCTCTGTGGTCATGGTTTTAAAAGTTATTAAATCTTGCGTAGGCTAGTAGCCTATTAAACTTGGCTGTGGCCAGGGTCATGGAAGCTCTGTAACCATAGTGATTTGAGCTATCCGATTGGGCAGCACAATAGGTGCTCTAGATTTAGTCACAGATTTGGCGGTCCGCCAGTTTGTCTTATGAAAAACACTTTGCTTACCAGGTGCGTAGGACTTTTGAATCAAGTGCACCTACCAGCAACAGCTCAACACGATTTTAAAAACAGGCGCAAGCCTTTATAGCTTGTTGGCTTTTCTAAAGAAATATTTGGTTATCAACTAGGAATGCCTTGAAGATCGACCAGCTCGACCGGTTGGCAACCACTGCTCTTAAGCCTTAGCCCCGCCAAACTCTTTAACGGTTGATCCAACCGTTCTGTACTAACTTGCCAGCTACTTCCAGACATCGAAGAGAGAGAGAGAACAGCTCACTGAACATTACTTGCCGTATCTGTGGTTTCACCAGTCAAGCAAATGTGTCTGAGAAGAATAAGATCATACACATAATGTTAGCTAGCGACCCACCCAGCTAACATTAGCTAGCTAACAGTACACTTGAAATGAAACCACTTTCTGTCAAAATTAGAAACGTGTAATATCTGAAAATCTTACCAGTATACATCAAACAAGCAAAGCATCAATACAGGATTAAGATTGAATTCTACTACACTGGCTCTGATGCTCGTCGGATGTGGCAGGGCTTGAAAACTAGTAAGGACTAGAAAGGGAAACCCAGAAGCGAGCTGCCCAGTGACGCGAGCCTACCAGACAAGCCAAATGCATTTTATGCTCGCTTTGAGGCAAGCAACACTGAAGCATGCATGAGAGCACCAGCTGCTCTGGATGACTGTGTGATAACATTATCGGTAGCCGATGTGAACAAAACCTTTAAACAGGTCAACATTCACAAATCCACTGGGCCAGACGGATTACCAGGACATGTACACAAAGCATGCGCGGACCAACTGTCAAGTGTCTTCACTGACATTTTTAACCTCTCCCTGACCGAGTCTGTTACTTTTTTTTAAGCTCTTAACCAACAGTGCAGTTCAAGAAGAAGAAAATATTTACCAAGTAGGCTAAAATAAAATAAATAATAAAAAGTAACACAAAAAGAATAACAATAACGATGCCATATACAGGGGGCACCGGTACCGAGTCAGTGTGCAGGGGTACAGGCTAGGTGTGTACATGTAGGTGGGGGCGAAGTGACTATGCATAAGTAACAAACAAAACAGCGAATAGCAGCAGTGTACAAGGGGGGGGGCATCAATGTAAATGGTCCGGTGGCAATTTTTATGAATTGTTCAGCAGCAGATAATTCTACAGGAGAATGTCAGGCTATCCATCTGTGAGCTGAAGCTGAAGCGCAGCTGGGTAATGCAGCATGACAATGATCCAAAACACAATCAAGTCTACATGAAAATGGATTAAAAAAATAATAATTGAGGTCCAGACCTAATCTCTATCTAATTAAGATGCAGTTAATGCTTGAAAACCCACAAATGTCTTTGAGTTAAAGCAGTTCTGCATGCAACAGCGATGTGAGAGACTGATCAACAACTACAGGAAGCATTTGGTTGCAGTCATAAGTGGCACAAACAGTTATTGAGTGTTTCATTTTTTAAAATCTTTATTTAACTAGGCAAGTCAGTTAAGAACAAACTCTTATTTTCAATGATGGCCTAGGAACAGTGGGTTAACTGCCTTGTTAAGGGGTAGAATGATAGATTTGTACCTTGTCAGCACAGGAATTTGATCTTGCAACCTGTCGGTTACTAGTCCAACAGCTCTAACCACTAGGCTACACCCCAGTGTAAGGGGGAAATTACTTTTTCACACAGGGGAATTGGGTGTTGCATAACTTTGTGAATAAAATAAATAAGCTAAGTATACATTTTTTGGGTTATTTGTAAACTCAGGTTCCCTTTATCTAATATTAGGTTTTGGTTCAGTATCCAAAATAGAGAAAATCAGAAAGGGGGGAAATTATTTTTCACAGCACTGTATGAATATTTTTTTATGCTATTGATTCTGTTCAGTGTTTGTAAAGTATGGCTGCTGTGTATCCCAAGAGTTAAGCTTTTATGATGATTTAACTGCCCTGCAGATGATGTAACTGGTCCTCTGTTTTGTGGAATCAGCAAACACGTATGACAGCCAGTCTGCGGTAAGACACGAGCTCACATAATATCAGAACCAGTGACATTGCATCTGCTTTCACTTCCTTTAGGAGGCCTGTTGTATTATCTGGGGGGCTATCTAATGAAGGATGCAGTGACAGTCTTGTTACATGTCCTACCTGAGGAAAGACAAAGGGAGGGAATCAGACTGACCTGTCTTCAACTCAAGGCAAAAACAACCCCATTAAACAGAGAGATGAATGATAGACTCTGTCAGGGAGGGAACAGATCATCAGGAAGCCACTAAGTTTTCCAGAACTTGTGGAATGAGTCTTAACAGTTTAGTTCACCATCAACTCACCCCATGTTTGAGCTAGGGTTAGAGTCCCACAGTGAGGCTTGACACAGTGATACATCACACAGCCACTGCTCCTCACCCAATGGGACCGCTGTCGTGTTGGGCAAGGACAGCTGGAGGATGTCATGAGGAGGGGGAGGAGGAGAGGGGAGACAGGGCAGGGGAGAGAAGGAGGAGAGACTCCAGGAAGGGAGATACTGCTGCCAAAAACACAGAGTCAGACAGGAAGTGACCACTCTCTCTCCGTTTCCTGTCAGGAAGAGCATGCAGGGTCGGCTGGGTCGCACGGAGAGGATCAACAACTCTGCTTCAGCTTTGGGCTCGAGCCATTATATATACAACAGTAAATGAGTACATTGATCAGGTAGCCATATGAGGTACTGTGAGGAGGTTGTTGGTGCTGTTTGTGAGTGGAGCTTCCTGTTTTGGTTTCATGTGACCTTCACTTTCTCCTTAAGGCCCTAGCTAACCCCAGTCAATACCACGCATAGAAAAGCAAACACTAGACCAGAATCAGTCATTTAATTAGAGGGTTGGCTCTTGGCTGTTTCGACATTCCCATGTTTCTTCTTTTGACAGGTTATATCCTGGGGTTTACATGTGATGTATATGATTTATAGTCTGTAATAGGATGGGGTAATGTATTCACAAGTTGACCCTAGTGAGGGGTTATTTCTCATGGGAGTGTCATGACCCTACCTTCATCATATTCTGGTGGTATTTAGCTTTAATAACCAAGGAAACATGATTTACAATCAACCCTCCATTTGGGCATGTCACTATTTATATACGCTGAACAAAAATAGAAACACAACATGTAAAGTGTTGGTCCCATGTTTCAAGAGCTGAAATAAAAGATCCCAGAAATTGTCCATATGCACAAAAAGCAAATTTCTCATAAATGTTGTGAACAAACTTGTGCACATCCTTGATAGTGAGCATTTCTCTTTTGCCAATATAATCCATCCATCTGACTGGTGTGGCATATCAAGAAGCTGATCAAACAGCATGGTCATTACACAGGTGCACCTTGAGACATCTGTGGGATTGTGTTGTGACAAAACGGCACATTTTAGAGTGGCCTTTTATTGTCCCCAGCACAAGTTTTGAGGGTGTGCCCAATTGGCATGCAGACTGCAGGAATGTCCACCAGAGCTGTTGCCAGATAATTTACTGTTAATTTCTCTACCATAAGTCGCTTCCAACATTGTTTTAGAGAGAATTTGGCATTACGTCCAACCGGCCTCACAAACACAGGGCACTTGTATGGCGTTGTGTGGGCAAGCGGTTTGCTGAACGTTGTGAACAGAGTGCCCCATGGTGGCGGGGGGGTTATGCTATGGGCAGGCATAAGCTACGGACAAGGAATACAGTTGTATTTTATTGGAATGGCTAGAGATACCGTGACGAGATCCTGAGGCCCATTGTTGTGCCATTCATCCACCGCCATCACCTCATGTTTCAGCATGATAATGCACAGCCCCATGTCGCAAGGATCTGTACACAATTCCTGGAAGATAAAAGTGGCCCAGTTCTTCCATTGCCTGCATACTCACCAGACATGTTACCTATTGAGTATGTTTGGGATGCTCTGGGTCGACATGTACGACAGCATGTTCCAGTTCCCGCTAATATCCAACAACTTCTCAGAGACATTGAAGAGGAGTGGGACAACATTCCACATGCCACAATCAACAGCCTGATCGACTCTTTGCGAAAGAGATATGTTGCACTGCACGAGGCAAATAATGGCCACACCAGATACTGACTAGTTTTCTGATCCACCCCCCTACCTTTTTTTTAAGGTATCTGTGACCAACAAATGCATATCATCCTGGTCATGTGAAATTCATAGATTAGGGCTTAAGGCCTAATGATTATTTTTTTCAATTGACTGAGTTCCTTATATAAACTGTAGCTTCAACTTGAAGTTGAAGTATATTTATTTGCAGCTTTGTCTTTACATTAGCTTCTGTTACGGCCTATGGATAGCTAATGATCTTGTCACGGTTGTCGTAAGAACGCGACCAAGGCGCAGCGAATGTTGAGTTCCACATACTTATTTCAAAGTGAAACTTTAAGCAAAACACAATAAATCAATAACCGAACCGTGACTACATGGTGCACAAAACAATATCCCACAAAGCAGGTGGGAACAGGGAACCCTTAAGTATGATCCCCAATTAGAGAACAAAGGGCTTTCTATGGTCAGGGCGTGACATGTCTCTTAAAGGGAGGGACTGTTTGTTTTTACTCACCATTAGTTGGTGAAGCTAAAGTGATGCCCAGCTAATAAAGTCTCCACATAATCCAATATTTATAAGGCTAGTGTTATTAACTTACCATTTAACAAGAGAGTGTGAAGCTGCTGCATATCCAGTTATTGGGTCAGATACCTGAGAACACACTCTTTTTAGAGAGTGTAAATCTGCATGTTAATGTTCGTGTTTTTCTTATTTTTATTTCTCGTGTGTTTTTGTGTGTGTGTGTGTCGATGTCTGTGTGCAGAGGTTTTCAGCAGCCTTCCAAATGAAATCAGCCACCAAGCCAAGTCCTTTACCACAGTTTGCGGCAGGAATTCAAGGTCAGCGCTGCTGATTCTGCTGATGCGTTTTATTCTCTGGAGCCAGTGGTGCTGGACTGTATGACTGGGGGGTTACCAACACTGACCCCCACCCATCCCCACCAGCCCCACTACACACACCTTCATCCTTCCATTATCACCCCGGTGCTACCCTGCAAGGGAGTGTGCATTTAGCCGCTAAATGAAATGGGGGAAGGGTTCTGTTGTTCCCTGCCGGAGAGCCAGGAGATGGATGGGGAGAGGTGTCCTGATTTCCCATGTGACCACAATAATTGTGTTATAATGGAGGTGGGGGCTGAGGGCCCATCAGCAGAGGGGCAGAGGTACACCTCCGTCTCCCCTTCCCGTTCCTCAACAAAGAGACCTGTAGAAAATCATGACAGTCTGTCATTTTCACATATTAGTATCTGGGTTGCTTTTTCATTTTGAAGCTTCCTTGGCCAATTTATTCAATGAATTATACATTTAAATGCATGATGATTTAAACGAAAAGTGGTTTGATATCTTGGTATGTGAATAATCTATGATGGATGCGTACAGTTATTCCCTTTCCTCTGACCTCCTATCCTCCCTCTCTTCCTCCAGGCACCATGAGGCCGGTCCACAGGAACTTCTATGAGCCGTCGTCGGCCCCGGGGAAGGGTGTGGTGTGGGAGTGGGAGAACGACAGCGGCTCCTGGACGCCCTACGACATGGAGATCTGTGTGACCATCCAGAACGCCTATGAGAAGCAGCACCCCTGGCTGGACCTGACCTCTCTGGGCTTCTGCTACCTCATTGACTTCAACAGCATGGTCCAGACCAACCGGCAGAGCCAGAGGAAACGCCGCCTGCGCCGACGCATGGACCTAGCCTACCCTCTCATCATGGGCTCCATCCCCAAGTCCCAGTCTTGGCCCGTGGGAGCCAGCTCCGGCCAGCCCTGCCCCTGCCAGCAGTGCATCCTGGTCAACAGCACGCGGGCTGCCTCAAATGCCATCCTGGCATCTCAGCACCGTAAGCTGTATGGGGGGGCTACCGGGCCTTCGGGGGCTACAGGCACGCTCACCGTGGTACGGCAGAGTAACACCTTCGCTGGAACCACCCTCTGGTCCCCCACCTCTAGTGCTGGGACCAATAATATACAACATAACAACATAAGCGCAGGAGGAGGCCAAGCCAAAGCTGAACAGGTGCAGTCTCTCCTGTCTAGTGCCAACTTTCCATGTTCCCCGGCGCTGCCGTCCCTTCCGCCTGCACATGGCCACTCCCACGCCCACGCACACTCCCACGGTCACCATGCCATCATCAATGGGCAGAACAACCTGAACCGGCCGGGCACCCAGCGCATTTCCATAGGCACTGCCAGAGGAGCCATCCCACCAGGGTAACCATGACATTAATTTGGATTACATTCCACTACAGATTTGCAAAACAAAACACAAATGCACTAGGAATGCATTTTAAATTCGATGACAATAGATGAAAGCAATTAAAGGTATAAAAGGAAAAATAACACCATCTTGCTCTGTCTGTCTACCTGTCTGCTATACAGCTTTACAATACCTCTGCTGGCATATAGTGTATGTGTCTGGTGCATTGTGTTGTCACTCTTTCTCTCTTTCCCCCCCATCTCTCTGTTGTGTGTCTACTGATTTACTGCACCTCTTGTTAACTGGGGGATCAATGGCTCTGCAGAGGGAGCTCCAGGTCATTGACAGCTATACTGCCTCAGCTGCCTCTCTCTCATCTCTCCTCTTTATCCCATATCTTCTCTGTCCTCTCCTCTCTGTACTGTCTCATCTCTCATCTCTTCCTGCACTGGGGAGTGTGGGGAACTGTTTCCTTCTGCTCCACATTTGAATCTTAGCATGGTTGTCCTGAATAATAAGCTTACGCTTGCCTCAATAGACTCGGGAATAGCTTTTATCTGCTCTGTGCCTCTAATTTTACCCAGTTCATTTCTACCACACAGTGGTGTTATTCGATGATAAGCACTGGGTGGTTGTTCTGTTCTGTGTGTGTGTGTGTGTGTTTAGGTGTGTGTTCTTGTGGAAGTGTACGCCTGTGTGTGTCCATGTGTAAAGCTGTTCTCCCGTGTAGCTGTGGAAACCCATTTGCCATGGAGGCAGAGATACACTGGGGAGAGATGAATAATAGATCAGGGAAAAATGGGAGCTTGAGCAGAGCGGTCTGACCCGAGAGCGATTCAGTGAAGAGTACTGAAGGAAAGTAGTATCTAGAGCTGTAACCGATACCTCAGTCCCTATCCTGTTTTCTTTACTAAAATATACCCGCTGGTTAACTCATTTCATTCCATTTCCCTCTCACGGCTGATGGGGAGAGAAACAGTTAGACAGCATACATTGAAATGATACTGTCTTTCGGGCAGACACACTGACTTCACAAGGCCTAGTTCTGTGTAACGGAATGTGTGGTGTTAGCAGCTCATGGAAGCACATCACTGAGGGGACAGGTGGCAGATTGATATTGCCCTTAGCTCACCTGAGTGTGTGAAACAGGCTGAAGTGTACTATTGTGTGTGTGTGTGTGTGTGTGTGTGTGTGTGTGTGTGTGTGTGTGTGTGTGTGTGTAACAGCTGAGAAGTCCTGTGGTGATTTATAAGGGCCCTATCAAATCAGAGGCCTGGAGTGGGTGGAGTGCTTGTTTCTCACCTCTCTGTGCAGTGGGCAGGGGGGAACTGTGAGAGGCTGTGGGGGAAGATTGTGAGAAAGACAGATAGAGAGAAAGGGGTGAGGTGAAGAACAACGTTTCCCAGGCAAGTAGCTCTACACACAAAGGAAGAGTGTGGTTAACAACAACACACACAGACACGTGAAGACCCTCACACACAGACACGTGAAGACCCTCACACACAGACACGTGAAGACCCTCACACACAGACACGTGAATACCCTCACACACAGACACGTGACTACCCTCACACACAGACACTTGAATAACCTCACACACAGACACGTGAATACCCTCACACACAGACATGTGAATACTGTCACACACAGACACGTGAATACCCTCACACACAGACACTTGAATGCCCTCACACACAGACACGTGACTACCCTCACACACAGACACGTGACTACCCTCACACACAGACACTTGAATAACCTCACACACAGACACGTGAATACCCTCACACACAGACATGTGAATACTGTCACACACAGACACGTGAATACCCTCACACACAGACACTTGAATGCCCTCACACACAGACACGTGAATACTGTCACAGACAGACTCGTGAATACCCTCACACATTTCAGCTAGTGCATTTATGGACAGATAACAGTAAAACCCACGCATATTGGACACAATACCTCTGTCGCCAATGACAAAGAATGCAGTTGAAATAGTAACCTTGTGATAACATGTAAATGATCATAAGGTAGTCTAATTAACTCGTTTACTACCAGATAATTTCAGGCTTAGTTTCACTCTCCTCGAACATTGTGGTTGTTGTGACTTCATCGTGAATATCAGAGGGGGAGTAAAGAGCACCCCCTACTGGTCTGTCTTTGCATTTCACATTTGCTTTTCATATTGAGTTTCCAATGGTTGCCACCTGCAATTCGCTTTCCAATTGGCCTTTACGCTTGATCTTCTGCACCTAAATAAGAAATGTTATAACATGTATAAAAACAACCCTACAACTAGTAACTTATTCTTCCAAATAGGAAGAAACTAGAGTGGAATTTTTTTAATTTTACCTTTATTTAACTAGGCAAGTCAGTTAAGAACAAATGATTATTTTCAATGACAGCCAAGGAACAGTGGGTTAACTGCCTTGTTTAGAGGCAGATCAACAGATTTTTACCTTGTCGGCTCCGGGATTTGATCTGGGCCTCTACGCCTATGTAGGCGCTCTAACCGCTAGGCTATTTGCCACCCCAGGTAGCCTAGGGGTTAGTATAATAAGGAGCATATCACCTTATTAAGTGTTTGAGGGATAGTTCCTAATGAACAAGGCCTCTGGTTCTCTGTCTATCTGCAGTGTACAGAGCACAGAGTTGCAGAGACACTTGCACAGTTTGCTCCAGTCCTCTGTGATGCGAATTTGACAAAGAGACAGTTAGCAGGTGATTTTTGTCATTTCAACATCAGCAAGCCACTTCCTCATCTCAACTTCCTCCATTCACTTCCCCATTTTAGAACACAGATAAACCCAGAGATTGTTTGTGCTGTCTAAAAGATAGAATTGTTTTTATTTCTTTCTGTGTGTTCTGAAGATGAAGACACCAAAGGAGGAGGCATGGTAAGAGAGATCCTTTATACTTGCACTTCTAGCTCATTTAATTATGAAGCAGTTAATGGTACTATGCTGCCCAGCTCTCTGCCCTTGGCTGAGTGAGTAGGATTTGTTTTGGTGCTCATGTCTCCTTCTGTTAATTGATTAACGGTGTTGGACTGTTCAGACGGGAGAGCTAGCTATCTGGTGAGAACAGGCCAGGGGAAGCAGCAGGGATTACACAGCCCTACCACTGCACTGCTTTGCTCTCCACTGGAGCCCTCAGCCCTGTCTCCATTAGATGGAATTAAAGGATAAATAACGGAATAAATTATTAAGGCCCATCCAGACCAAACCGATGAAATTGTATAGATGCTCTTTGTCATTATTGCTTATTTGTCTGTTTTGGGTGCTTTGTGAAGTGCATTACTCCTGCTGTTCTCTTTCCCTGGGCAGGGCCTGCCTGCCTCTCCCAGTCCTCCATCACATCAATATAAAATGAAGCATTTTTGGAGTTTTCTCCTCTTCTCCCCCTGTCTTCCTGGTGCAAGATAAACAGATGAGGAGATATAATGGCTCCGTCAGCATTTCTCTAACGGGGCCTAATTTGTTCTCTATCGGGAGGAAATCACATTGCTCTCAGTTTAATTAAGTCCTGCTCAAGTCAGGCTGGAAAGTCAGTCTGGGAGAGAGGTGAGGACAAGAGAGAGCAGAGAATGAAGAGAGTGCCAAGGGTTGACGGAACCAAGGCGATAAAAAGGTTAATGGGTCCTTACTAACTCATGGAATAGGACAACACTCCTACAATACTGTAGCCTACACGCATATGTGTTCAGTGAACATGTGTACCTTTACTGTACATTTGTAAGGTACTTCCTCCTGGTAAAATCTGACCAGCAGCCTTAGTAATAGATGTAAATACAACTAAATGTTCAGTAGATCTTAGGAGCAAGTGTGAGGCCTTTAGGTTAGCAGCTGTAGACTCGTGACCATGGCCCTGGTGAAGGGGTGGAGGGAGGATGTAGGTCAGCAGTGGCCCAAACGCATGAGCCCCAGCTGCAGCTGCAGGAAGGACCAGGTCACTGGCCCCAGAAGAACTCAAGGGTCTTGTTAAAAGCTTGAAGTTGGAGTTACTAGCTTCCCATATTTTGAAATAAAATGTAGAAAGGAATGCTGTTGGGTGTTTTTGCTCAGCAAGAGGTTATATGGTTGAATGATCTCATGGTGTTAACATGTAATGTTTACAAATGCTGTAGCACTTCCACGTGCGTGTGAGAGCGCTACGGGCTCTTGTTGGATGTTGCTCTCTTCTGGTGGGAATGAGTTGTTTAATCACAAACAACGCCCTCCATGAAACGCCTGAATTATATATTTCTTTCAAGCATACATGGGACACACATGCACACAGCTGTCTGACATACACTACTGTTCAAAAGTTTGGGGTTATTTAAAAATATCCTTGTTTTTGAAAGAAACGCTCATGTATTGTCCGTTAAAATAATATCAAATTGATCAGAAATACAGTGTAGACATTGTTAATGTTTTAAATGACTATTGTAGATGGAAACAGCAGATTTTTTATGGAATATCTACATAGGCGTACAGAGACTCATTATCAGCAACCATCACTCCTGTGTTCCAATGGCACGTTGTGTTAGCTAATCCAAGTTTATCATTTTAAAGGCTAATTTATCATCAGAAAAGCCTTTTGCAATTATGTTAGCACAGCTGAAAACTGTTGTTCTGATTAAAGAAGCAATGCAACTGGCCTTCTTTAGACTAGTTGAGTATCTGGAGCATCAGCATTTGTGGGTTCGATTACAGGCTCAAAATGGCCAGAAACAAAGCACTTTCTTCTGAAACTTGTCTGTCTATTCTTGTTCAGAGAAATGAAGGCTATTCCATGAGAGAAATTGCCAAGAAACTGAAGATCTTGTACAATGCTGTGTACTACTCCCTTCACAGAACATTGCAAACTGGCTCTAATCAGAATAGAAAGTGGAGTGGGAGGCCCCAGTGCACAACTGAGCAAGAGGACAAGTACGTTAGAGTGTCTAGTTTGAGAAACAGACAACTCACAAGTCCTCAACTGGCAGCTTCCTTAAATAGCACCCGCAAAACACCAGTCTCAATGTCACCAATGAAGAGGTGACTCCGGGATGCTGGTCTTCTAGGTAGAGTTGCAAAGAAAAAGCCATATCTCAGACTGGCAAATAAAAAGAAAAGATTAAGATGGGCAAAAGAACAGACACTGAACAGAGGAACTCTGCCTAGAAGGCCAGCATCCCGGAGTCGCCTCTTCACTGTTGACGTTGAGACTGGTGTTTTGCGTGTACTATTTAATGAAGCTGCCAGTTGAGGACTTGTGTGGTGTCTATTTCTCAAACTAGACACTCTAACATACTTGACCTCTTGGTCAGTTGTGCACCGGGGCCTCCCACTCCTTTTTCCATTCTGGTTAGAGTCAGTTTGCGCTGTTCTGTGAAGGGAGTAGTACACAGCATTGTACAAGATCTTCAGTTTCTTGGCAATTTCTCGCATGGAAAAGCCTTCATTTCTCTGAACAAGAATAGACTGACATGTTTCAGAAGAAAGTGCTTTGTTTCTGGCCATTTTGAGCCTGTAATCGAACCCACAAATGCTGATGCTCCTGATACTCAACTAGTCTAAAGAAGGCCAGCTGCATTGCTTCTTTAATCAGAACAACAGTTTTCAGCTGTGCTAACATAATTGCAAAAGGGTTTTCTAATGATCAATTAGCCTTTAAAATGATAAACTTGGATTATCTAACACAACGTGCCATTGGAACACAGGAGTGATGGTTGCTGATAATGGGTCGTTATCCAGCTACAATTGTCATTTACAACATTAACAATGTCTACACTGTATTTCTGATCACATTTTTCAAAAAATGTGCTTTTCTTTCAAAAACAAGGACATTTCTAAGTGACCCCAAACTTTTGAATGGTAGTATACATCAATGCTATAGTTTAGGTCATTACCCTGACCTTCACGCTTCAAATCTCTACTCTACTACTCTGTGGCTTGGCCCTGCGTAGCACTACAATAGTTCCCCTGAGAGTGAGTGGAGATAAGGCAGGTCAGACCCAGAGTGTCCAGGTCACGTGGGCCTTTTATTTCTCCAGAGTTCATTGAAAGGATCACAGGACTCTACTCATATCAAAGCAGCATCTCGTTAGGGATTTTATAAGGGAGGTGCTGGAGAGAGAGAGAGGAGACAGAGAGATAGATGGGGGAGGGGATCTCCTAGATCAATGGTATTAATGTTACATAACACCTTTGGGAAACTGAGAAAATGTATATCATTCTACTGTAATTAAGTGACATGCTTCTTGCATGTATTGAAATACTATGTAAGTTAATACAGTGTAATAATTCAGTCATACGAAGTTGCTCTCTTTTCTTTGCTACCGTTGTCTAAGCACTCAACTGTTGACATCAAAATGGCTGCCTTTTCTTCTATGTGGTCCTCTCCATCACTGCAGATCAGTTGTTCTTTTTCTTCACATAGAGTAGCAGAAGCAGCAGCAACAGAATCTCAGTCTGCGGTCTCTTACCCTATCTCCTCTGACAGGTGACCTTTCTCTGCAGCCTGGTCTGCCCTGTGTGGGAGTGCCCTCTATTACCAGACTGGAGCTGAGGTCATGTTTTCTCAAAAGGGACTTACCAACACACACTCACACAGGCTCCTCATGACCCACATGCTTTGTGCACAGCTTTCTATCGCTTTCTATTTTAGATGTCTCTGAGAGTAAACAACCATCTTCGTCCTCTGTGTGGAGTGTGTGTTCTGAATCATGCCCTGGTTCAACAGTCAGTAGATAAGACTGTGTTTGTGGTATAGCTAGTGTAGTACACGTGACCATGGACTATTCGCACAATGGCATCATATTCCACATCTGTGTAAGTGTGGCCGTTCTAACTGAGAATGTGCGGTTCTTAAAATGTATGAACTAACTGTAGTGTCATTATTTTTACTCTTTTGAAAACTTGATTTCATATTGGATGTTTTTCTCTCTGTAGGGTCCCTCCCCTCCCTGTTAAGAACCTTACTGTCTCTGGACCAGTTCACCCAGCAATTGCAGGTAATTGTTCTCCTCTTTTGCAATTAGAAATAACTTTTTTTTTTCCCGAGGCTGCATTTAATTGAGTGCTTTAACTTTCGCATCCATTCTTACTCATAATAGTAAACCAACATGACTCTTTTCTTTATTGTATTCATGTGTGTCTATGCCAGGTATTACCGGTATCCTGATGTGTGCGGCTGGCCTGCCTGTGTGTCTGACCAGGGCCCCTAAACCCATTCTGCACCCTCCGCCCATAAACAAGAGTGACATGAAGCCTGTGCCTGGGGTCAACGGCATCCGCCGCAAGACCAAGAAGAAGCACCTCAGGAGAGGTCTGTATGTATGACAGGGAGGACTCTTAGGACCACTGGAGGGGAGAAGGGTCTGTCATGGAGCGTGAGACAGATGCTATTGAGACATTGAGATGTAAAGTAAATATCTTCTCTGGATAAGAAGGGAAAGGGAGGGCTAACAGTCACACCCACCACATTGAAATGAACAGAGTTTTTCCACAACTATGATTAAGAGGAAGCTATTGTAGTGAGATGGGTTGATGATGATCTAGTGGTGAGATGTGTGGCTTTAGGTTTGGCGCTAGGCCAAAGTCTATTTGACGCTGTGGAAATTCCAGGCGACCCCGGGCGAGTTTTTGTCCTAATTGGTCAGTGAGGCTGTGGGTTTTCCAGCCCTGCATCACTCTGTTTACCCAGACCCCACCTCTATTCCATTCCTCTCTTCCCTCTATCCTTCCATCCCCAGCCTTAGACCCAGGCGGTGGAATTGGGATGGGATGACAACAAAGATTGATTAATGGGTCGCAGCCAATTGTTCCTGCGTTGGTGCAGCATAGCCCACATGGAGCAAGGCAGAAAAGGGCAGATATTTGTGGTTATCCTGACCTGTTCTGGCTGCCACTCAAAAGGAGGCTAAAGAGGCCTTTGATCCGGCTAATGAAGCCATAAAAAGGCAGTGCCTGAAATGCATAGGAGAGAGTGGGGTAAGTTGAGCCAAATTGTTAGTTGAGTCATCCCTTGTTTCTAGGAAACCATACACAAAATGAATTGTGACCAAATATTTAGGAAGAGGTCATAATTTCATGGAGTCTGTGAAAGAAGAAACCACATGGCAAAGTGGTAAGCAAGTTAGGTCCAAAAGATTGTTTTATACATTAGTTGAGGTCTCTATAATCTACAATATGAGGTTCTAAACCTAGGATGAAAGTGCATCCTTGTAGCTGTGTGGGCTAATATAGTCAAAATGTTTACTTTGGGGCAGTGTTGTAAAGTACTTAAGTAAAAATAATTGAAAGTACTAAACTCAGCAAAAAAAGGAACTTCCTCTCACTTTCAACTGCATTTATTTTCAGCAAACTTGTGTAAACATTTGTATGAACATAACAAGATTCAACAACTGAGACGTAAACTGAACATGTTCCACAGACATGTGACTAACATAAATGGAATAATGTGTCCCTGAACAAAGGGGGGGTCAAAATCAAAAGTAACAGTCAGTATCTGGTGTAACAGTCAGTACCAGCTGCATTAAGTACTGCAGTGCATCTCCTCCTCATGGACTGCACCAGATTTGCCAGTTCTTGCTGTGAGATGTTACCCCACTCTTCCACCAAGGCACCTGCAAGTTCCCGGACATTTCTGGGGGGAATGGCCCTAGCCCTCACCCTCCGATCCAACAGGTCCTAGATGTGCTCAATGGGATTCAGTTCCGGGCTCTTCGCTGGCCATGGCAGAACACTGACATTCCTGTCTTGCAGGAAATCACACACAGAACGAGCAGTATGTCTGGTGGCATTGTCATGCTGGTGTGTCATGTCAGGATGAGCCTGCAGGAATGGTACCACATGAGGGAGGAGGATGTCTTCCCTGTAACGCACAGTGTTGAGATTGCCTGCAATGACAACAAGCTCAGTCCGATGATGCAGTGACACACCGCCCCAGCCCATGACGGACCCTCCACCTCCAAATCGATCTCGCTCCAGAGTACAGGCCTCGGTGTAACGCTCATTCATTCGGCGACAAACGCTAATCCAACCATCACCCCTGGTGAGACACAACCGTGACTTGTCAGTGAAGAGCACTTTTTGCCAGTCCTGTCTGGTCCTGCAACAGTGGGTTTGTGATGGAGGGATTGTGCGTTCCTGGTGTAACTCAGGCAGCTGTTCTTGCCATCCTGTACCTGTCCCACAGGTGTGATATTTGGATGTACCGATCCTGTGCAAGTGTTGTTACACATTTTCTGTCACTGTCATTTTCTGTCACTGCGATGACAGGATCAGCTGTCCGTCCTGTCTCCCTGTAGCATTGTCTTAGTAAGGACATTGCAATATATTGCCCTGGCCACATCTGCAGTCCTCATGCCTCCTTGCAGCATGCCTAAGGCACGTTCACGCAGATGAGCAGGGACCCTGGGCATCTTTCTTTTGGTGTTTTTCAGAGTCAGTAGAAAGGCCTCTTTATTGTCCTAAGTTTTCATAGTGGTGACCTTAATTTTTATTTTTTATTTTTTATTTCACCTTTATTTAACCAGGTAGGCTAGTTGAGAACAAGTTCTCATTTACAACTGCGACCTGGCCAAGATAAAGCAAAGCAGTGTGACACATGCAACAACACAGATTTACACATGGAATAAACAATAAACAAGCCAATAACACAATAAACAAGTCAATGACACAGTAGAAAAAAATAAAGTCTATATACAGTGTGTGCAAGAGGCATGAGGAGGTAGGCAATAAATAGGCCATAGAAGCGAATAATTACAATTTAGTAGATTAACACTGGAGTGATAGATGAGCAGATGATGATGAGCAGATGATGGTGTGTAAGTAGTGATATTGGTGTGCAAAAGAGCAGCAAAGTAAATAAAAACAGTATAGGGATGAGGTAGGTAGATTGGGTGGGCTATTTACAGATGGACTATGTACAGCTGCAGCGATCGGTTAGCTGCTCAGATAGCTGATGTTTAAAGTTGGTGAGGGAAATCAAAGTCTCCAACTTCAGCGATTTTTGCAATTCGTTCCAGTCACTGGCAGCAGATAACTGGAAGGAAAGGCGGCCAAATGAGGTGTTGGCTTTGGGGATGATCAGTGAGATATACCTGCTGGAACGTGTACTACAGGTGGGTGTTGTTACCGCGACCAGTGAACTGAGATAAGGCGGAGCTTTACCTAGCATATACTTATAGATGACCTGGAGCCAGTGGGTCTGGCGACGAATATGTAGCGAGGGCCAGCCGACTAGAGCATACAGGTCGCAGTGGTGGGTGGTATAAGGTGATTTGGTAACAAAATGGATGGCACTGTGATAGACTGCATCCAGTTTGCTGAGTAAAGTATTGGAAGCTATTTTGTAGATGACATTGCCGAAGTCGAGGATCGGTAGGATAGTCAGTTTTACTAGGGTAAGTTTGGCGGCGTGAGTGAAGGAGGCTTTGTTGCGGAATAGAAAGACGACTAGATTTGATTTTAGATTGGAGATGTTTGATATGAGTCTGGAAGGAGAGTTTACAGTCTAGCCAAACACCTGGGTCGGAACCATCCAGGGTGGTGATGCTAGTCGTGCGTGCGGGTGCAGGTAGCGAACGGTTGAAAAGCATGCATTTGGTTTTACTAGTGTTTAAGAGCAGTTGGAGGACACGGAATGGCATTGAAGCTCGTTTGGAGGTTAGATAGCACAGTGTCCAAGGAAGGGTCAGAAGTATACAGAATGGTGTCGTCTGCGTAGAGGTGGATCAGGGAATCGCCCGCAGCAAGAGCAACATCATTGATATATACAGAGAAAAGAGTCGGCCCGAGAATTGAACCTTGTGGTACCCCCATAGAGACTGCCAGAGGACCGGACAACATGCCCTCCGATTTGACACACTGAACTCTGTCTGCAAAGTAGTTGGTGAACCAGGCGAGGCAGTCATTAGAAAAACCAAGGCTATTGAGTCTACCAATAAGAATACGGTGATTGACAGAGTCGAAAATTATGTACTTTCTACTCCATACTTTTACCCTGACACCCAAAAGTACTCGTTACATTTTGAATGCTCAGCAGGACAGGAAAATTGTCTAATTCACACACATCAAGAGAACATTCCTGGCCATCCCCACTGCCTCTGATCTGGTGGACTCACTAAACACATGCATCCTTTGTAAATTATGTCGCGGTGTTGGAGTATGCCCCTGCCTACCTGTAACTTTTTTTTTAAATAAGAAAATTGTGCCATCTGGTTTGCTTAATATAAGGAATTTTAAATGATTTATACTTTTACTTTTGATACTTAAGTATATTTTAGCAATTACATTTACTTTTGATACTTATATTTAAAACGATATACTTTTAGACTTTTACTCAAGTAGGATTTTACTGGGTGATTTCACTTTTACTTGAGTCATTTTATAGTAACGTATCTTTACTTTTTCTCAAGTATGACAATTGGGTACTTTTTCCACCACTGCCTTGGGGTAAGTTGAGCCAATGGCTATGATACCCCATACAAATAATGATCACATTTAGTCAATTTTATGCATAATATGCGTAGTATTTTTGCAATGAGTCATGCATATGAACTCAGGATAGTTCATTATTATTGTTACAAAGCTGACATCATCGTTGAGGTTCTTGAGAGAGCAGCCAAGGAAGTGAGAGAAGGGAAGAAGTCCAATTCTAGCTGCAGCAAGGGATGATAAAATAGACTGAATGACACTGAAGGAAAAAATGAGAATGTACCTGTGTGAAAGTGAGGCTTTGATAGAGTAGCAGAGGAACACAGGTCTCATCTGATCACATTGAGTCTGAGATGCTAAACATATCAAGAATTTCACAGACCGTTTCATAGACTTAGTAGCCTCAAATGCAGAGAACTTGCCTACGGATGGTCACATTGAAACAACAACTGGTCCAGAAATGGAAGGGGAAGTGACATTGAACAGAGAGATCTATATCTGAAAAGAATGTGGGTATACATTTAAGATATACAATATACCACACCCCCATTCCATGAATTCAACTTTGACCTACCAGCACCCACTTACCCAACCTATGCTCAACTTACTCCATACTTAGGGTAAATTGTGCCAAGCTATGTTTTCAAAACGGTTGTTTACATGAATTCTGATTACTTCCAGAGATACACAACATCCTGAAAGAATACTATATTTTCCTTGACGTAGTGATACTGAATGTAAAAGATGTCTCAACTTACCCCACTCTCCCCTAACTCAAACCTTCTCCAATCTCTCTCTGTCTCTCTCTCACCCTCTCCATCGATTAATCACATTGTCGCTCTCGTTTTTCTGTCTCTTTCTCTCTCTTCCTGTCAGCTATGCTAGCTTGGTTTCACTCTGAGATTAGCCTAGTGTGTGGGTGATGGCTCATTGTTCTGTGTCACTTTGAAGGTGACCTCCTCTTCAACATCACACACTGTATTTATTCACCCACACTCTCTTCTTGGACTGGTCTCATCACAATCAAGCAGGGCTATGGTACTTTAGACCCAGACCAGTCACTGGGTTTACCTATTGCTCAAATAGAGGTCTCCTTATGCAGATTCATCTAGTCATCTTTGGGTCTTCAAAGGACAAAATGCATCTGTCTGCGAGTAATGATTGTGTGTGTGAGTAAGTGTTTTTTGTTCCTTTCAACCACATGCCTTCAATGTTGTGTTTGATTGCAAGGGAAAAACCCAGAGGATGTGGTGCGGCGATACACAGAGAAAGTGAAAGTAGCCCCTGATGAGGTAAGGAGAGTCCTGGATGACACACACGTACACAGTTTTAATACAGTTTGTAATCATTATACAGTGTATTATTGCTATGCATCCCAACCCTACAGTAACATGCAGTAGCTCTTATGGTCTAACTGGTGCCCACTCACCTTCCCTTCCCAGGACTGCACCATCTGCAGGGAGAGGCTGGTGATGTCATCAGGCTACGAGGGTGTCAAGGGCATAAAGCCAGAGGTGGTGGGCAAACTTGGCAAATGTGGGCACATGTACCATCTGCTGTGCCTGGTTGCCATGTACAACAATGGCAACAAGGTGAGAAGGCGCATACGTGCCAGCGCTTGTTATGGTATCATAATATTATATTGTATAGTAGTGGGTGAAATTGTAAAGTAGTGGGTGAAATTACACCCCCCATTTGATGTGATGGGTTATGCTATGATAACAATTAGATTAGATTGATATCAAACTAATCGGAAGCAGTTCTTACTCTGCTAAACACAGTTCATGGTCATTTTAAAAGTCAATTAAGGACAGAAGAAGGATCGCTGTCATGAAACCAACTCTAGATTAGATTAAATTTGTTTGATTAGATTAGTTATGAATATTGAACATTGAATCTGTCCCTATCCAGGATGGCAGTCTGCAGTGCCCCACTTGTAAGGCTATCTATGGGGAGAAGACAGGCACACAGCCCCCTGGGAAGATGGAGTACCATGTCATCCCCCACTGCCTGCCCGGCTATCCAGAGGCCAAGACCATCCGCATCGTCTATGACATTGCTGCTGGCCTACAGGTCACCACCCTCATATCCTCCACACTCACACAGTCCACTCATCTACTGGCTCTCCTTCTTAAGTCTATTCTCTTCCATCTACGGTGCTATAACACTGCTGTGTCTGACATGAGGAGGCTTCAGAGGGTATTTGATAACGTGTTTCGTGTTGCTCAGGGGGTTGAAGTGTCCCTAAGCCGTGTGACTGCATCCTCATAAAGAGAAAGAGAGAACGATTCACCTCCTCTCTTTGCAGGGAGAGGAGAGGGCTGCATATTTCATCCTTTCTGCAGAGCTGAGCTTTAATAGAGTCAATAAAGTGACCTTTCTACCAGAAGAGCAGGCTGAGCATCCCTGTGCAGGGGAGAGAGAGGCTGGGGCTGTCTGTCCCCTGTCATCCACACTGCAGCAGAACAACATGCCACGGCCCACTCACAGTGCCCCTGCACACCACTCAGACTCCTCACTCCCCCCTTTTAACACATCTACACTGACAGCTGTACTCTGTGTAAGAAAGTCACAATATAGTAAAGATACAGTACATTCTGAAGTAGAGTGGAGTACAATGAGTATGGTGTGGCATGTCAACACATAAGACCTGCATCACACAGCATGACAGTTAATTGGTTGTTTTACAGCTTTTATAAAGAACATGTTTCTTGATGAAAGGGGGAAAGGGTTCATTTGGGAGGGGCAGCCATTTCCTCCAAAATTAATGCTTTAAAAGAGTGCAAATAAAGCCACCAGAGTAGTCAGACTACGAATATACAAGCTCGTCCCGGGGGCACATTTGACATTTCCCTCTTGGCTGAATGTTAATTGAAAGAGAAAGAGAGGGGTTGTGACTGTTTCTGTCCTTTTCACCAGACCACAGAGCATCCCAACCCAGGGAAGAAGTTCAGCGCTAGGGGGTTCCCCCGGCACTGCTACCTCCCAGACAATAACAAAGGCAGGAGGGTAAGACTTACAGTATTATCTATCTGTATATGGGAAGAACAGTTCTTCAAAATACACGATGTAGTAGGCAGGTAGCCTAGCGGTTAAGAGCATTGGGCCAGTAACCGAAAGGTCGCTGGTTTGAATACCCGAGCCGACAAGGTGGGAAAATCTGCAGTGTTGCCTTTGAATAAGGCAACAACAACTACTCCCCGACCGCCGATGATGTGGAGGTCCATTAATGCAGCCCCCGGCACCTCTCTGATTCAGAGGGATTGGGTTAAATGCGGAAGACACATTTCGGTTGAATGCATTTAGTTGTGGAACTGACTAGATACTGTATCCCAATTCCCTTCCATACCCACCTTGAATGAACTAGAAAGAGAGATGGTGATTACAGTGCACTGTGAGCTGCTGTATGTCATCTACCTGGGCTCTCATTTGTCTGTCCCCAGGTCCTGAAGCTCCTGATCATGGCGTGGGACCGCCGCCTAATCTTCACCATCGGCACGTCCAGCACCACGGGAGAGTCAGACACAGTGGTGTGGAATGAGATCCACCACAAGACAGAGTTTGGCTCCAACCTGACGGGGCACGGCTACCCAGACCCCAACTACCTGGACAACGTTCTGACAGAGCTGTCAGCCCAAGGGGTGGGACAGGACAACTTGAAGGACTGAGAGGGGGACAGAGAGGCCCCAGAGGACCACCTCCCATATCCATATCTGACAGGGCCTCTGAATGAGGAGGCAACATGCAGGCCAGATAGTCCGCTTTTGCTCCCCACACCCAGAACAGACCTACAGACCCTCATGTTCTGTTTGTGGGCAAACTAATATATAGCAAATGACATAATAATGACACGATGACGTCATGATTGTGTTATACTGTTATTTGCATTTACCTAAACATAACTGTAAAACTTTTCCGACTGATGTCTCTTTGTTCATGCCTTGAGCAGGTGTGTTTTTGCCAAAATTTCAACCTGATAGGTTAAAGGAATGTAAAGGCAGGATTTAAAACTGATCTCAATGTGTACTGGCTATTGTGGGGTTTAGACATTGATGCACATCAACAGTCATTGATTCCTCTGAGACAGGATATTGAACCTCCTCTTCTGTACTGACATCATGGCATTGGAGGAGATGTCTGTTAATGTTCACCACCGAAACATATGGCCCAGAGTTTGCATTGAATGTTGACCGCATAACTGCGACTTTTGCTAAACAGTTGGCTAGGGCTCCAAAGGCTCTACATGTCTGGCCACATTTATTCAACTTTTTTCAGATGTGCATTTTTGAAAGAATAGGGAAGTGATTTATCAAGTTGTAGTTGGTGTTTGTGTGGAAATCTTCAGGAGAATTTTAATATGCAGAATTTACTTATATAATTTGAAAAGCATGGTTGCAATTCCAGATCAGAATTGCATTAGTCTAATTCACACCAAATCTACACAGTTGAACTTATGACATCAGATGTGGTTGCTAGTGAGAGTCTTTTAAAAGTGAGGCCTATTGCTAGTTTTAGCTTGGTGGTTTTACACACCAAAGCTGTCTGTAGATCTGAGTGGACGGTCACGGCTATGTGATTCTCAGAAAGGAGAGAGGACATCTCTGATTGGCTACATAGGGCTGTTTCACAGGGCTTTGCGCCATTGGCCAATGAGTCTATTGATTGTTCAAATGCACCACCTGACAGAGAGCCAGTCAGAGGATCTGAGGACCCAGACGTCTCACAGTAAACGTCTATTCTAATGATGTGCCAACCAGAGAGGATGCCTTTGGAAGTGAAACCTGATATAGGTTCATACATAAGCATCTAACCGACCAGGTAGATGTTTGTTGAAACGGTAAGCTCCTTATTGATATTAACTGATCCATTTTAATGAGTGGAGATGTTGGTATAATCCAGAAGAGATTCTTGTTGAGGTTTTTATGGTGCGCCACCCATTTCACAGGGTTTGATCCTTTAAATGCTTTTGAATATCTTGGACTGAATCATAGTCTTCCGTAGCACTTTGAGGCAGCAGTTTTCTTTAATTAATCCTTTCATTTTTGGAAGATGTCTTTAAATGTATTGGCTACTATAGCTGCTGTTTTTTATTTTCATGTTTATAAACGTGTCTTGTATTGCTTCAAATATATATACAGTATATATCTATACATTTGCAAATGTGATCTACCTTTAAATGTACATGTATGCTCAATTTGAGTCATATGGTATAAGTTTAATTTATTTTTATACTCTTCTATATAAGAAAATAAACATTCACATCTACCCGCCCACATATCTATATACACACAGAAACATGTAAAATTAGTAGATCACATCTGGCATATGTGATTTGCCAGTATGTCAGGGACTGTTGAAATGTGTATGCTAGGTTATGAGCGTCTTATACTGTATTAGCAGTAGTCTTAGCTTTTGCTGCTGTTGTTAATGTAGATTGTGTGAAGTGGAGCCCCTGAGGGATTCAGTAAGTACAGCAGTTCCTCTTTATTATTGGCTGGGGGGAGTTTAGCAGCATGACGTCGACCCTATACCCCAGATGGGTCATTGACCATAGAATTCTAATTCTGTTATTTACCTTGTATAACCTAAGAGAACCACTAGGAGGATACTGTCAGTACCTCAAACTGGTGAGAATGAAAAACAAGAGCCATTTGGTCTTTTCATTTCTTCTTTATCCTTTTGCAAGTTGACACATGTTAAGCTTTTTGTCACCCTCGTAATAGGGAAAAACATGAAAGAAATGATTTCAGTCTTATCAGGGAATTTTCCATTTTAAGTGAGACTCATTGAGTTGTACAGGGAAAATGTTTTCAGTTAATATTTCAAGACCAGATCATGCTCAGATTTCCAGTCTCCAAATGCTTACATATGTACCTGTAATATTAATCAAATATTTCATTGTCTAGGCCTCCTCAGCTTTTCAGGTGTGCACATACAGTCCGTATACGTTCAGTGGTCTGTACATGGGAGCTTAATTGTGAGCAGACATTTTATGGTCTAGTTTTGGACAGAGGAATAGAATTTATGCAATTATATATGCGACCAATTTGTACCTTATGTGTAGCAGGAGGGATCAGGAGGTGTTGGGGACAGAAGAATGGATGTTCAACATTCTGTAAGGCGTGTCCATTTGTGACCAAAGGAGACAGTGATCCAAAGGTATAGCTCAAATTCTCCATATAGGAGAACCCATATTTTTGATGTATTTTTTTAAAGATAGATTGTTTTAATTGAGCATTCATAGTGTGCAACATTGTTATATTACAGTAATTAAAGAAACATTCCATACGATTCTCCATAGCATATATTGATTAGGTGTGGTATCCTTTCTCATGAGGAGTTTACCTCACAATCATATTGAAAACATCCAACAGCATATTGCACTTATCTGTGTACACAGATATGTCTGCAACAAATTGGTGTGTGTGTGTGTGTGTGTGTGTGTGTGTGTGTGTGTGTGTGTGTGTGTGTGTGTGTGTGTGTGTGTGTGTGTGTGTGTGTGTGTGTGTGAAAATGCTTGGTTTAAACTTCTAAAATATTCAAACAGTAGACATTTGGGGGCTGAAATAAAAAAAATGTTGTAGAAGTGCATGTTACTCAAGACGTCAACAAGTCTGCTGACAAGGCAAAAATGTTCTAGGTGAAAAATGTTATGTCATTAGTCATTAGAGATGTCATTGAGCTGTGTCCTGTGTGGACTGGCATGGTGGACTGCTCCATACTTATCTGTGTGTTTTGATCTCTGAAGAGGGTTTGATGGAGAGAGATGAGCATGAAATAGCACTTTGCTGCTCCACTCTCTGTTTCACATAAAAGGTCATCAGGTGATCATCTGCATTTTCAATGCCGATTTATAACAGACAAAATGTCAGAGAACAATGTGGTTATGGTTTAACATTCACATTTAATTTCTCATCAGAAGCAACATATTACATATAAAGCATTCAATTAAACACACAAAGACAAATGGAGATTTGAAGTGTAAAATAAAATGAATGACAAAACAATAAAGGCAAGATTAGAGACTGATTAGACATTAAAGGGCTCTGAATCTGAACCAGTCTCTATTGGATTGGGATGATTTTGTTGCATGTTTGTTTGTTTCATGTGGAAAATAAATGTGCCCTCAACGGGGTAGTTTGTTTGACCTTCTCTCTCCTCTCGTTCTTTACTGTCTTTCGTTACCACCATGTCCTCATCCTTTCGCTCTTCTGTTCCCCTCTTCTCCGGGCTGCCCTGTGCTCTGAGCATCGTTATGCAGTAAATTTTGCTTTATGGTCATTTTCTGTCACTGGCTGATAAATATTGGTGATGTGTGAGAAAGATGGGGGTTGGGTATGCATGCATGCAGGCACTGGGGTGAATACTAAAACAGATACACCCCAGTCCTCCTGCTTCCCCTCCAGACCTGGAGGAACAGCTTGTGGAGCTGTCATGGGAGGTCTCCCTGGTAATCCCGAGGACAACCTATGGTGTCTGTCACGGGGCGCATCTTCCCTTTCCCAGTCCTAGCCGTGACACAGCAGCTCAGATGGTCTGACACCCCAGACCCCCTCCCTCCTAGCTGTGGCCCAATCCTCTCATCACTCACCTCCATCACCAAGGAAGGTGTTAACCCTATCAGTCCTGAGACCTCAGCAAAAAGCGTCTTTTCATTTATCTGACTTTCATTTATCTGTCCTTACATTTAGCTTCACAATGAAGTGTTTTACTATTTTCTTTTCAGGACAACCAGAGCAAAAATACAACACACATTTTTTGGACATAAACAGTTGCATTAGTGCTGAGCACAGGGGGTGGCAGCATCATGTTGTGGGGGTGCTGCCACCCCCTGTGCTTCATGGGATGGTGTTCTTCGGCTTGCAAGCCTCCCCCTTTTTCCTCCAAACATAACGATGGTCATTATGGCCAAACAGTTCTATTTTCATCAGACCAGAGAACATTTCTCCAAAAAGTTTGTCCCCATGTGCAGTTGCAAACCGTAGTCAGACTTTTTTATGGAGGTTTTGGAGCAGTGGCTTCTTCCTTGCTGAGCGGCTTTTCAGGTTATGTCTATATGGTTTTACTGTGGATATCTGTTTCCTTCAGCATCTTCACAAGGTCCTTTGCTGTTGTTCTGGGATTGATTCACACTTTCGCACCAAAGTACGTTAATCTCTAGGAGACAGAACACATCTCCTTCCTGAGCGGTATGACGGCTGCGTGGTCCCATGGTGTTTATACTTGTGTACTATTGTTTGCAAAGATGAACGTGGTACCTTAAGGCATTTGGAAATTGCTCCCAAGGATGAACCAGATTGTGGAGGTCTTCAATTTTTTTCTGAGGTCTTGGCTGATTTCTTTTGATTTTCCCATGATGTCAAGCAAAGAGGCAATGAGTTTGAAGGTAGGCCTTGAAATACATCCACAGGTACACCTCAAATTGACTCAAATTATGTCAATTAGCCTATCAGAAGCTTCTATAAAGTCATTACATAATGTTCTGGAATTTTCCAAGCTGTTTAAAGGCACAGTCAACTTAGTGTATGTAAACTTCTGACCCACTGGAATTGTGATACAGTGAATGATAAGTGAAATAGTCTGTAAACAATTGTTGGAAAAATGTGCATATTATATGCACATCTTATCTTCTGGGGATGAGTAGCAGGCAGTTGAATTTGGGCATGCATTTCATCCAAAATTCCGAATGCTGCCCCCTATCCTAGAGAAGTTAAAAGGTAATATGTGACATGTATTTCCTTCTTAATGCTTTTGAGCCAATCAGTTGTGTTGTGGCAAGGTAGGGGTGGTATACAGAAGATAGCCCTATTTGGTAAAAGACCAAGTTCATATTATGGCAAGAACAGCTCAAACAAACAAAGAGAAATGACAGTCCATCCTTACTTTTGGACATTAAGGTCAGTCAATCTGGAAAATTTCAAGAACTTTCAAGCGCTATGATGAAACTGGCTCTCATGAGGACCACAACAGGAAACGAAGATCCAGTTACCTATGCTGCAGAGGATAAGTGCATTAGTGTTATCAGCCTTAGAAATTACAGCCCAAATAAATGCTTCACAGAGTTCAAGTAACAGACATCTCAACATTAACTGTTCAGAGGAGGCTGCGTGAATCAAGCATCCACGGTTGAATTGCTGCAAAGAATTTCTGCAAAGAAGCCACATTATTGGAACACCAATAATAAGAAGAGACTTGTTTGGGCAAAGAAACACAAGCTTTGGAAATTAGATCAGTGGAAATCTGTCCTTTGGTCTGATGAGTCCAAATTTGAGATTTTTGGTTCCAACCGCCTTGTCTTTGTGAGACGCAGAGTAGGCGAACGGATGATCTCCGCATGTGTGATTCCCACCATGAAGCATGGAGGAGGAGGTGTGATAGTGTGGGGGTGCTTTGCTGGTGACACTGTCAGTGATTTATTTAGAATTCAAGGCACACTTAAACAGCATGGCTACCACATCATTCTGCAGCGATACGCATCCCATCTGGTTTATGCTTAGTGGGACTATAATTGTTTTTCAACAGGACAATGACCCAACACACCTCCAGGCTGTGTAAGGGCTATTTGATCAAGAAGGAGAGTGATGGAGTGCTGCATCAGATGACCTGGCCTCCACAATCACCCGACCTCATCCTAATTGAGATGGGACGAGTTGGACAACAATGTGAAGGAAAAGCATTGTAAATTCAAAAGGTTTTTCAGTGTGTGCATGAACACAGATTCAAACTAAGTAGTAGCGGTAACATTACATTTTACTCAATATTTCCAATACAGTTCACAGTAATACAGCTGATGTTACCACCAATCTGTAACCATCCGCTTTGTGCATGCAATCATTTTGTGTCAGCAATATAAAATGTAAGCTCATTTTCTAAATTGCAGCCCTCTTTCAACAAATAACAAGTCAACGAGCAACAATCAATATTTGTCTGGATTTGAACTTGAGAGGCGGCTTAATGAAATTCAGCGGAATTCAACAGTGGTCTATAATAACCTTCTAAAGATAGCCAGCCAAGTTAAATACAATTTACTAAACAGATTACAATAATAGGTCAATAATCTACTCGGATATCAGTAACATATAATTTGATAACAGTGTAATTGTAACAATCCAATACGCTTAGCTTTTCTTTCTTGAATCGACAAGACTGATCAAAAAAAAAAACCTTCCTTGTCACTAATTTAAAGAAAGTACTACTAAATTAAAGACAGTACACAATTTACCATGGCAACAAATGCAGTTTGGCATTTGAATCATCTCCCACACCTCCACAGAAAGCATTTTCAATGGTGCACGCCATTCCACGAAACTCATCTCACACACTTGGAGTTTGACAACTCATCAATGTGCAAGAACACACATCTCTACTCCTCTGAGCTTAGCTCAAAACCAGCAAACTGAATTTGGTCAAAATTGTAGGAAATACATACATGTATACAAAATATAAGGTATGGCTAAGACAGGATACGCTCAAACGGCTGTGAGTCGACATCATTAGCTCTCTACAGAGGGTGATGGGACCCTAACTAGAGTAGAACAGAAATTATCTACAAATGTTCAAATCCACTAATTACAAAAGAATGACAGTTACTGTATGACACATCACTCAAAATCAGCTGTCTTAAAATGACTTCAAATACAATGACCTGAGAACAGTAAACATGCCACTTGATCTACTGTTTAATATTGTCAGTAGTACTGCTTCAAAGACACGTTTCTTACCAATTAACCAATCAACTGTGGACCATGTAAAATATGTTTTTTATATCAAAGCCAAAATTTGAGTTTGAGTTACTTCCCATAAATCCACAGAGCAACAGCACCAAACACAAGCTTCACTATGGCAACAGTGAAAACAATATACTAATAGCAAACAAGTGACTGTTCAATCAATTATGGCGTGTGTGTCATTGTATTAATAAAAAACACTTCCTTGGAAATCTCACAGGGCATTACCCTCATTAATATGAACACCAGCATAATCTTACTACAACATTGTGGATGTTATCAATTGAAATATATACATTATAGAGTAAAAAAACCATAAATAAAAGCAATATCCAAATAGCATACATTCAGGTAGATCCATCTAAAACTAGAGTAGATTGCATAATCGTCCTTCAAGGTATGGGTCGTTACATGAAAACAGTGCCTATTGGAGCCCCTTGATATTCTAATTAGAAATTGTGCACCAATATTGCATTTTAAATGCCTGTTATATTATATGAAGTACCATTTAATATAGACCCCGTGGATAATTCAATAAATCCAATTTGTTTTATATGAATAAATACTTGCTAAAGTGCATGTCCCTCCGTGCACCCTCTGTGACTTCTAGGGAGGTCCCTCCGTGCACCCTCTGTGACTTCTAGGGAGGTCCCTCCGTGCACCCTCTGTGACTTCTAGGGAGGTCCCTCCGTGCACCCTCTGTGACTTCTAGGGAGGTCCCTCCGTGCACCCTCTGTGACTTCTAGGGAGGTCCCTCCGTGCACCCTCTGTGACTTCTAGGGAGGTCCCTCCGTGCACCCTCTGTGACTTCTAGGGAGGTCCCTCCGTGCACCCTCTGTGACTTCTAGGGAGGTCCCTCCGTGCACCCTCTGTGACTTCTAGGGAGGTCCCTCCGTGCACCCTCTGTGACTTCTAGGGAGGTCCCTCCGTGCACCCTCTGTGACTGAGGACGTTTTTTACCCACTTAACCCCAACATTTCTCCACATATTCACCATCATTGTAAAGCCCTAGTTATTGTTGCTCTGAAAAAGTAATTTCTGAAGATTATTATTTATTAGTGTTACCCATAGACAGGCTAGAAATGTTGTAACAACAAATACATACAAATGGGAAGCCTGCATTCAATTGCCACTCCCTGTTCCATTCCCTCTGTCAAAAGGGGATTTATGGCTGATTTTAAGATGAAATTCGCAACCCTGTTGTGGTCAACCCTGTTACTTTATTTGACATTTAAAAGGCACTTACTATAGTAATTGTTTTAATTGAACCTCTTGAGATGGGAAAACGTGTGCTCTTTATGACAGAATGCTAAAATCCAAAGTATTTTTACTTTTTTTACCACTTCATAAAAGGCACCGAATTGCTGGAACGACCCATATAATGATTTGAATATAAACAAAATTCTTCACATTTCACAGACGCTGGATGCAGGGCATGCACTGCATTCCTTGATAGCCATACAATAATGCAGTACCACGGAATGACACACTCCATGCGTGCCCCTGCTTCAGCTCAGTTCCACATAACAGTTTGTGTCCTGCTCAATCGATAAGAACCCAAGCTTTGGGAGAGTAGCAGAAGTTTATGTGGCAGTTCATCTGAATGCAAAACCTGTGGCAATCAGTTATTTCACTAGATAACTTCTCTGCCACAGCTGAAAACCTGTGTGTGTGATATCAAACGTCCCAGGAAAAAGATGTTACAGAATGGGTATCCTCTTCATTCTGGCTTATGAAGAAGTGATCTGGATGAGAAGAGAGTTCCTCTAGACATCACATGTAACAGACAACATGACAGGGAGCAGGGAGAGGCTGCCTTCCTTCTGTGGTCACTTAGTTTTCCTACTCCATTGAGTCTGATACAGGACGCTGCTCTCCCCTTCAGACCCGGGCTCAGGCTCCAGGGAATGGCCAATCTAGGGGGTGAGGATGAGGCTACCAGCCTCCACTCTTTCCTGTCGCTGGAAGGTGGCATGGGCCTGCTCCAGATCCAGAACCACTCCAAGTAGCCGAACCGCTGCAGCCTGCCTGTGCTTCAGGAGCTCCACACTACAGTCTGCTCCATCTGGGGGGGAGAGAGAGAGAGATTTGAAGCAACGAATGCTTTAAATGACAGTACAAATGTCTAGGGAACCAACCTCTCTGACAGCTAAGGTGTTAAAACTGATCGAACTGCATATTAAAAAGGCACTGCTTTGACAGTCTCTCACCAGGGAGCAGCCCAGAGTTCACTCTATTCTCTTCCTCTGTGGTCATCTCAGCCTCCACCTCCACATACTGTTTCCTGTTAGCACACAGGACAGCACAGGGCACAGCACACTCACATTAACACACTGATCAACATGTTTATCAATGTTAGACAGTGTGTAACAAAGTATGAAAGCATTGTGTGAGAGAGGCAGAACATAATCCACACTGATGTGTTCCTGAGTGACAGGCTATATTCTAATGAATAAGAGTAGTCCTAGTGTTACAATGTTGACCCCTTATGACAAGTAAATGAACTGCACCCTGTCTGTCTGTCTGTCTGTCTGTCTGTCTGAGAAGGTTTATCATAGCCTCCAAATGTCTCATGTCAAAGTGTATTCCACTGACCTGAGCTTGTCTCTTCCCTGAAGAAGCTGTTTGTAGATGGTCTGGGTCTCTGCGTCTGGATCTAATGGGTCACTCCAGTCGCCCAGAGTCACTGCAGAGTGAGTGCGACTGCAACCTGAAGCTGAACAAAAGAGAGGGGCCATACAGTGTATTCACTTTTCTAATTTTATATATAACATTTTTCACCTTTATTTAACCAGGTAGGTCAGTTGAGAACAAGTTCTCATTTACAACTGCGACCTGGCCAAGATAAAGCAAAGCAGTACGACTAAAAACAACAACACAGAGTTACACATAAACAAACGTAAAGTCAATAACACAACAGAAAAATCTATGTACAGTGTGTGCAAATTTAGAAGAGTAGGCAGGTAAGGCAATAAATAGGCCATAGAGGCGAAATAATTACAATTTATCATTAACACTGGAGTGATAGATGTGCAGATGATGATGTTCAAGTAGAGGGTGCAAAATAGCAAGAAGATCAATAACAATATGGGGATGAGGTAGTTGGGTGTGCTATTTACAGATTGGCTGTGTACAGGTACAGTGTTCGGTAAGCTGCTCTGACAGCTGATGCTTAAAGTTAGAGAGGGAGATATAAGACTCTCCAGCTTCAGTGATTTTTGCAATTCGTTCAAGTCATTGGCAGCAGAGAACTGGAAGGAAAGGCGGCCAAAGTAAGTGTTGGCTTTGGGGATGACCAGTGAAATATACCTGCTGGAGCGCGTGCTACGGGTGGGTGCTGCTATGGTGACCAGTGAGCTGAGATAAGGCGGGGCTTTACCTAGCAAAGACTTATAGATGACCTGGTGCCAGTGGGTCTGGCGACGAATATGTAGTGAGGGCCAGCCAACGACAGCGTACAGGTCATAGTGGTGGGTAGTATATGGGGCTTTGGTGACAAAACTGATGGAACTGTGATAGACTGCATCCAGTTTGCTGAGTAGAGTGTTGGAGGCTATTTTGTAAATGACATCGCCGAAGTCAAGGATCAGTAGGATAGTCAGTTTTACGAGGGTATGTTTGGCAGCATGAGTGAAGGAGGCTTTGTTGCGAAATAGAAAGCAGATTCTAGATTTAATTTTGGATTGGAATGCTTAATGTGAGTCTGGAAGGAGAGTTTACCGTCTAACCAGACACCTAGGTATTTGTAGTTGTTCACATATTCTAAGTCAGAACCGTCCAGAGTAGTGATGCTAGTTGGGCGGGCGGCTGCGGGCAACAATTGGTTGAAGAATATGCATTTAGTTTTACGAGCATTTAAAAGCAGTTGGAAGCCACGAAAGGAGTGTTGTATGGCATATGGATCGTTTGGAGGTTTGTTAACACAGTGTCAAAAGAAGGGCCAGATGTTTACAGAATGGTGTCATCTGCGTAGAGGTGATCAGACAATCACCAGCAGCAAGAGTGACATTATTGATATATACAGAGAAAAGAGTCGGCCCGAGAATTTAACACTGTAGCACCCCCATAGAGACTGCCAGAGGTCCGGACAACAGGCCCTCCGATTTGACACACTGAACTCTATCTGAGAAGTAGTTGATGAACCAGGTGAGGCAGTCATTTGAGAAACCAAGGCTATTGAGTCTGCCGATAAGAATGCGGTGATTGACAAGAGTCGAAAGCCTTGGCCAGGTCGATGAAAACGGCTGCACAGTACTGTCTTTTATCAATGCCGGTTATGATATCGTTTAGGACCTTGAGCGTGGCTGAGGTGCACACATGACCAGCTCGGAAACCAGATTGGATAGTGGAGAAGGTACGGTGGGATTCTAAATGGTTGGTGATCTGTTTATTAACTTGGCATTCAAAGATTTTAGAAAGGCAGGGCAGGATGGATATTGGTCTATAACAGTTTGGTTCTAGAGTGTCACCCCCTTTGAAGATGGGGATTACCGTGGCATCTTTCCAATCTTTGGGGATCTCAGACGATACGAAAAAGAGGTTTAACGGGCTAGTAATTGGGGTTGCAACAATTCCAGGGGATCATTTTAGAAAGAGAGGGTCCAGATTGTCTACGCTAGCTGATTTGTAGGGATCCGGATTTTGCAGCTCTTGGGCAATTGCTGCAGGGGGTGCTGAGCTGTTGGCCGGGGTAGGGGTAGCCAGGTGGAAAGCATGGCCAGCCGTAGAAAAATGCTCAATGAAATGATTGATTATTGTAGATTTATCGGTGGTGACAGTGCATCCTATCGGTGGTGACAGGGGGTGCTCATATTCTCCATGGACTTTACAGTGTCCCAAAACTTTTGGGAATTAGTGCTACAGGATGCAAATTTCTGTTTGAAAAAGCTAGCCGTAGCTGACTGAGTATATTGGTTCCTGACTTCCCTGAAAAGTTGCATATCGCGGGGGCTATTCAATGCTAATGCAGAATGCCACAGGTTGTTTTTGTGCTGGTCAAAGGCAGTCAAGTCTGAGGTGAACCAAGGGCTATATCTGTTCTTAGTTCTCAATTTTTTTAATGGGGCATGCTTATTTAAGATGGTGAGGAAAGCACTTTTAAAGAGCAACCAGTTATCCTCTACTGACGGGATGAGGTCAATATCCTTCCAGGATACCCGGGCCAGGTCGATTAGAAAGGCCTGCTTGCTGAAGTGTTTTAGGGAGCATTTGACAGTGATGAGGGGTAGTCGTTTGACCGCGGACCCATTACACATGCAGGCAATGAGGCAGTGATCGCTGAGATCCTGGTTGAAGACAGCAGAGTTATATTTAGAGGGCAGGTTGGTCAGGATGATATCTAATAGGGTGCCCATGGTTACGGATTTAGGGTTGTACCTGGTAGGTTCCTTAATAATTTGTGTGAGATTGAGGGCATCTAGTTTAGATTGAAGGATGGCTGGGGTGTTAAGCATATCCCAGTTTAGGTCACCTAACAGTACGAACTCTGAAGATAGATCAGGTGCAATTAAAACACATATGGTGTCCAGGGCACAGCTGGGGGCTGAAGGGGGTCTATAACAAGCGGCAATGGTGAGAGACTTGTTTCTGGAAAAGTGGATTTTTAAAAGTAGAAGACAAAACTGTTTGGGCACAGACCTGAATAGCATGACAGAACTCTGCAGGCTATCTCTGCAGTAGATTGCAACTCCGCCCCGTTTGGCAGTTCTATCGTGTCGGAAGATGTTATAGTTAGGGATGGAAATGTCAGGATTTTTGGTGGCCTTCCTAAGCCAGGATTCAGACATGGCTAGGAAATCATGCATGAAACCAAGGCTTTTACGGTTACAGAAGTCAACAAATGAGAGCGCCTGGGGAATGGGAGTGGTGTTGGGGGCTGCAGGGCCTGGGTTAACCTCTACATCACCAGAGGAACAGAGGAGGAGTAGGATAAGGGTACGGTAGAGACTATAAGAACTGGTTGTCTAGTGCGTTCAGAACAGAGAGTAAAAGTAGCAGATTTCTGGGCTCGGAAGAATAGATTCAAGGCATAATGTACAGACAAGGCTATGGTAAACTGTCTGTGAGATTCTAAGTCTCAGTGAGCAAATAAATATGTGCTGGTGTTAATAGTGCACATAAATGTGAGATAAAAATATAATTATGAAGTGTTAAGGAAGCACTAACATGTTAAGTGTGGTACTTCAACAAAGATTCCTACATAAGTCAATGTTTTAATTACTTGCGCGGTCAGCCTGTAGGCAGCAGGTCCACTTGCCACTTCGATACGCCCCTGGGTGGAAGGAGGGCAGCATGCGCCTGTTGTAGATACTGGCCTTCCTGATGGCTGACAGCCACTGGTTCAACTCATTCACATTCTGCAGACACAGACAGACAGACACAACACTCAGGTCAGTCCCAGCGTACGCACAAACCACAGAGAACAGTGATGAAAAGAAAGCACCACAAAGTCAACCCAGTCAAGGGTCAGTAGTGCTGTGGTCAGTAATAGTGTGGTCAGTGACTGGAGGTCTGTCAATACCTTGCACTGGGTATAGATGGTGTGCATCTGTCCATCGTTGTCCTGGGTGACGACCTGCAACACATGCTGCTGTTGGAAGGCATTCTCATCCACTCTCTCCACAGCACACACACACTGGATGGGGATGGAGGAGCGCACCTGCAGGATGCACAGATAACACAGTATCAGTATGCACACTAGAGGTTGCCCAATTAATCGGAATGGTCGATTAATTAGGGCCGATTTCAAGTTTTCAGAACAATTGGAAATCGGTATTTATGGAGGCCGATTTTGCAGATGAAAAGAATATACAGATTTTTTTACACCTTTATTTAACTAGGCAAGTCAGTTAAGAACACATTCTTATTTTCAATGACGGCCTAGGAACGGTGGGTTAACTGCCTTGTTCAGGGGCAGAACGACAGATTTTTACCCTGTCAGCTAAGGGATTCAATCTTGCAACCTTACGGTTAACTAGTCCAACGCTCTAACCACCTGCCTCACGAGGAGCCTGCCTGTTACGCGAATGCATTAAGTAGCAAGGTAAGTTGCTAGCTAGCATTAAACTTATCTTATAAAAAACAATCAATAATAATCACTAGTTATAACTACACATGGTTGATGATATTACTAGTTTATCTAGCGTGTCCTATGTTGCATATAATTGATGCGGTGCGCATTCGCGAAAAAGGACTGTCGTTGCTCCAACGTGTACCTAACCATAAACATCAATGCCTTTCTTAAAATCAATACACAGAAGTAAATATTTTTAAACCTGCATATTTAGCTAAAAGAAATCAAGGTTAGCAGGCAATATTACCCAGGTGAAATTGTGTCACTTCTCTTGCGTTCATTGCACCCAGAGTCAGGGTATATGCAACAGTTTGGGCCGCCTGGCTCTTTGCGAACTAATTTGCCAGAATTTTACGTAATTATGACATAACATTGAAGGTTGTGCAATGTAACAGCAATATTTAGACTTATGGATGCCACCCGTTGGATAAAATACGGAACGGTTCCGTATTTCACTTAAAGAATAAACGTCTTGTTTTCGAAATGATAGTTTCCGGATTCGACCATATTAATGACCTGTGTGTTATTATGTTATAATTAAGTCTATGATTTGATAGAGCAGTCTGACTGAGCGGTGGTAGGCACCAGTAGGGCGGTAAGCATTCATTCAAACAGCACTTTCGTGCGTTTTGCCAGCAGCTCTTCACAATGCTTCAAGCATTGCGCTGTTTATGACTTCAAGCCTATCAACTCCCAAGATTAGGCTGGTGTAACCGATATGAAATGGCTAGCTAGTTAGCGGGGTGCGCGCTAATAGTGTTTCAAACGTCACTCGCTCTGAGACTTGGAGTAGTTGTTCCCCTGGCTCTGCATGGGTAACGCTGCTTCGAGGGTGGCTCTTGTCAATGTGTTCCTGGTTCGAGCCCAGGTAGCGGCAAGGAGAGGGATGGAAGCTATACTGTTACACTGACAATACTTAAGTGCCTATAAGAACATCCAATAGTCAAAGGTATATGAAATACAAATCGTATAGAGAGAAATGGTCCTATAATTCCTATAATAACTACAACCTAAAACTTCTTACCTGGGAACATTGAAGACTCATGTTAAAAGGAACCACCAGCTTTCGTATGTTCTCATGTTCTGAGCAAGGAACTTAAACGTTAGCTTTCTTACATGGCAACAAATTGCACTTTTACTTCCTTCTCCAACACTTTGTTGTTGCATTATTTAAACCAAATTGAACATGTTTCATTATTTATTTGAGGCTAAATTGATTTTATTGAAGTATTATATTAAGTTATAAGTCTTCATTCAGTATTGTTGTAATTCTCATTATAAAAATAAAAATATATGGCTGAATAATCGGTATCGTCTTTTTTGGTCCTCCAATAATCGGTGTCGAAAAATCATAATCGGTCTAACTCTAAAGCAGACAGCTCCATGTTGCACTCCTGTATTACTCTTTGTAGGCAATTTTCTGATGCAGGCAAATACACATCAAAGGAATCATTCAGTTATCCTCAGGCGAGTTTAGGCCCGTGCCACCCTTATGGGTACAGTAGATAGAGTATGTCTGCTTTCATCCTTCCCCTACTTTTTATTGAGCATTAAGCAATTCAAGACCATTTCGCAAAGAAAAAGGACTGAAGAGAAAAGAGTGGTGGAGAGATGGAGAAGAAAGTGGGAGAGAGCAGGGCAGGAGAAAAATGTCAGAAAGGCTGCTTTAATGTACAGGTATAAATCATCCGCTTCCACGGGAAGCCTGCCTCACTCAGGCTAGAGCACAGTGGGAGGGGATATGGTCCACAGTTGGATTTGCAATGTTAGTATGAATATCCACAGCCTTCAATGAACCTAGCATTTATTCCAGCCACACAAAGGAAGAAGTCCGCTCAAAGAGAACCCTCTTTCACTGGCCTATTCTCCACATCTCTCTTCCTCTGGCCCCCCCTATTTCTATCCCTCTCTTTCGTGCCCCCCCCCCTCTCTCGTTCTCTTTCTCGCTCGCTCTCTGCCCCTCTCTCTTCCTTCCCCTTCTACCCCCTACATTCTCTCTCCCTAATCCCCACTCCTGTTCTGGACTGGCTAGGCAAATGAGAGAAGCTCATAATCAAAAGACTGGGCATCACATGATAATAGCCTCCCTACTAATGATGTTCTCATACAGAGAGAAACACAAATAAGGCAGACGGGTGATTCAAATGTTTTTTTTTTACGAGGCAGGATGACGATCAAACACCCTTTGAAGGGTACAGGAGCCAATTCATCACCAGAGGAAATGGTGTTACCTTGTTATAATGAGTTACTTTCAGAGGACTTAATGTTTTCTTGTTTGTCTTTATCTGATGTAAAAGAATGGAGGAATTGCCAGTAGAGCTGGTTATGGGTAGGATTGTGTATGTATGGTCAGACCTGCCAGGGATCCGGGGTCTTGGCGTAGGACAGTGTCTCACTGCTCAGCCAGAAGTATCGCTTCTTGAAGGAAAAGCGGGACAGGAGCTGGGGGCTTTCGGCCTTGTGCTTCTGGAGATAGCCCTCCTTCACTGTCACTGAGGGCAGGAACACAGCCCTCTGGGGCACCTCTGACACTGCAGACAGACAGAGGGAGCAAGAGAAAAGAGAGGGGAAGGAGAGGGAGAAAAAGTTGGAACAGGAACAGTGATGGAGGGGAAGGGAGTGAGAGAAAGGAAGAGAGAAATGTGATGGGTGAAAAGGGGAGCACAGAAACAGAAGTTCTATGTTTTATCGATATGTCCACAAGGTAGAGCTGTAGCAGTACAGTTATGGTTAATGTGTACATATTGTTGAATTACATTACAGCACATGATGCATTATCTCATTGTACATCATTGTTTGTGTCATCTTGCCTCCCTTGTCACCCTTGTGTTCAACACACCCGTGTTCATTTTGTCAAAAATAGTGATAAAAATACTTGGACTGAAACAGGTGCTGGTACTCGTGTTGGGTACCGGTACTGTTCATATTTAGGTGCAGGAGCTCCACAATACTATTGAGCTAATATTATATTAGGTGAAACAGGAGCTCGAGCAGTAGAACATTTGAGGTGCAGGTGCCAGATCCCACCCCGCCCCTTTGCGTAAACACGCACACACTCAATTCTTCATTGCTGCGACTTGCTTGCTAGTTGAGATTTCTGCTCTTCACTCCGTTGTCAGTTTAGCCTACATTTCACTGATCTTAGCACATAGCATTTTTTATTTGTGTCCTTCAAGGCAGCCATCAATGATCACGTTAGTCTGCATTTCATTATTTGTTTTTTTGGCGGTTTGATCGCGGGGTAGGCACCAGTAGTGTCTGCAGTTTTCGGGTTGGCTATTTGTTTCAAATGTATTAGTCTATAAATAAATATCTTAGCCAAAATTCGTCATCTCTCCCATGTCGTATTCGACTAGTAGTTGTTCTGAAATGTTTATTGCTTGCCTACATTTTACTCCCTCCTCTAAGTTGAATATAACACACACATTCATTATTAATTTCGGTTGCCTATCCTGACGTGAAGTTGGTTCTATAGAAAGTATTTGACTCTGATGTGTGCCACAGAAAGTATTTGACTCTGATGTGTGCCACAGAAAGTATTTGACTCTGATGTGTGCCACAGAAAGTATTTGACTCTGATGTGTGCCACAGAAAGTATTTGACTCTGATGTGTGCCACAGAAAGTATTTGACTCTTGTCACAAAGTTAATTAAGGAAATTAGAAGGGGGAGGGTTCGGCAAGGCCATTTTCTTGCCTGATGAAATGTAGGCAAGCAATAAACATTTCAGAACAACTACTAGTCGAATAAGACATGGGATAGATGACGAATTTTGGCAAAGATATTTATTTATAGACTAATACACTTGAAACAAAGACTATTACTGACTAAATATACACAGAATTAACTATAACTATTTTTTTTCTTCAGTTGACTAAAATGAGACGAGACAAAAATATCTCTGTGACTAAAATCTGACTCCTAAGTGGACTAATAATCTTTGGAGAAATTGAGAGCTTTTCAGTGATAAGCACAATGAATATTAGCAGCACAGATGCGCCGCACTGTTCTGTTCAACAATTGGAGGACGTCCGCACACAGCACCTGCTTAGGAGCAAGCGATGTGTGGGAACACAGGCAGACAGGCTCTGCTCCTGCTCCGATTATACACATCGCGCAGGCGACTCTCTTGCTTCCCTATAGATAACTAGTCACCAGCAGCCTTCTAGTCAGCTACCCGTTGCCTGGTTGGGAAAAGCTGCTTTATGTGAGAGTTGAACATATGCTTGGCCTATCATGAGGGTGTCTGTGTGTGTTAGAAGTAACATTAGTGGAAAGGCTATGGCTAACCTTGGGTATAGGCAGTTATCATGAGTTGTGGGGGACACATATAGAACGTGGTGTAGCAAAACAGACTGTCTTTGTTAGAACTCAAACTTAGCAATAATAGGAACCAGATGTGTGATAACGGTATCTAGGGTACGAGCACATAGATATTATACACAGCAACAGTTGCGTCATACATCTATCAACTGGAGCGTCAAGAGGCTGGGACCAGCCTGTGCGCCAACGATAGGCTGAGTAAGTTTAAACCACACTTGGTCTCTACTCTGACAGGCCAGCTCGGAAGCAGGAACTACTTCTGTCAGAGTATTAAAGAAGATACCATTAGGGTTTGGCCAGTTCTCTGTTTGCCCTGCGAGGTGTGACAGAGAGCCCGTATATACGAAATCCGCATTTACCATTTATTGCTTGAGTTAAATAAATACTTGAAGGAAAATTGATGACTCGGAATTACACTTTATCCCGATACCAGATTAGATTGACGCAACCCTTTACATTTAAGAAATTAAAAACGATAGCCGCACTGAGTTTAATAGTAAAACAACAGTCTATGTTTTTCTATCCCTTGAGTAAGCTCAACCCTCCCACTTTCCCCACTGCATTTCATAGCCAGGTTCTGTAACCAACGTAGCAAAGTCTCCCTCTTTTCCTCAGAGAAAACGACTTGATTCTAGCCCTTACCATTCAAACGATATGACCCATAATATCAACGCTATGATTTTTTCTTTCTATGGTGCATTGGAGAGCCGTATTTTACATCCATTAAGCACATCACAGGCCGTTCTAAACTAGGCAACTTCCGGACTGTTAATAATTTGTTTAGGCTACACCTTGTTCAGTCATGTTACCTCATTAGCTAGCTATAGCCAACCTGGGACACGTTCAGCAGGACTCAACCTTTTGGAATGTTCAGATATCGTATCTCTATGTAGAACAAACATGCCTCTAATATGTTGAATATGGAATAACTCTATTCATGGGTTCTATCTGGCCTTGTAACATTACTAGTAGCCTATATGCAAACATTTGGAGGCACAGAAAGAAAAGGGATAGCAAACAATTGATTGACTAAATTCCTCTTGCCACTACACTATATCTGACTGGGTAAATAACTTGATTTAGATTGAATGTTGACCCAGTGACTCAGACTTGAGCACTTGGACCAGGACTCGAGCACTTGGACCAGGACTTGAGCACTTGGACCAGGACTCGAGCACTGGGACTTGGACTTAGGGATTTAGGGACTTCGGAAGCACAGGCGTCTTGAGACTTGATTCGGACTTGAGGTTCAGTGACTACTACATCACTGGGCAAAACAGTCATTAGCTCCCATTTTACTTTTGGACACCAATGTGGCTGCAGCGTCTGTGGAACCTTGATAACAATGGCAATGACGTGACTGAATGACGGCGATGAAACCCATCCGGACGGAGGTGCAACCCTTCGGCAATACTTTAACTCTTTTTCTACGCTTGCTTGTGTCTGTTTGTTTTGTATGTAATGTGCAATATCTATTTACTATGAATTATTTCATACAGTATTTCTGCTGTTGGGAAGAGGTTATGCAGAAAAAACATGTTGGTAGGACAAGGCTATGTATGTTTTTGCCGCTATAGGTTGAGGCAATACAAATGTGTTGTGACTAAAATTAAAGGGCATTTTGTTGAATAAAATGGCCCACTATTTTAGTCATTTTAACAATAACTAGACTAAATCATTATTCAAATGACAAAAATGTGACTTGACTAAGACTAGAGTAAATCTAAAACAGAGTGCCAAAATGAACACGGGCACACCCTCAGACAGATGGAACGATACAAATCCACTCCTGCATAACACATTCACATCAAGTGTATTAAATGTCAAAGTGGCCTTTCAGGGAGAGCCCAGTGGCTGAGATGACATGGAGATTGGAATATGATATTCCAGAGGGATAAGATGGATCACAACAACAGACTGGCTGACAAGCGCCGATGAGAAAAGGGCATAGGTGTGCTATGTATACAGTGTGGTGTGTAGGGGTGGCGAGGGCTCCACAGTTCAACGCGCAGCCCACCACACTCCATTTTAGTCCCAGTATCAGCTCCCAGCTGCCTATGAATATTTCACCACTGGGTTTATTGTATCTATTGATACCAGCAATAACTGGTTAGCCTGCCAGGATAGGAGCCCAGCCAAGCTCTGCCCCCCCCCCCCCCCCCCCCCAGTTGCTCTACCTTATCTCTGATCTCTACGGTTATCTGCTTGCTCTTCAGCAGGCTACTGATACATTACTACTAGGGCCTAGAGTTTCCCCCTGGAGTTTCCCCCTGGTAAGGTGACATGGTGAGGAAAAACTCCAGGTCTTTTGGGGACGCAGGTAGTCTAGTGGTTAGAGCATTGGGCCAGTAACCGAAATGTTGATAGATCGAATCCCCGAGCTGACAAGGTAAAAATCTGTCATTCTGAACAAGGCAGTTAACCCACTGTTCCTAGGCCGTCATTGTAAATAAGAATTTGTTCTTAACTGACTTGCCTAGTTAAATAAAGGTTTAAAAAAATGCATTACTGAATAAACAGTGTCCTGCTGGTGCTTCTTACCGCTATCAATGTCGATGAGCTTGTCCAGGAAGTCTTTAACAGAGGCCACGCTATAAAGGATGATGGGATGCAAGGGCTCCATCCACAGCTCCTTACCGTGGCCCAGCTGCAAACCCAGGTTCCCCACACTCTGCACTGCCTGGCACATAGAGAAACACAGCGATGTTCACCCACCACTCTCTACTGTAACCATAACTTACCATCTGTGTCAAATGGGCAGGGAGTGCCGTTATCAATTCTGATATTAAATGAGCAGCACAGTATCATCAGGATGTGCTTATGGTTCCTGTAACAGACTACTACACCCCTCTCTCTCCCTATGTGTCTCTGAGTAACATCAAACATCCCAGTGAGCAGGCTTGCTGTGAGGCCCTCTTTGTCCTGCCCACACCTGGCATGGGAACCTCTCTGAAGGACCCCTCTCTGAAGCTCTGCTTTGAACCCAAGCCTGGCCGCACACAGATGTAAAAATAGACCATTCTCTGTAGAGGACCCATAGCAACAGGACTTCAGCACCACGGACAGCAACTCTATTCTCCACAGCTGTTTCACTGTGCGGGACTGTGTGGCACCGTTGTAGGATAAAAACTGTTTGTGCATGTGTGTGTGTGTGTCCGTACCTTGGCCAGTAGTAACAGTGTCCTGCTGGTGCGTGTATCTGCATGCTGGTCCCTCAGGTGAAAGAGCTTGGGTGTGAGGATAGCAGGGGCCAGGAAACGCAGGAAGAAAAACCCACTGATGGCCAGATACTTCACATCCTAATGGGAGAGGGCCAGGAGGGAAGGTGTGCAACAGAGATGAATAAAATAAATGCTCTGACAACATCCCCATGTCTATTCACTATCCAGCAATGAAAACACGTCTTCATCTAGGTGACCTTTGTAGCTGAATTTGACCCTTGACCTCTGGGTTTGAAACAGACCTCATTCTCTGGCTCAGGGAACTGCTCCTCCACCCTCTTGTGCAGCTGTTTGAAGGCCACCCTCATGACAGGTGGACACTGGGTAACTGACCCAATGATGGACTCCACGATGTTAGACAGATAGCCCTGCAGCATCTCCACACTGCTCTCCCTCACCTCAGCCTCAGACACCGCACCTTTAAATGAGATACGCCTCCAGAGAGAGAGGGGTCAGTGTTACATTGAAATGAAATGTATACTGACAATTCAAAAGAGCTCTGAAACACAAAGGCCTGCGGGAACCATACTGTGAACTTTGCTTTGTACAGACAGCATTGTCACTAATTATGAAGTCTGTGCACTGGCCAAATCAATACATCAACATCTATCAAATCAAATAACATGTTATTGATCACATACACATGGTTAGCAGATGTTATTGCGAGTGTAGCGAAATGCTTGTGCTTCTAGATCCGACAGTGCAGCAGTAACTAACAGGTAATATCTAATAGTTCCACAACAAAACCTAAAACACACAATCTTGTAAAGGAATGGGATAAGAATATATAAGTATAAAATATATGGATGAGCAGTGACAGAGCAGCTAAGATGCAATAGATAGTAAGAATAGATAGTGAAGGATACAGTATACAGTATATACATATGAGATGAGTAATGTGAGATATGTAAACATTCTTAAAGTGGCATTATTAAAGTGACTAGTGTTCCATTTTTTTGCCAATGATATCAGCCTGTAGGAAGGCAGCCGCCTCTCTGTGCTAGTGATGGCTGTTTAACAATCTGATGTCCTTGAGATAGAAGCTGTTTTTCAATCTCTCTGTCCCAGCTTTGATGCACCTGTACTGACCTCGCCTTCTGGATGGAATCTGGGTGAACAGGCAGTGGCTCGGATGGTTATTGTCCTTGATGTGACATCGGGTGTTGTAGGTGTCCTGGAGGGCAGGTAATTTTCCCCCGGTGATGCATTGTGCAGACCGCACCGCACTCTGGAGTGTGGGCGGTGCAGTTGCTGTACCAGGTGGTGATACAGCCCAACAGGATGCTCTCAATTGTGCACCTGCAAAAGTTAGTGAGGGTTTTCGGTGACAAGCCACATTTCTTCAGCCTCCTGAAGTTGCGCATTCTTCGCAAAACACTGTCTGTGTGCGTTGACCATTTCAGTTTGTCGGTGATATGTACATCGAGGAACTTAAAACTTTCCACCTTCTCCACTGCTGTCCCATCAATGTGGCTAGGGGAGTGCTACCTTTGATGTTTCCTGAAGTCCACGATCATCTCTTTTGTATTGCTGACATTGAGTGAGAGGTTACACCACACTCCGTGGGCCCTCACCTCCTCCCTGTAGGCTGTCTCGTCGTTGTTGGTAATCAAGCCTACCACTGTTGTGTCGTCTGCAAACTTGATGATTGAGTTGGAGGCGTGCATGGCCACGCAGTCGTGAGTGAACAGGGAATACAGGAGGGGGCTGAGAACGCACCCTTGTGGGGCCCCAGTGTTGAGGATCAGCGGAGTGGAGATGTTGTTTCCTACTTTCACCACCTGGGGGTGGCTCGTCAGGAAGTCCAGGACCCAGTTGCACAGGGCGGGGTCGAGACCCAGGGTCTCGAGCTTAATGATGAGTTTGGAGGGTACTATAGTGTTGAATGCTGAGCTGTAGTCAATGAACAGCATTCTTACATAGGTATTCCTCTTGTCCAGATGGGATAGGGCGAATGTGCAGTGTGATGGTGATTGCATCGTCTGTGGACCTATTGGGGGCAGTAAGCAAATTGGACTAAGTCTAGGGTGACAGGTAGGGTGGAGTTGATATTATCATTGACTAGTCTCTCAAATCACTTCAAGATGACAGAAGTGAGTGCTACGGGGCGACAGTAATTTATTTAAGTTACCTTAGCTTTCTTGGGAACAGGAGCAATGGTGGCCATCTTTAAGCATGTGGGGACAGCAGACTGGGATAGGGATGGATTGAACATGTCCGTAAACACACCAGCCAGCTGGTCTGCGCATGCTCTGAGAACGCGGCTAGGGATGCCGTCTGGGCCGGCAGCCTTGCAAGGGTTAACACATTTAAACGTTTTACTCACGTTGGCCACGGAGGAGAGCCCACAGTTTTTGGTAGCGGGCCGCATCGGTGGCACTGTATTGTCCTCAAAGCGCTCAAAGAAGTTGTTAACTTTGTCTGGAAGCAAGACGTAGATGTCCAAGACGGGGCTGGTTTTCTTTTTGTAATCTGTGATTGTCTGTAGACCCTGCCACACTGCCACATACGTCTCGTGTTTGAGCCGTTGAATTGCGACTCCACTTTGTCTCTATACTGACACTTTGCTTGTTTGATTGCCTTATGGAGGGAATAACTACACTGTTTGTATTGGGCCATATTTCCAGTCGCCTTGCCATGATTAAATACGGTGGTACCTGCTTTCAGTTTTGCACAAATGCTCCCATCAATCCATGGTTTCTGATTAGGGAAGGTTAGGGAGGTTTCTGGTTAGGGAAAGTACAACATCTCCTATACACTTCCTTATAAACTTGCTCACCGAGTCAGAGTATACGTCAATGTTATTTTCTGAGGCTACCCGGTCCACATATCCCAGTCCACGTAATCGAAACAATCTTGAAAGTGGAATCTGATTGGTCAGACCAGCGTTGGATAGACCTAAGCACGAGCGCTTCCTGTTTTAGTTTCTGCCTATAGGAGCGGAGCAATAAGATGGAGTCACAGTCACATTTGCCAAAAGGAGGGGCGGGGGAGGGCCTTGTTTGCATCGTGGAAGTTAGAGTAGCTACAGTCGAGCGTGTTACTCGCTCGTGTAATGCAATCGATATGCTGATAGAATTTAGGTATCCTTGTTCTCAAATTAGCGTTGTTAAAATCCCCAGCTACAATAAATGCAGCATCAGGATATATGGTTTCCAGTTTGCATAAAGTCCAGTGAAGTTCCTTGATGGCCGTCTTGGTATCCAATTGCAGGGGGATATACACGGCTGTGACGATAACCGAGGAGAGTTCTCTTGGGAGATAATACTGTCAGCATTTGATTGTGAGGGATTCTACGTCAGGTGAACAAAAGGACTTGAGTTCTTGTATGTTGTTACAATTACACAATGAGTTAATCATGAAACATACACCCCGCCCTTCTTCATACCGGAGAGATGTTTGTTCCTGTCAGCACGATGCACTGAAAATCCCGTTGGCTGTACAGACTACGACAGCATGTCCCCAGCTAGCCATATCTCCGTGAAACAGAGTATGTTCCAATCCCGGATATGTCTTTGGAAAGCAACTCTTGCTCTGATTTCGTAGATTTTGTTAACTTGGGACTGGACATCAGCGAGTAATATACTCGGAAGCGGTGGGTGGTGTGCTCGCATCCGAAGCCTCACTAAAAGACCGCTCTGGCACCCTCTCCTCCGTTTTGAGTCAGCCTCTGGAATCAGTTCAAATGCCCTGGGAGGTGCAGACAAAGGATCCGCTTTGGGAAAGTCGTATTCCTGGTCGTAGTGCTGTTTGTGCTGGTAAGTTGACGTCTCTGTCACGCCCTGACCATAGAGAGCCTTTTTATTCTCTATTTTGGTTAGGTCCGAGTGTGACTAGGGTGGGTAATCTAGGTTTTTATTTCTATGTTGGCCTGGTATGGTTCCCAATCAGAGGCAGCTGTTTAGCGTTATCTCTGATTGGGGATCATATTTAGGCAGCCATTTTCCCACTGGGTTTTTGTGGGATCTTGTTTTGAGTTAGTGCATGTAGCACCTATGATGTTACGGTTCGTTGTTTGTTTCTTTTTTTGTTTGGAAGTTTCGCTGGAATAAATATGTGGAACTTTAATCACGCTGCGCCTTGGTCCATCTCTCCACACAACCGTGACAGTGTCTCTGATATCCAATCGTTCTTCCCAACTGTATGTAATAACACTTAAGGTTTTCTGGGCTAATAATGTAAGTAAATGTAAATAACACATACAAAAAAATACTTCACAGTTTCCTAAGGACTAGAAGCGAACCTGCCATCTCTATCGGCGCCATCTTGTCAATCAGGCGCCATCTTATACATTTCATGTCTCAATAGATCCCTCAGTGTTATTACGTCTGTGGAAACTTGAGCACTAATGTGGTACAGTAGATAGCAGGTTAAGCCTAAGGAGATGTAGGATCAGTCTGTGTAAATGATCAGGTCTGGTCTTGGCAGATATAGGGATGATATATACTGGATATGGGTGGGTGTCAGAGATAGGCATCTCAGGGGGTTCTCTCTGGTTGCCAGGCAACAAACTTCCCCCATTTTTATATTCCTTTTTCATGTCTTGATGTTGTCGTCTCCAGTCACACTGTGGAGGAGGTGGGGATTATGCTATGATGCAAGTCTCATATACTGTAGATGTTATGGGTTGTTATCCAGGAAACTAGTGTATCTCTGAGGGTGTAAACAATCATCACACCTGTATTTCGACACCAGTATTTTCTGTTTACCTGGTTCTGTTCAGGTCAATTTTACACGGGTCCAACTCAATGTACTTCTTCTCCTCAAAGATGCGGTTAATGATGGGCTTCAGGACCTCATGAAGGTACAGCATCCCCACAGCCTGCCAGTGCACAATACCTCACATTTAGAAAACATCCATTCAAAGCTATTTTATATATTTCCAGTCAGTTTACACAGCTAATGCCAGTTATTCAGAACAACAATGGTTCTTAGATTTAAGTCATTCCCATGTCTTTAGGACTAGGCTATAGTGCTTTACTGTGAGACCGGGAAGAGCAAAGTGAGAATCCAGCTAACACGTTGGATTGACAGAGGGAGCATGCCCAGACAATATGATTAGAATTCCTACTCACCTTCATGAACTGTTCCATGGCCTTAGAAGCTAGAGAGTTGGACCGGAACAGGGTGTTTGGATCCACTGTCAGAGAGATACATTAAAGCGTAGAGGAATGTAGGCTATACATTTCAGGGACATCATATTTCTAAACCACTGTGTATGGGGCCATGAGGAGTAATAAACCAAATACTGATCTTGGTCAACTAGGGCTACTTCAATACTAGCGCTAATCTAATTTCAAAGAGGACTTTCATTGACCCCATTTGCAACCAAAGTAACCTTATCCTTGGAGGGAGGAACATTGATGTAGTCATAGTGATATGACCTATTGCCGGGTAAAATGTTTTATACTGAACAAAAATATAAACGCAATGTAAAGATCCCAGAAAATTTCCATAAGCACAAAAAGCTTATTTCTCTCAAATGTTGTGCACACATTTGTTTACAGCCCTGTTAGTGAGCATTTCTCCTTTGCCAAGATAATCCATCCACCTGTCAGGTGTGGCATATCAAGAAGCTGAATAAACAGCATGATCATTACACAGGTGTACCTTATGAAGGGGACAATAAAAGGCCACTGTTTTGAGGGAGCATGCAATTGGCATGCTGACTGCAGGAATGTCCAGCAGAGTTGTTGCCAGATAATTGATTGTTAATTAAGTCGCCTTCAACATCATTTTAGAGAATTTGGAAGTACGTCCAACCGACCTCACAACGCAGATCACATGTAACCACGTCAGCCCAGGACCTCCACATCCGGCTTCTTCACCTACAGGATTGTCTGAGACCATTCACCTGGACTGCTGATGAAAGTGTCGTATGTACAACCAAATAATTTCTGCACAAACTGTCAGCTCATCTGCGTGCCTGTTGTCCTCACCAGGGTCTTGACCTGACTGCAGTTTGGTGTCGTAACTGACTTCAGTGGGGAAATGCTCACCTTCGATAGCCACTGGCACACAGGAGAAGTGTGCTCTTCACGGATGAATCCTGGTTTCAACTGTACTGGGAAGATGGCAGACCGCATATATGGCATTGGGTAGTTTGCTGATGTCAACGTTGTGAACAGAGCGCCCCATGATGGCGGTAGGGGTATGGTATCGGCAGGCATAAGCTACGAACAATGAACATAATTGCATTTTATCGATGGCAATTTGAATAGACAGAGATACCAAATCCTGAGCCCCATTGCCGTGCATTCATCCGCCACCATCACCTTATGTTTCAGCATAGTAATGCACATCCTCCATGTCGCAAGGATCTGTACACAATTCCTGGAAGCTGAATATGTCCCAGTTCTTCCATGGTCTGCATACTCACCAGACATGTCACCCATTGAGCATGTTTGGGATGCTCTGGATCAATGTGTACGACAGTGTGTTCCAGTTCCCGCCAATATCCAGCTACTTCACACAGCCATTGTAGAGGAGTGGGACAGCATTCCACAGGCCACAATCAACAGCATGATCAACTCTATGCAAAGGAGATGTGTCGTGCTGCATGAGGCAAATGGTGGTCACACCAGATACTGACTGGTTTTCTGATCCATGCTCCTGCCCTTTTAAGCTATCTGTGATCAACAGATGAATATCTGTAATTCCCTGTCATGTGAAATCCATTGATTAGGGCCTAATGAATTTATTTAAATTGACTGATATTCTTACATGAACTGTAACAATTGTAAAATCTTTGAAATTGTTGCATATTGTGTAAATATTTTTGATCAGTGTAGTTGTAGGCCAGAAGCTCATTTGTGAGAAAAGAAGAGCTGCCTGCTCTTTTATGATATTAAAAAGGATGTTAAAAGTTTGTTCCACCAAACCACTTCTTCAGCATAGATGAATTTCAAGTTTTTTTTCTTACATTTTTTTCTCTCACATTTTTCTACTCCCCAATATCTATTTTGATCTTATGATCAACGAGCTCCATTTTTAGATCGTGTGGAGTTGCTATGGAAACTTTGCTTGTTATCACAAGCCACACTAACAGAAAGTGAAAAAAAAGAAGAGCACAACTAAACTCCTTATGACTTAGCCTGGGGACCCGAGTGGAGACAGGAACATAATTAATGAACACCCAGAATTTGTCAAACAACTGTAAGGATGAATAATTTCTGGAGGTCTGATTAATATAATGCTGCACCGCCCGCCCACACAGACAGACTGACCGTGGCTACTGCTGCGATTAGAGAGAGAGCGTCAAATCAGAGTTAAATACCAGCATTGCTTAGAGCCTCTGCAGGATACGCAGGAACAAGAGCAGGTGATCAACTGGGCTCTTTTTTAATCTGCCTAGCACATATACACTCAAAGATCCTTCCAACACTGTCCACTACCTTAACCTACACACTGTCTGGTTGTTCACAGCTGCAAGATCCTTCCAACACTGTCCACTACCTTAACCTACACACTGTCTGGTTGTTCACAGCTGCAAGATCCTTCCAACACTGTCCACTACCTTAACCTACACACTGTCTGGTTGTTCACAGCTGCAAGATCCTTCCAACACTGTCCACTACCTTAACCTACACACTGTCTGGTTGTTCACAGCTGCAAGATCCTTCCAACACTGTCCACTACCTTAACCTACACACTGTCTGGTTGTTCACAGCTGCAAGATCCTTCCAACACTGTCCACTACCTTAACCTACACACTGTCTGGTTGTTCACAGCTGCAAGATCCTTCCAACACTGTCCACTACCTTAACCTACACACTGTCTGGTTGTTCACAGCTGCAAGATCCTTCCAACACTGTCCACTACCTTAACCTACACACTGTCTGGTTGTTCACAGCTGCAAGATCCTTCCAACACTGTCCACTACCTTAACCTACACACTGTCTGGTTGTTCACAGCTGCAAGATCCTTCCAACACTGTCCACTACCTTAACCTACACACTGTCTGGTTGTTCACAGCTGCAAGATCCTTCCAACACTGTCCACTACCTTAACCTACACACTGTCTGGTTGTTCACAGCTGCAAGATCCTTCCAACACTGTCCACTACCTTAACCTACACACTGTCTGGTTGTTCACAGCTGCAAGATCCTTCCAACACTGTCCACTACCTTAACCTACACACTGTCTGGTTGTTCACAGCTGCAAGATCCTTCCAACACTGTCCACTACCTTAACCTACACACTGTCTGGTTGTTCACAGCTGCAAGATCCTTCCAACACTGTCCACTACCTTAACCTACACACTGTCTGGTTGTTCACAGCTGCAAGATCCTTCCAACACTGTCCACTACCTTAACCTACACACTGTCTGGTTGTTCACAGCTGCAAGATCCTTCCAACACTGTCCACTACCTTAACCTACACACTGTCTGGTTGTTCACAGCTGCAAGATCCTTCCAACACTGTCCACTACCTTAACCTACACACTGTCTGGTTGTTCACAGCTGCAAGATCCTTCCAACACTGTCCACTACCTTAACCTACACACTGTCTGGTTGTTCACAGCTGCAAGATCCTTCCAACACTGTCCACTACCTTAACCTACACACTGTCTGGTTGTTCACAGCTGCAAGATCCTTCCAACACTGTCCACTACCTTAACCTACACACTGTCTGGTTGTTCACAGCTGCAAGATCCTTCCAACACTGTCCACTACCTTAACCTACACACTGTCTGGTTGTTCACAGCTGCAAGATCCTTCCAACACTGTCCACTACCTTAACCTACACACTGTCTGGTTGTTCACAGCTGCAAGATCCTTCCAACACTGTCCACTACCTTAACCTACACACTGTCTGGTTGTTCACAGCTGCAAGATCCTTCCAACACTGTCCACTACCTTAACCTACACACTGTCTGGTTGTTCACAGCTGCAAGATCCTTCCAACACTGTCCACTACCTTAACCTACACACTGTCTGGTTGTTCACAGCTGCAAGATCCTTCCAACACTGTCCACTACCTTAACCTACACACTGTCTGGTTGTTCACAGCTGCAAGATCCTTCCAACACTGTCCACTACCTTAACCTACACACTGTCTGGTTGTTCACAGCTGCAAGATCCTTCCAACACTGTCCACTACCTTAACCTACACACTGTCTGGTTGTTCACAGCTGCAAGATCCTTCCAACACTGTCCACTACCTTAACCTACACACTGTCTGGTTGTTCACAGCTGCAAGATCCTTCCAACACTGTCCACTACCTTAACCTACACACTGTCTGGTTGTTCACAGCTGCAAGATCCTTCCAACACTGTCCACTACCTTAACCTACACACTGTCTGGTTGTTCACAGCTGCAAGATCCTTCCAACACTGTCCACTACCTTAACCTACACACTGTCTGGTTGTTCACAGCTGCAAGATCCTTCCAACACTGTCCACTACCTTAACCTACACACTGTCTGGTTGTTCACAGCTGCAAGATCCTTCCAACACTGTCCACTACCTTAACCTACACACTGTCTGGTTGTTCACAGCTGCAAGATCCTTCCAACACTGTCCACTACCTTAACCTACACACTGTCTGGTTGTTCACAGCTGCAAGATCCTTCCAACACTGTCCACTACCTTAACCTACACACTGTCTGGTTGTTCACAGCTGCAAGATCCTTCCAACACTGTCCACTACCTTAACCTACACACTGTCTGGTTGTTCACAGCTGCAAGATCCTTCCAACACTGTCCACTACCTTAACCTACACACTGTCTGGTTGTTCACAGCTGCAAGATCCTTCCAACACTGTCCACTACCTTAACCTACACACTGTCTGGTTGTTCACAGCTGCAAGATCCTTCCAACACTGTCCACTACCTTAACCTACACACTGTCTGGTTGTTCACAGCTGCAAGATCCTTCCAACACTGTCCACTACCTTAACCTACACACTGTCTGGTTGTTCACAGCTGCAAGATCCTTCCAACACTGTCCACTACCTTAACCTACACACTGTCTGGTTGTTCACAGCTGCAAGATCCTTCCAACACTGTCCACTACCTTAACCTACACACTGTCTGGTTGTTCACAGCTGCAAGATCCTTCCAACACTGTACACTACCTTAACCTACACACTGTCTGGTTGTTCACAGCTGCAAGATCCTTCCAACACTGTCCACTACCTTAACCTACACACTGTCTGGTTGTTCACAGCTGCAAGATCCTTCCAACACTGTACACTAACTTAACCTACACAGTATCTGGTTGTTCACGGCTACAAATTGATTTTTTTTCACTACATCCAAGAGACTCAGTGGTCATATAACCATGATTTTTGACAAGAGCATCTAGAAAAGCATTACGCTCAGAAATATGACTTTCCTGTCCTATGTTAAATTCCCCAGACAGCCAGTATATCTTACAGGTGTGGTTGACCTCGCGGGTGTTTAGGTAGTCCAGAAAGGGCACCACCAGGCCCTGCCCCAGGTAGATCTTGACCAGGGTCATGGCCACGTCCTGCCGGCTCTCCACTGTGGTCACCTCCTCCAGCATGGTCAGGGGGCTGCCGTCCTCCACCTGGGGTGGGTCAGAGGGTGGAGACAGTCAGGGTCTATTAGCCAGGTGTTAATTTATGAGAGGAAGCTGGCTATGTGTCTGTCAGCCATGTGGCACAGTAGGCTCTATATAGTGTATAAACTCTGTGGTGAAAGGATGTGGTATATTGTAAGACATCTAAAGAAGTAAATATATTTTATAGAAAGGAATTACGCACCATGGCATCTGTCGTTCTGCCACTGAACAATGCAGTTAACCCACTGTCATTGTAAATAAGAATTTGTTCTTAACTAACTTGCCCAGTTAAATAAAGATTACATTTAACATTAAAAATGGCATGAAAAATGTAATACATTAGTGGTTGAACAAATCAGAAAAAAAGCCTGTAGAATTAGTTAATAACAATGGGTTGTGTATGTGACAGCAGTGTGATGTTGACCTCAGCAGGAGAGATGACTGACTGCACCAGCAGGTCAATAAGAGGCTGGTAGTACGTGGAGGGAAGAATATGGTCCTCCACCAGACGCACCTTCAGTCGCAGCGCACCCAGCTTACCTCTGTGGACAGCGAGAGCAAGAGGCCTCAGAGACACTACAGTCACGACATTCTTAATTAAACAATACTCACAGGAAGTTCACTTAGCACAAGAATGTTATAGCACAGGTAGTGCTGAGCATTACCAAGGGAATGTGCCCACAATATACATAAAAAACACCCCCTCCCTCTCTCTCTTACACACACAAACCGATACACATCCACACAACCACACTAACACCCACACACTCCTTACCCAGCATCATCCTCATTGTTTCCCAGGGGCAGCAGACGAAACCAACCCTGTACCAGAGGTGTCTTATGCAGGCAAGCAAAAGGGATTTCCACCTGAACATGAAAACAGATAACCAATACATCATACACTAAACTGAAAAGGTATTATACCACCAAATATTTGTATTTGTAAAAGTATGAATTATTCTATATAGTAGAAATAAGTATACCGTGTCCTCACAGATTAACAACAGTATGAGGGATTGGACTTTAGGAACATAACCACTTCACCTTTCCCAGGAAGTCATTTTTGCCCACCATGTCCCAGTCCCAGACCTCCACTGTGACAGTCCCTCCCTCAGACAGCTCCTCTGTCTCAAGCTCCAACTCCAGGGTCTCACCCCAGTGTGGGTAACGAGTCTTTTTAATGATCTGACAGACAAACACAGAAGAAAAACATTTCATATACTATTTAACATAATCAGTCTTTGTCTCCGCTAAAGTTGATGATTCATTCAGATATGTACACGTTATTCAGCTCATCTCCCTCCTCACCGAAGTCTCTGCACTGTGGTTATTGAAGAGGATTCTGGCAAAGGGATCAGAGGTTCCAGAAATGTCTCTTGGTGCCAAGTCTCTAAGAGGTCAACAAACAGAAACACATCAGTGCATGAGCAACCCCTGACCTTTTACAGGGTGCTGGAATTATTCAATGAGTGGGGTGATATGTGCATATATCATTCTCCTACATTTTACATTAGTCTGCCAAATCTAAAGATGAAAGAACTTTGAGGGGCTGTATAGTTGTAATAGTGAGATGGTAAGTGTAGTCAGAAAGTGAGATAGTAAGTGTAGTGAGACAGTGAGATAGTAAGTGTAGTGAGATAGTAAGGATAGTGAGATAGTAAGTGTAGTGAGATAATGAGATAGTAAGTGTGGTGAGATAGTATGTGTAGTGAGTTGTGTAGAGACAGTGTAGTGAGATAGTAAGTATAACGTGGTAGTGAGATATTAAGTGTAGTGTCAGAAAATTAGTAAGGATAGTGAGAACTGTAGAGAGTGAGATAGTAAGGGTAGATATTAAATGTAGTACGATAGAAAGTGCGGTGAGATCGTAAGTGTAGTGAGATAGTGAAAAGTATGTGTTGAGACTGAGATAGGGAGATAAAGTGTAGTGAGATAGTAAGTGTAGTGAGACAGTGAGATTAGTGAGAGAGTGTAGTGAGATAATGACTAGTGAGATAAAGAGACAGTAAGTGTAGTTAAATAGTAAGTGTAGTGAGAAAGTAGGTGTGGTGAGATAGTGAGTGTAGTGAGAGTGAGTGTAGTGAGATAGTAAGTGTAGTGAGAAAGTGTAGTGAGGTAGTGGGTGTAGTGAGACAGTGAGATAGTAAGTGTAGTGAGAACGTGTCGGGGGATAGTAAGTGTAGTGAAAAAGTATGTGTAGAGACTGTGAGATAGGGATATAAAGTGTAGGGAGACAGTAAGTGTAGTGAGATAATGAGATGGAGATATTTATATTTTCTCAACTCTATTTCTTCAAATGCATTGTTGGTTAAGGGCTTGTAAGTAAGCATTTAATGGTAAGGTCACCTGTTGTATTCAGCGCATGTGACAAATAACATTTTATTTTATTTTATTTGAATTAGTGAGTGTCCTGAGATAGTGAGTATAGTGGGATAGTGAGATAGTAAGCATAGTGAGATTATATATTTAGTGAGACTGAGATAGTGAGTGTAGTGTGTGTAGTAGTGAGTGTGACATAGTGAGTGTAATGAGATAGTAATTGTAGTGACAATAAGTGTAGTGAGATGGTGAGACAGTCAGTGATGTAAGTGTAGTGAGCTAGTGAGTGTAGCGAGATAGTAAGTGTAGTGAGATGGTGTAGTGTAGTGAGACAGTGAAATAGTGAGTGTAGTGAGAGTGAGATAGTGAGTATAGTGGGATAGTGAGATGGTAAGTGTAGTGAGATAGTGAATGTAGTGAGATGGTAAGTGTAGTGAGACAATGAGTGTAGTGGGATTGTGAGTGTTGTGAGAAAGTAAGTGTATTGAGATAGTTAGTGTAGTGAGATGGTAAGTGTAGTGAGATAATAAGTGTAGTGAGAGTGAGATAGTAAGTGTAGTGAGATAGTAAGTGTAGTGAGAGTGAGATAGTAAGTGTAGTGAGATAGTAAGTGTAGTGAGAGTGAGATAGTAAGTGTAGTGAGATAGTAAGTGTAGTGAGAGTAAGTGTAGTGAGATAGTAAGTGTAGTGAGAGTGAGATAGTAAGTGTAGTGAGACAGTGAGATTAAAATAACCAACTCATCATCCAGCTTTGATTATTTGAACCAGCTGTGTAGTGCTGGGGCAGAAAAAAAACTGTGCACCCGGGGGTGTGTTTTCCATGCGGTGCTCTGCTTCCAAGAGAGAAAACAAAGTTGCTTCATCCCCTAATCTCAATTCTCTGGAACACTGTTCTCGTTGTTCTTGGTTGTCACCCTCTGTGCAGAGGTTAGCTGGAAGACTTCAGTGTAAAAATGTTAGGATTTCTTAGTAGAAAATAAATAAACTGAACCCCCTCATTTTAAATGTATGGCAGTGCTGAGAGAAGGCCAGATCTAGTTGGAAGCCCTCCTTCAGAGGGTATTGAGAATGTTACCAATGATTGCATAAAGCCTTCAGAAACAGCCAAGATGGATGGCGGCCATGCTCACAGTGATCAGTCTCCATCCTGTTACTGAAGCCCTCTCAGGGACCTCTCTGCCTCTTATTTCTTATGGATGTCTCTGTGGCACGTTCCTTTTGCTAAATGAAATGAGCTTATCCTCCTCAAAATCTGCTTTCTGTAACTCTTTGGCTTTGGTGTCTGCTGACACTTCAACAGGCAGATAAACACAATTTCCTCTAGGGCTTGTATTTACTTTAAGAATAAAGGCGACAACAATAACATTGATTGCTGAGCATTGCAGATATTGTGAATTCATCCACAACACATTAGTCACTGTATGATGATCTGTCAAAGAGGATGAGCATTTTGCCAATCTTTTGAGATTGAAGAAGCAGTTATACATTTCAACAAGAGACCATAACAGCTTAAAGTCGCATCAATTAACCAATAAAGTACGTGCCTTACCTGGCCTCTATGAAATGGCATCGTAGTCCTATACCTTTGGCATCTCTGAGAAGCTCCAGACCAAAGTGGATCTCCCCCTGCACCTCCTCATCCGGGTCCACCCGGGTCAGATTCAGCCAGTTATCCAGCCCTGGACACAGGGGACATTAAAACACATACAGTGCCTTCAGAAAGTGTTCACACCCTTTGACTCTTTCCACATTCTGTTGTGTTAAATTGAGAATTGTTTTGTCACTTGCCTACACACAATACCCCATAAAGTCAAAATGGAATTATATATTTAAAAAAAAAAATCAAATTAATAAAAAATGAAAAGCTGAAATGTCTTGGGTCAAAAAGTATTCAACCCCTTTCAACCCCAAGCCTAAATAGTTCAGGAGTGAAATGTGCTTAACAAGTCACATAGACTCACTTTGTGCAATAACGATGTTTAACATGATTTTTGAATAACTTTTTTATTTAACTAGGCAAGTCAGTTGAGAACAAATTCTTATTTACAATGACAGCCTTGGAAGAGTGGATTAACTTCGATCCACCAATCTTTCAGTTACTGGCCCAACACTCATACCACTAGGCTAACTGCCACTCTTACCACTAGGCTAACTACCTCATCTCTGTACACAACACATAAACTCAGCAAAAAAAAGAAACGTCCCATTTTCAGGACCCTGTCTTTCAAAGATAATTCATAAAAATCCAAATAACTTTACTTCATTGTAAAGGGTTTAATTAACTTCTTATGGCTTGGGGGCAGTATTGACTAGCTTGGATGAATAAGGTGCCCAGAGTAAACTGCCTGCAACCAAGGCCCAGAAGCTAAGATATGCATATTATTAGTAGATTTGGATAGAAAACACTCTGAAGTTTCTAAAACTGTTTGAATGATGTCTGTGAGTATAACAGAACTATGGCAGGCAAAAACCTGAGAAAAAATCCAACCAGGAAGTGGGAAATCTGAGGTTTGTAGTTTTTCAACTCTTTGCCTTGCCAAGATACAGTTTAAATTTGGTCCGATTGCACTTCCTAAGGCTTCCAGTAGATTTCAACAGTCTTTAGAACATTTTTTAGGCTTCTACTGTGAAGGAGGAGAAAATGAGAGCTGATTGAGTAAGAGGTCTGCCAGAGTGCCATGAGCTCATTCAGGCGCGCTCCCGTGAGAGCGTGAGAGCGAGCGTGCATTTCTAAAGACAAAGGAATTCTCCGGTTGAAACATTATTGAAGATTTATGTTAAAAACATTCTAAAGATTGATTCTATTTATCGTTTGACATGTTTCTACGAACTGTAATGGAATTTTTTGACTTTTCGTCTGGCCTGCGAGTTCGTGAATTTGGATTTGTGAACTCAAGGCGCGAACAAAAAGGAGGTATTTGGACATAAATGATGGATTTTATCGAACAAAACAAACATTTATTGTGGAACTGGGATTCCTGGGAGTGCCTTCTGATGAAGATCATCAAAGATAAGTTCATATTTATAATGCTATTTCTGACTTCTGTTGACTCCACAACATGGCGGATATCTGTATGGCTTGTTTTTGTGTCTGAGAGCCGTACTCAGATTATTGCATGGTGTGCTTTTTCGGTAAAGCTTTTTTGAAATCTGACACAGCAGTTGCATTAAGGAGAAGTTTATCTAAAGTTCCATGCATAACACTTGTATTTTCATCACATTTATGATGAGTATTTCTGTAAATTGATGTGGCTCTCTGCATAATCACAGGATGTTTTGGAAACAAAACATTACTGAACGTAAAGCGCCAATGTAAACTGAGATTTTTGGATATAAATATGAACTATATCGAACAAATGTATTGTGTAACATGAAGTCCTATGAGTGTCATCTGATGAAGATCATCAAAGGTTAGTGATTCATTTTATCTCTATTTCTGCTTTTTGTGGCTCCTCTCTTTGGCTGGAAAAATGGCTGTGTTTTTCTGTGACTAGGTACTGACTTAACATAATCGTTTAGTGTGCTTTCGTCGTAAAGCCTTTTTGAAATCGGACACTGTGGTGGAATTAACAACAAGTTTACCTTTAAAATGGTGTAAAATACTATGTATGAGGAATTTTAATTATGAGATTTATGTTGTTTGAATTTGGTGCCTTGCACTTTCACTGGCTGTTATCATATCGATCCTGTTTTTAAACACACCATGCTTGTTCAATTAACCATAAACAATTAATGAACATGCACCTGTGGAACAGTCATTAAGACACTAACATCTTACAGACGGTAGGCAATTAAGGTCACAGTTATGAAAACTTATGACACTAAAGAGGACTTTCTACTGACTCTGAAAAACACAGAAGAAAGATGACCAGGGTCCCTGCTCATCTGCGTGAACGTGCCTTAGGCATGCTGCAAGGAGGCATGAGGACTGCAGATGTGGCCAGGGCAATAAATTGCAATGTCCGTACTGTGAGATGCCTAAGACAGCGCTACAGGGAGACAAGACAGACAGCTGATTATCCTCGCAGTGGCAGACCACGTTTAACAACACCTGCACAGGATCGGTACATCCGAACATCACACCTGCGGGACAGGTACAGGATGGCAACAACTGCACGAGATACACAAGGAATGCTCAATCCCTCCATCAGCGCTCAGACTGTCCGAAATAGGCTGAGAGAGGCTGGACTGAGGGCTTGTAGGCCTGTTGTAAGGCAGGTCCTCACCAGACATCACCGGCAACAACGTCGCCTATGGGCACAAACCAACCATCGCTGGACCAGACAGGACTGGCAAAAAGTGCTCTTCACTGACGAGTCACAGTTTTGTCTCACCAGGGTTGATGGTCGTATTCGCGTTTATCGTTGAAGGAATGAGCGTTACACTGAGGCCTGTACTCTGGAGCGGGATCAATTTGGGCGTGGAGGGTCCGTCATGGTCTGGGGCAGTGTGTCTCAGCATCATCGGACTGAGCTTGTTGTCATTGCAGGCAATGTCAACGCTGTGCGTTACAGGGAAGACATCCTCCTCCCTGATGTGGTACCCTTCCTGCAGGTTCTTCCTGACATGACACACCAGCATGACAATGCCACCAGCCATACTGCTCGTTCTGTGCGTGATTTCCTGCAAAGAGCGAAGACCCCGGATCTCAATCCCATTGAGCACGTCTGGGACCTGTTGGATCGGAGGGTGAGGGCTAGGGCCATTCCCCCCAGAAATGTCCTTGAACTTGCAGGTGCCTTGGTGGAAGAGTGGGGTAACATCTCACAGCAAGAACGGGTAAATCTGGTGCAGTCCATGAGGAGGAGATGCACTGCAGTACTTAATGCTGCTACTGGCCACACCAGTTATTGACGGTTACTTTTTGACCCCCCTTTGTTCAGGGACACATTATTCCATTTCTGTTAGTTACATGTCTGTGGAACATGTTCAGTTTATGTCTCAGTTGTTGAATCTTGTTATGTTCATATAAATATTTACACATGTTAAATTTGCTGAAAATAAATGCAGTTGACAGTAAGGGGACATTTCTTTTTTTGCTGAGTTTATAAGTATCTGTCAGGCCCCTCAGTCGAGCAGTGAATTTCAAACACATATTCAACAAAAAAGGGAGGTTTTCCAGTGCCTTGCAAAGAAGGGCACCTATTGGTAGATGGGTAAAAATGTAAAAAGCAGACATTGAATATCCCTTTGAGCATGGTGAAGTTATTATTTACACTTTGGATGGTGTATCAATACACCCAGTCACTACAAAGATACAGATTGTCTTTCCTAACTCAGTTGCTGGACAGGAAGGAAACCGCTCAGGGATGTTACCATGAGGCTAATGGGGACTTTAAAACCGTTACGGAGTTTAATGGCTGTGATAGGAGAAAACTGAGGATGGATCAACAACATTGTAGTTATTCCACAATACTAACCTAATCGACAGCGTGAAAAGAAGGAAGCCTGTACAGAATAAAAAATATTGCAAACCATGCATCCTGTTTGCAATAAAGTACTAAAGTAAAATAGCAAAAAATGTGGCAAAGAAATGTACTTTATGTCCGACATACAAAGCATTATGTTTGGCGAAATCCAACACAACACATCACTGAGTACCACTTTTCATATTTTTGAAGAATGTTGAAAGAATAATGTGCAAATATTGTACAATCCAGGTGTGCAAAGCTCTTACAGACTTAACCAGAAAGACTCACAGCTGTAGTTACTGCCAAAGGTGATTCTAACATGTATTGACTCAGGGGGTTGAATACTTATGTAATCAAGATATAATTAGTGTTTGACAACAAAAATATATATATATATTGTAACAACAAAATGTGGGAAAAGTCAAGGGGTGGGAATACTTTCTGAAGGCACTGTATGTGGCATTTAACAAAGCCTATCAGGGAAATCGTAGAAAACAGACAGCCTAGTACAATACCAATAATGCCTAGTGTCTCTAACGGGCAGTGCCTGGCTCTGTTATTGTGAACATTTACTCAAACCTTAAACACATTCCCACTGATAAGTCCTCCCCTGGATAAATGTCTGGTACATATACAACATGATCAAAGGTATGTGGACACCTGCTCATCGAATATCTCATTCCAAAATCATGGGCATTAATATGGAGTTGGTCCCCCCTTGGCTGTTGTAACAGCCTCCACTTTTCTGGGAAGGCATTCCACTAGATGCTGGAACATTGCTACAGGAACTAACTTCCATTCAGCCACACGCTAAGTGCTTCAGCACACGGCGGTCCCATTCTGTGAGCTTGTGTGGCCTACCACTTCACCTCTGAGCCGTTGTTGCTCCTAGATGTTTCCACTTCACAATAACAGCACTTACAGTTGACTGGGACAGCTCAAGCAGGGCAGACATTTGAAAGGTGTCATCCTTTGACGGTGCAACATTGAAAGTCACTGAGCTCTTCAGTAAGGCCATTCCACTGCCAATGTTGTCTATGGAGATTGCATGGATGTGTGCTGGATTGTATAAACCTGTCAGCAACGGGTGTGGCTGAAATAGCCAAATCCACTAATTTTAAGGGGTGTCCACATACTTTTGTATATATAGTATCAAAAGACAAGAGGATTGTTTGTGCGTGATAATATGAGGACTGGTGCTGACATTTCTGGTTGAGATACAAGGTGGTGAGGGCAGTAACTTCAGATTCACAGCCAAAAGAGGAGAGAATTCCTAAGATCCTGTGAAGGAGTTGTTGACTCAGTGGCAACATGTTGCAGTGAATCAGGCCTGAATGCAGAATGTTCCCTGGAGCGAGACATTGGTATTAGACACTAACTAACAGAGAAAGTGTCACATTTGCTTTTGTGTAGTGTCAAAACACATTCAAAGTAACAATATAAATCTTATTCCCAGTTGCCATGGATAAGGAAAAGCACAGCAAAGATATTATTGCTATATATTCTAACTAATTTCCACATTAAAAGTTACTGTAGGAGAGCCAGGTGTGCTGTGGTGAAGGAAGGCGCAGGCTGGCTGTTTGAAAAGCTTTCGGTTGCTTCTCACAGACTACAGTGGTGTTTTAAACAAAAGGACAGCTGCACTGTACAATGCATGATCCTGGAGTTGATGCAAACCCTGACTCAAGAAGCAATCCTGCAAACAAATGTAACCATGTACAGGCCCTTCTCTCCCTGTTTGTACGCTGTCCAATGAGAAGGAAGTTGTTTGGCTCATAGAGATGAATCAGTAGGGAAGAGTATGTGATAGTATGTGTATATAATATGTAATAGTATGTGTATATCAAACTAACAAGCATAGCAGTCAGAAAATGAATCTCTAAATTAACCTATGGATTTGTGAGAACACACTGGCAACCTTTCCCAGCAACAGGATCTAAAAAAGACCCAGCTCTTCAATCACAGTGACCTACATGGCAGAGCCTTACTCGGAGTCATGGGAATAACCCCTCTCTGATGACCCTTTGCTCTTTTGGTTTACCCTCTCTAGCATGGCATAGACAGAGAAGTAGACCCACAACCGTAGCGTGACAATTCTATAAATCAATAAGCATTTAGATGTGTTTCTGTGCTGGTAGTTTTTCCCATCATCTCAGTGCCACCCACTCATTTAAAGCCACAAACAGTATTGTGACATATAGTGATCAGGTTTACCTTTAACCTTGGCCCCGATGGTGTCTTTGCTCAGAGATATCTTTCCAATGATGTCATCATGGCTAGGGCAAAAAAAAGGGAGAACATATGTCACAATTAACAAAAATGTATAATTGAAAATAAGGGTCTTCACACAAGGTATTTCTCAAAAAAGGACTTAACATCCTATAAAGTGACCTCATAATACAGTAAGAATATATGCATAGACTGAGGAGGTTGTTGATCAGGAGACTGAGATAGTATTTCATTTCTCAATCTGTGGTACCATCTGTATGTTGATGTTTGTTTATTGAAAGCTTTCAGGTTTTTCCAAAACACACATCCATGATTCTTCACCCAGTCAGTCTGGATAGAAAACTCTAAAATCACAGCCTCTGGTAAACAAGCCAACACAATCATGAACATCTCTTCCATTACAAAACGGTGATAACTATAACGGTTATACCCTGTTTATACACAATTATCAACTAACTTGTCGACACAAACACTACAATAATTCTCTCTGACAGCTGTTAAAGACAATCTTACCCAATGGTGTCCTCATCCATGACATAGAAGGAGAGCGAGTGGAACCCCGTCGGGAGATGCAGTGTGTATTCTTCTCCCCAGAAAGGGTTGAGGTTCTTCCACACTGTGGCTGTCCTGCAAGATAACAGTGCAAATAATAGGGACCGTAACCACAGCAAGTACTACATGACCCTTATTTCTTATTCATAACCATAATCCCTTTCATTGTGAATGTCAGTAACAATGAAAGACAACAATCTACAATAAAGGCTGTGTGCGGAATATTGTGATGTGTTGAAAGTAATGATACGGTGACAGAATAACAATGCAATAACTTCAAAAGGCAGTGTGTGGAATAACAAAATACAAGTCTATATGCAATCATTTTTAAATCTGCCTTTTCATTATGAAACATTAACTACTGCAGATGCTCTAACCATAAACTGGAGATTGCAAACCTGCTGTCTAGACATGATATTGAGAAATGACTTCAACACCATGTCCTCTATGCCAATGGGTAGCAGGAAGGTCTATTTTCATCAGTAATGTGCATCCCTTTATTACAATGAAACTCTGTTTTTACAGACACCATTACCCCACAGCAGGGTCAAAGCAGCAAGGTGTCCAGAAAGCACACAGTCAATGAGTCAGTGAGCTGATAATGAGACAGCCAGAGACTGGTGCAGATCTCTGCAGTCAGCCAACCCTCCAACTCCTCTCATTGTGGGAGAGGAAACAACTCAATGAAAAGACAAAACAAATGCATTTTATCAACCGCTGAAACATCAGTTTGTCAGAAAAGAGATGTTGGGAGTCTTGATTTTTTTTACCCCCTTTTTCATGGTATCCAATTGTTAATAGTTACTGTCTTGTCTCGTCGCTACAACTCCCGTACGGGCTCAGGAGAGACAAAGGTCGAGAGTCATGCGTCCTCCGAAACACAACCAAACGAATCCGCACTGCTTCTTAACACAGCGCGCATCCAACCCGGAAGCCAGCCACACCAATGTGTCGGAGGAAACATAATGCACCTAGCGAACTGGTTAGCGTGCACTGCGCCCGGACCGCCACAGGAGTCGCTAGCGCGCGATGAGACAAGGATATCCCTACTGGCCAAACCCTCCCTAACCCGGACGACGCTAGGCCAATTGTGCGTCGCCCCATGGACCTCCCGGTCGCGGGCGGCTGCGACAGAGCCTGGGCTCGAACCCACAGTCTCTGGTGGCACAGCTAGATCACTGCGCCACCCGGGAGGCCTTAGCGGGGAGCTTTGATTAACTCGTTAGTCATTCCACTTGAGGACAATGCGACAGGTAATGAACATAGTTCCCAAAAGACAACAAATTAAACATATGGGACATTTATATACAGAGTATACTTGTGTGAACACACACACAGCCAAACCCCGGGCAATGCGCGGCATGAACCATCAGCCTTCCATGCCCCTGCCTGGAGCCGGGAATGGGAACGGGAGCTCCCTGCAATAATTTATGCCCCCTCTCCATGGTTACCTACTGGTGTCTTAAAGGCCAGCCCTGGATCAGGTTCAATTGCACTTGGGGGGCTCAACCTAAGAACACCACAGTCCTTATCAGTGATCACACACCTAGCCTGCTATACCACACTCCTGCCATGCTAGCCTGTATAAAACATAGTGGGGTACCCAAAGTCCAGCAACCGACTCCTTCATTATGCATCCTGTTCCTATCCTGTTCTGAATTCAACGTGTGTGAGAGCAATCAGAGGTTTGGCATAGAGTAAAGACAACATGATAGGATACAACACGGTTTCCTATGAACTGATAAATATGTTTTGCCATTGTATTAACAGTAGGGCCCTATCAGTTTTAAAGTTTTTTGGGCAGCACTTGCTGTCACATACAATTCTGAAGTAAACGTTTAGCCCATTTATCAATCACATTTGAAAAACAGTCAAATTAAGCAGCAAACAAAACAGGAATGCATATGACTGATATGATGGACTCACCTGGCCACAACTTCATTGTCAACTTTTACAATGCAGTATGGGTCACTGGTCCCAGAGCTTGACAAATAAAACATAAATATATGTTTAAAGATGGAATGAAGGTAGCAGAGGAAACCTACAGATATGCTCTTCCCTTATCAGTTGCGAAATACATTATTGATAGAAATATCTTAAACACCTGTCAAGTCTAGGCTACTTGGAGTCACATTTTACCACCAATATCTCAATAAGTGCTGTAAAACAAAGGTATTCTTAACTTCCAAACAAGTGTACATCCTGGTATACGAGTACTTCACACAACGAGAAACATAAATAAGCAAATAGGAGTAATTGCTGCCTGTTGAATAAATACAATTAAGACATACTTACACGTCTTTGACTGGAAGGCTCCTGCCCTCTACAATACGGAAATATAGGGATGTGTTTTTGGCCATTTTTGACAAATGAGAATGTTTTTGCCACTTATTTAATCTGCACATCCGTGATCCTTTCAACGGTGCTCCCTATGGTGCTCGCCTCCTCCGCAACTGGGTCCTCTTCATTTCTGGCACCTTTTGCGCATGACGGCGTATCGTGCCTATGTTATAATCAATGATCTATCGTTTTCAATGTACAGTAGGCTTATTTGATACAGAATTAACAGCAACGTTGCAAATTTATAAGAGTAAGGTAAGTAAAGTAAGCAAACAATGTTATAAAATGTTTGGGTGGAAACAACCCAAGGAAAAACAAAATATGTAAAGTATAGTGCCAATTAGTAATTACTGCCTTTTACTTTCCTAATTTGGGTCATTTCAAGAAAATAATCATCCCATGCGTTCTTTTTTCATTTCCAGATTAAATTGGCATTTGTAGCCTATATCATACTACTATTTTACAACAACAAAAATGCAGTGGCTACTTTTAAAAACATTACATCTTTAGGCGTCATTGCCTTCTCATCAATCTACACACGACTTGCCGAAATGACACATGACACGATCAACCTGTGGAAACTGTAGAATCTTCGCTCGATTGACAGTGTACAGCGCGCGCCATCTGGCGGACGAATTTAGCTCCTGCTTGTTCTCGCGACCCCTACACTTGCTTTTGTCGCTGTAAAATAATAGTTTCATATTTCCATTTAACGTATCTTTGCTAATATGATAAATACCACGAATGATGACAAAACTGCAATTAAATCAAAGTAATAAATAAAGTCTAAAATATGAATTACAAGCAGGTATCTTATAGATAACAAACCATTCCATGGGTAGTGCTAATAGGAATCATTGGCCCTACCCTAAACCATAACCCTAACCGCTACCCTTACCCTAACATTAACCATTTTAAATGTCAACTTCAATGGGGTTATGTCAGAGTTGAGACCTCCCAAGCACAAGAGGTTGGTGGCACCTTCATTGGGGAGGACATGCTTGTTTGTGGTAATAGCTGGAGCAGAATTTGTGAGATGAACATAGTGGGATGAACATAGTTTCCATGTGTTTGATGCCATTCCATTTGCTCTGTTCCAGCCATTATTATGAACCGTCATCCCCTCAGCAGTCTTCTGTAGTTCCAAGGATTTGGTTTAGACTTTTCTGTCCTTCCACAGGCAGAGCATCCGAGCATCAGTAGCTAGCCTCCAACTACAGCAGGAATGCACACTACTTTGTGTATACTGCATTTTGATGAACTTCTAAAGATAACTGTAGCTAGGTACCTATGTGGTTCCTCAAAGCTTTTACAGTAAAGGGTTTGCTAAATGCTAATAACCTATGCTATGGCTGAGAGTAAAGCTAGCTAGCTAGCAAGCATGTTTGATTGCTAGCACGGAGCTAGCTGAGAAAACTAAACTCCCATACATCAGAACTACAAACCCTTATCAAAGATTTGCACAGGTAACCATCCCAACCCAGCATCATTGGAGAATCTCAATTGCATTTCCTTAATTTCTCGCTTCCTCTCTCCTCGCCGCCTCCGCATTTTAAAACCCATTGGATGAGAAGGTCAGATGTCCCTTCCCATAGACCTTTTGCTTTGAGAAGGTGAGGAGAGAGGGCACGAGGAATCAAGAAAATTCTATTGAGATTCTCCCTGTGTCTTAGGTGCGTTCATGGTTCCTAACTATTTACAGTCGTTAGATGTCAGAAGCATGTCAGAATTTTTTTATTGGACAAGTTTAGGTAGAACCATGCCATTTCGGTCATGTTGGTTCCTAGTGAATAGGGAGTTACAGAAACGTGACTTGACCTCTGCTTCCAGGTCCAGGAAGTAATCTCTGTTTATTGTTTTACCCCCATGTCCAGCTCCTTCCAGCAGCGCCTGTCCTACACCACACTGAGTGACCTGGCTCTGAGACTCATAGATGGAACAGTGTATGATATAGTATAGGGACTCCTGGATGTCCAACACCTGAATCTGTCCAACCAGAGACAAAATCTGCACTGTGAGCATCAAGGTCTCGCTCTCTTTAGGTTTCACATGTTATCTGTCTTATCAAAAAACACTTGAGTGTATGTTAAGTGTGGCATTATACAAGGGATCTGAGGGATTTCACCATTACAATGTCTCAATATTATCTTCCTCATGCCCAGTACTCAAGCAGGATTTGATTCGTAAGCATAAAGAAGCCCTGCGGGTTTGCAAATCACACAACCTTGTAGTTATGTAAACAAATAGACAAGGAGAAACAGGAGTATGGAATTGACAAAGCATCATACCATTATTAAAATTCAGTTTGTGGACTGACTGCAAACACATGTTATTGATGTGCTGTTAAATGATCCCAAACATCCTTCTATATCACAGCCACAGAACTGATTTCTGTTCTGAAGATTGTCATAATTGTCTCTATCACGCTCTGGAGATTCAAGTGAGAGAGGAACAGATGATGGATGACAAGATTTTGGTGGAGATGGACCAAAAGGTTATAAACCAGCAGAACACCAGGGTTCTAAATAACCACCAATCCCCAGTTGAATCAACACTTTGTAAATGTACATTCTAGTGCATATGGCAGATACATGAACACAATGATGCAATGTCCTTGTGTGCCTCTGTAACAGATACCCAGCAAAGACAAGAAGACTGGTCTCTGCATCAGTGTAACAGATGTGATCGTACTTCGTAACTATCATGCGCTGTGTTTTTAAAGAAAGGACTGTCCAGCCAGTGATCCCAGGTGATTGTTGTTTATTCTGACAATAGACACAAGACAATGACTTATCAATGACCCAAGCCCAGCTCAGATAATCCCTAACATTGTGACGCAGTGTGGTCATAATGCTTCAGCAAATGTACATTACACCAGCGGTGTCGGTAGACACAATGTAAGTAACATCATGTATGTTCCTCTAACTGTTCTGAGTGCCTCTGCTGATCCTACAGCTACTGTATGCAGTAATCATGTCCCTACGAACCCTATTTATACTGTTAGCACTGAGCCGGTGTGCCCTAGGAGGAAATCCACTGTGTGCAGCTCACCCTGCACTAGCATGAAGAACATGAGCACATCTACTGCTGCTAAGCTTCTGAGTAAAGCAATAAAAACAAGCAAGCATCCCGGAAGAAAAGTGCTCAAAATAGCCCATGTTAACAAATGTGGCTTAAGCTCAATATGTTGCTAGTAACAGATGACATTCATATTCTGACTATCTCTGAAACTCATTTAGATAATACCTTTGATGATACAGTGGTAGCAATACAAGGTTATAACATTTACAGAAAATATAGAAATGCCAATGGTGGAGGTGTTGCTGTATATATTCAGAACCACATTCCTGTAAAGATTAGAGAGGATCTCATGTCAAATACTAATGAAGTAATATGGCTGCAGGTTCATCTGCATCACCTAAAGCTCATTCTGGTGTGAAGCTGCTACAGACCATCAAGTGCTAACAGTCATTATCTGGATAACATGTGTGCAATGCCTGATAATGTATGTGATGTCAATAAAGAGCTTAACTTTCTGGGTGATTTAAATATTGACTAGCTTTCACCAGGCTGCCAACTCAAGAGAAAGCTTCAAGCTGTAACTTGTGCCTACATCCTGGTTCAGGTTATCGATCAACCTACCAGGGTAGTTACAAACAGTACAGGAATTAAATCATCAACATGTATTGATCATATCTTTACAAATGCTGCAGAGATTTGTTTGAAAGCAGTAACCAAATCCATTGGATGTAGTGATCACAATATAGTAGCCATATCTAGGAAAACCAATGTTCCAGAGGCTGGGCCTAATATTGTGTATAAGAGGTCGGTAGACACAAGTTTTGTAGTGATTCCTATATTGTTTATGTAAAGAATATTTGTTAGTCTGTGGTGTGTAAAGAGTAGCAAACAGACACTGCACTTGACACATTTATGAAATTGCTTATTCCAGTTACTAATAAGCATGCACACATTAAGAAAATGACTGTAAAAACTGTTAAATCCCTGTGGATTGATGCAGATTTATAAAATTGTATGGTTGAGAGGGATGAGGCAAAAGGAATGGCAAATAAGTCTGGCTGCACAACCGATTGGCAAATGTATTGCAAATTGAGAAATCATGTGACTAAACTGAATAAAAAGAAGAAGAAACTACACTATGAAACAAAGATAAATGACATAAAGAATGATAGTAAAAAGCTTTGGAGCACCTTAAAATACATTTTGTGGAAAAAAGCAAACTCAGCTCCATCAAACTTAGCGATGCCATGCCAGCAACAAATGCTGACACTACACATCCAAGTATACAGTATCTGACCAAATTATGAAAGGCAAGCATTGTAATTTTGCATTCCGTAAAGTAAAATACACCTTATGGAACAGCGGGGACTGTGAAGCAACACAAACAGGCACAGACACATGCATACACACACACACACACGATAACATGCGCACTATACACACACGTACACATGGATTTTGTACTGTAGATATGTGGTAATGGTGGAGTAGGGGCCTGATGGCACACAGTGTGTTGTGAAATCTGTGAATATATTGTTACGTTTTAAAAATTGTATGAACTGCCTTTATTTAGCTGGACCCCAGGAAGAGGTTAGCTGCTGGCAGCAACTAATGGGGATCCATAATAAATACAAATACATTAGATGTGCAGGACAACACTATGTTGATGGCTGTAGATTCGTGATTCGTCTGTTAGCATGGAAATAACTGAATTAGCAGGGGCTAATGCGACATTACATCTCAAGCATGCTAGCTAACTCGCTCTTACACAACAACATACAAAGGCACATCTGTCACATTCTGACCTTAGTTACTTTGTTTTGTCTTTGTTTTAGTATGGTCAGGGCGTGAGTTGGGGTGGGCAGTCTATGTTCTTTTTTCTATGATTTGGGATTTCTGTGTTTGGCCTGGTATGGTTCTCAATCAGAGGCAGCTGTCAATCATTGTCCCTGATTGAGAACCATACTTAGGTAGCCTGTTTTCATCCTTGAGTTGTGGGTGATTATTTTCTGTTCTGTGTATTCACCGTACAAGACTGTTTCGTTTCGTTCGTTGTCGCTTTATTGTTTTGTTTCAGTGTTCAATTGTTATATTAAATCAATATGGACACTTTCCACGCTGCGCTTTGGTCCTCCGATCCTTCCTACTACTCCTCCTCGTCAGAAATGTGTTTACATCCCTGTCAGTGAACATTTTATCATTCAACAAGAAAATCCATCCACCTAACAGGTGTGTCATATAAAAAAGCTGATTAAACAGCATGATCATTACACAGGTGCACCTTGTGCTGGGGCCAATAAAAGGCCTCTCTAAAATGTGCCATTTTGTCACACAACACAATGCCATAGATGTCTCAAGTTTTGTAGGAGCGTGCAATTAGCATGCTGACTGCAAGGATGTCCACTAGAGCTGTTGACAGAGAATTGAATGTTAATTTCTCTACCATAATCCGCCTCCAATGTCATTTTTGAGAATTTGGCAGTACGTCCAACCGACCTTCACAACCGAATGGCGTCATGTGGGCGAGCAGCTTGCTGATGTCAACGTTGTGAATAATGAGCCCCATGTTACAGACAATGAACACATTTACATTTTATTGATGTCATTTTGAATACACAGAGATACCGTGACCCTGAGGCCCATTGTTGTGCCATTAATCAGCCGCCATCCCCTCATGTTTCAGCATGATATTGCACAGCCCCATGTCGCAAGGATCTGTACACAATTCCTGGAAGGAGAAAATGTCCCAGTTCTTCCATGGCACGCGTACTCACCAGACATGTCACCCATTAAACATGTTTGGGGTGCTCTGGATCGATGTGTACAACATTCATTCATTCCTTGTGCTGTTGGACTACTAAATTCAAAGTAAATTGTATCTATATGTACTTATCTATCTAGTGCAGTTGGGACAGTGGTTGTTTGTGAGTGAATCAATTAATATCCTCTATGTTGTTAGTCTATGCAACATGATGGACTGACTGGTTTAAATGTGTATGATGTTAGAATGTATGTGTATGTGATTATTTTAATGGAGGTGATGCCAAACAAATGTCCATCCTAGATGGACAATGAAGTTTAATTCTATTCTATTCTACTCTCGCCAATATCCAGCAACTTCACACAGCCATTATAGAGGAGCGGGACAACATTTTACAGGCGACAATCAACAGCCTGATCAACTCTATGTGAAGGAGACGTGTTGCGCTGCATGAGGCAAATGGTGGTCACACCAAATACTATCTGGTTTTCTGATCCACGTCCCTACCTTTTTTAAAAAGGTATTTGTGACCAACTCTATGCAAAGTAGATGTGTGATGCTGCATGAGGTAAATGGTGGTCACACCAAACACTGACTGGTTTTCTGATCCACTGCCCCTACCTTTAGTTAAAGGTATTTGTGACCAACAGATGCATATCTGTACTTCCAGTCTTGTGAAATCCATAGATGAGGTCCTAATGAATGTATTTAAATTGACTGATTTCCTTATATAAACTGTAACTCAGTAAAATCTTTGAAATTGTTACATGTTGTGTTTATATTTTTTTCAGTATGCATATAGAGTACCAGTCACAAGTTTAGACACACCTACTCATTCAAGGGTTTTTCTGCAAAGGATAAGTTCATTACCAGCCCAAATAAATGCTTCACAGAGTTCAAGTAACAGACACATCTCAACATCGACTGTTCAGAGGAGACTATGTGAATCAGACCTTCATGGTCGAATTGCTGCAATGTTTTGTGAGACGCATAGTAGGTGAACGGATGATCACCGCATGTGTGGTTCCCACGATGAAGTATGGAAGAGGTGTGATAATGTGGGGGTGCTTTGCTGGTGACACTGCAATGATTTATTTAGAATTCAATGCACACTTAACCAGCATGGCTACCATAGCATTTTGCAGCGATATGCCATCCCGTCAAGAAGGAGAGTGATCAAATGACCTGGCCTCCACAATCACCTGATCTCAACCCAATTGAGATGGTTTTGGATAAGTTGGACTGCAGAGTGAAGAAAAAAGCATCCAATAAGTGCTCAGAATATGTGGGAACTTCTTCAAGATATATATATATCAGTAAATGTACATAGTGAAATTGTACACATTGTAAATACGTCAATAGAATGCACTATTTCAGAACATGTCCTACCGCTTGCATGTCAATGTCAGACTTGGAAGAATTTAAATTGCGATCTCAATACATATTTATGCAGTGTCAAGTGGAAACATAACCAACCCTGTTACACCTCTACATAAGCTCATACTCATAACCAGATGTCTATTCTACCAAATATGATAGATGTAGTTTGTTATCATTCTAATGTTGAAGTAATCTAGATTTTTTTTTGTGAAATATGTGCCTTGAGTCCTAAAGAGAAAGGATTTGTAGTTTAAAGTGTTGGAAGCTAAGTGCACTGCCAGCGGGGTCAAGGGGTGAAACACAGATTGCAGTGTAGGAAAATGTCCAATAGATGGTGGTAGAGTCTCTCTGTCTCCACAATTGAAATAGCCTTGCTACACTACAGGATTAGCCAAAGAAGACCATTATTGTAGGGTTTAAGCTGTTTCACTGGAAGCATATCCTAGAGGCAGTAGAGTGCAAGCCACTTTTAAGTGTTTTTGGGCGTGCGCCATGTGTAGAATTCTTCTTCTTGCAGAACTGCGCTGCTCGTTAACAATAATAGCTCGGAGGTTTCATGTTCCCTTCTTGTCATTTGAGGAGTTGACAATGCAGATGAACCGGCTCAAAAGGATACTTAAACTTCTACAGAAAGAGTCCCAGTAAGGAGGCCTGTCCTGAGAGACAGACAGACCGATAGACAGGGTCTGATTGTGTGAAAGCACTGGATACTAAAAAGAGCATATCCAAGAGTGGATAGACACAAGAGCATCCTGTCCTCTTGTTAGTGAGAGCTTGAGCAGGGCTCAGGATACACATTCTCTTCCAACATGTTGAGGTTCATGTCCTCAGGGGCTGTGTGTGTTCTGTTCAATGCACATGGAAACCGAGAAGTTGTATTTCTTTGTGAATCTATGTAGAAATTACTGGTTATGGATGACAGTGGGGCTGTGAAGAGAGTGCAGGAATTTGAAGAATCACTGAAGGCTGTAGATACTTTTGCATTTGTGTTGGCACTCAGTCACACAGATGCAAAATGGAAATAAGTAATCTTATCCATCCAACTTATCATGTTTGTGATATTTTTTTAACAAAAATGTTATTCATGTTTACCATGATTTTGGCCAATGTAAAATGTGTTAATGAATTAAAAGGTATTTATTTGATTGTGACTCATTGTTTCATTATTAGTCTAGTTGAGTGACAATAGGCAAAACATTGGGTAAAGGGCATTTAAATGTACTAGTACTATACAATCTTAGATGATTTGAATGTCATTTGTATGCTGATACTGTAGCATCCAGTTATTGTTATTATGGTAGATGAAAACCAACCCTTTTGACAACTTTACTTTAGGCATATGTTACCGTGCAGTCAAAAACGTGATTGCCCTGTGTTTTATATATTTCCATTCTAAAATAATACTGTGAAATTGTGACAATGATAATGCTCGTTTAGCATAAGAGTTGTTTGCAATTTCAGCCTGATTTGTGGGATGGAGTTTTGGCCATCAGGCTTGGCCTCCCACTCAGACCACTACCAGACAGTCTTAGCTACATTCTTGCTTGGGAAATTGCTCTTTCCTAAAAAGCTATTGAAAACAATCACAGTAAGGTACTTCATTGTTATCCAGAAATTATTTGAAATTAAGATAAAAACGGCTGCATTGGACCTTTAAACGCTGGCCTTGCGCGTGACCTTATCTGATGGCTGATCCCGTCGTCATCAGATGAACAATAAACTCGTACTGTGCCTTTAAGAATCGAGAGCTCAGCTCTCTATCCTCTCGTTCTCCATCTCCACCTTTCTCCCTGTCTGTCGTTGAGGGTTTCAAAGGATATCAACCGGGCCTGAGATAGGCTACTCATAAGCGATATTCAGCATTCAAGGTAAACAAATGTTTTTATTTGTTACCATATTAGAACGTTTTTTAAATCAAATAAATTAGACTATATATGCAGAATAGCAGTAATGGTAGAGTTTCTCCCCTGGCTTTTGCCATAATCTACCTATTCCAACACCTTGATCGTGCCACAATAAAAAAAAATATATAAAAGTACAATTTCATAGAATAATCAGCAATCGCCATCGCTTTATTGAAATAGCCTGTCATTAATAACATTTGTATGAGTTTCCATTTTGTTATAAATTATTAATGTGGCTGGCTTTTGTAAAAACGACGCACTTAAAGCGATTCATTCTCGCCATGACTCCACAATTATTACACGAATCACAGTTATTATGAAGGACGGATGTATGGTCGTTTCACTTTGTATCGGTTTTTATTTCAGTAGGGAATAAAAGCTTTACGTAATGTATTTCTTGCATTGAGGGCGGCAGAACTCGCCATATGCCTGCCGTACGCAGTAATTGGAAACGGTACATGAAAAATAGTCGGATCCTGGGCTGGTCCCATTCTATCGCATAAAGCGTAGCCTTTGATGATTGATTTTGGCTCCACAGCGTATAACCTACCCAAATAGTTGTGTGTTCGGTTGGCTACTTTTATTTGCTGAGATATCGGACACTTTTAGTCTTCGCAGGATGAAAGCGGAATATAGCCTTACATAGGCTACAATAGGATATTACCTTCAACATTAGTCTTCAAGTGAAAAGAAGACGTGTCAAACAGTCAGAGCAGATCAAACAGATCTCTTTTTCATGGGCAGTTATTTTAATCAGTAATAGACAAAATGATATCTTTCAAAACATGTATTAAATTGCATAATTTATAGATATGCCTATTTATAGATTTAACATTACTCAGATAGTCCTAACTGAAATGTATCAAGCTATCCTAATAAGCCAAGTTGAAGAATATTAGTCTTCAATTCTAAAAATAGAAAAGCAATAGTTTCCACCTTCCACTTGGTAAGGGCAGAGGTGTAATACAACATGCTCAGAGATAGGCAGCAGTGGTGAGGGGATGGAGTCATTCAGATAAAGGTTAGATGAAGCCCTCATTAGGATGAGTTGCTTTTGTCTACCTGCTCTGCGGTCACAGGCTTTGTCCCTGTATGATGGTATGTATTTGTATTTTTTGTCTCTCAGGTCAATTGATCAGGAGGAGAATGGATCCAGTTTGAGCATCTTGACTGATAAGTTGCCGAGTGTGATCCTGTAACCATGGCGACCTGTGGGCGTGGTTGCGTCCCGGCAGTGCGTTTCTGCCAAAGGCTGAACCGACTGAAGACCCTGGATGATGATTTGATGGTGACATCAATGAAGCGCTGCCTGACCATGGTGGACCTGGCCCTGCTGGGTGTTGGGGGCATGGTGGGCTCTGGTCTCTACGTCCTGACAGGCACTGTGGCCAAGGACACCGCGGGACCTGCCGTGGTCCTCTCCTTCCTCATAGCAGGCATCGCCTCCCTGATGGCCGCCCTCTGCTATGCTGAGTTCGGAGCTCGTGTGCCCAGAACGGGCTCAGCCTACATGTTCACCTATGTTTCTTGTGGAGAAATATGGGCCTTTCTCATTGGCTGGAACGTAGTGTTGGAGTACATGATTGGTGGGGCCGCGGTGGCGCGGGCGTGGAGTGGTTACCTGGACTCCATGTTTAACCACACTATCCAGAACTACACAGAGAACCACATAATGAAGTGGAATGTTCCCTATATCGCCCACTACCCTGACCTGCTGGCCGCCGGGATTCTAGTGGTTGCCACCATCTTCATAACCTTCGGAGTGCGAGTCTCTTCTTGGCTCAACCACATCTTCTCCGCTGTTAGTCTGGTTGTCATACTCTTCATCTTGGTGTTTGGCTTCGTGCTGGCCGATCCAGTCAACTGGAGCCAGAAGGAAGGAGGTTTTGCACCGTTCGGTGTGTCTGGGGTTATGGCAGGCACAGCCACCTGCTTTTACGCATTTGTTGGCTTCGATGTGATTGCAGCCTCCAGCGAGGAGGCAAAGAACCCCCAGCGAGCCATTCCTATGGCCACAGCCATCTCCTTGTGCATGGCAGCCACAGCCTACATTCTGGTCTCCACTGTCCTCACTCTCATGGTGCCCTGGCACTCCCTCGATCCCAACTCCGCTCTGTCTGACGCCTTCTTCCGCCGAGGCTACAGCTGGGCTGGCTACATCGTGGCAGTAGGGTCCATCTGTGGTAAGTGTCACTTGAAAGACTTAACCACTGTAACCACACCATTGTATCATGTCATTGAGTTTCTTTGGGTCAGTTGATGATATCATTGATTGAAGGGCAAATGTGTATGACTTTTATTTATCTTGACTTCATACAGTAGCTCTCTGTTTTGATTGCATTGATGATCATTTGACTCTCTGTCCATCCCCTCTTCCAGCCATGAACACAGTGCTCCTCAGCAACCTCTTCTCCCTCCCTCGGATTGTTTACGCTATGGCGGAGGATGGCCTCTTCTTCGCCTTCTTCGCCAAGGTCAACCCTGTCACCAAGGTCCCTGTGAATGCCATCTTGGTGTTTGGCCTCCTCATGGCCGTCATGGCCCTCATCTTTGACCTGGAGGCCCTGGTCCAGTTCCTGTCCATCGGCACCCTCCTGGCCTACACCTTTGTGGCAGCCAGTGTCATTGTGCTGCGCTTCCAGCCTGAGAAGGAGAAGACCAGTTCCAAGGCTAACTCCACTACCTCCCCTAACACCAACTACAACCCAGAGCCCTCACCCGAAGCCTCCGAGTCCCAGATCATAGCTCAGGACAGCGGGGAGCTGAAGGAGTATGAGTCCTTCTCAGACAAGCTACAGCTGGTGGAGATGCAGAAGACCAGGGAACGCAGCGCCCCAGGGGTGTTGAAGGCCCGCTGGGAGCCCTACCTGGGCAGGTTGCTAGGGGACTTTGAGCCGGGGGAGGTGGTGGCCTTCTCTGTGCTGGCGGTGATGGTGAGCTCTGTGTCCCTCTGTGCTGTTTTTGTGTTTGGGAGTAACCAGCTGCAGCTGCCTACGTGGAGCTTCGCCGTGCTAATAGTGGTGTTTGGCTCAACATTCCTCCTCAGCCTGGTCGTCATATATGCCCATGAACCACATATCAACACCAAAACCTTCCAGGTGAGCCAAACAAATTCTCAGTTTTTCATTTTATGCCCAATGTGTAAATGCAAAGCAGCAACTTTGTTGACTTTTACTTTATTGTATATGCCTACACATAAAGTTAGGGAAGCAGAACTAAACCCTCGCCTTAGAATTATTAGTTGTATAACGTTGTCTGCCTGCAGAGTTTCAAGCAGACCACCATAGTCCCTATGCTCAAGAATGCCAAGGTAACCTGTCTAAATGACTATCGCCCCATAGCACTCACATCTGTAGCCATGAAATGCTTTGAAAGGCTGGTCATGACTCACATCAACACCATCATCAAATCAATCAATCAAATGTATTTATAAAGCCTTTCTTACATCAGCTGATGTCACAAAGTTCTGTAAAGAAACCTAGCCTAAAACCCCAAACAGCAAGCAATGCAGGTGTAGAAGCACGGTGGCTAGGAAAAACTCCCTAGAAAGGCCAGAACCTAGGAAGAAACCTAGAGAGGAACCAGGCTATGAGGGGTGGCCAGTCCTCTTCTGGCTGTGCCGGGGGGAGATTATAACAGAACATGGGCAAGATGTTCAAATGTTCATAGATGACCAGCTGGGTCAAAAAATTATCGCAGTGTTTGTAGAGGGTGCAACAGGTCCGCACCTCAGGAGTAATTGTCAGTTAGCTTTTCATAGCCGATCATTCAGACTATCTCTACTAGAGGTCGACCGATTATGATTTCTCAACGCCGATACCGATTATTGGAGGACCAAAAAAGCAGATACCGATTAATCGGACGATTTAAAAAAATATATATATATATTTGTATATAATGACAATTACAACAATACTGAATTAACTTATTTTAACTTAATATAATACATCAATAAAATCAATTTAGCCTCAAGTAGATAATGAAACATGTTCAATTTGGTTTAAATAATGCAAAAACAAAGTGTTGGAGAAGAACGTAAAAGTGCAATATGTGCTATGTAAGAAAACTAATGTTTCAGTTCCTTGCTCAGAACATGAGAACATATGAAAGCTGGTGGTTCCTTTTAACATGAGTCTTCAATATTCCCAGGTAAGAAGTTTTAGGACTATTTCCCTCTATATCATTTGTATTTCATTCACCTTTGACTATTGGATGTTCTTATAGGCACTTTAGTATTGCCAGTGTAACAGTATAGCTTCCGTCCCTCCCCTCGCTCCTCCCTGGGCTCGACCTAGCAACACAACGACAACAGCCACCACATCGAAGCGTTACCCATGCAAAGCAAGGGAAACAACCACCCCAAGGCTCAGAGCAAGTGAAGTTTGAAACGCTATTAGTGCGCACTAACTAGCCAGCCATTTCACTTCGGTCACACCAGCCCGGGAGTTGATAGGTTTGAAGTCATAAACAGCGCAATGCTTGACGCACAAGGAAGAGCTGCTGGCAAAACACACATAAAGTGCTGTTTGAATGAATGTTTACACTCCTGCTTCTGCCTACCACCGCTCAGTCAGATACTTAGATACTTGTATGCTCAGTCAGATTATATGCAACACAGGACACGCTAGATAATATCTAGTAATATCAACAACCATGTGTAGTTAACTAGTGATTATGATTGATTGTGTTTTATAAGATACGTTTAATGCTAGCTAGCAACTTACCTTGGTTTACTGCATTTGCGTAACAGGCAGTCTCCTTGTGGAGTGCAACGAGAGAGAGGCAGGTCGTTATTGCGTTGGACTAGTTAACTGTAAGGTTGCAAGATTGGATCCCCCGAGCTGACAAGGTGAAAATCTGTCTTTCTGCCCCTGAACGAGGCAGTTAACCCACCGTTCCTAGGCCGTCATTGAAAATAAGAATGTGTTACAGGTCTGTGAGAGCCAGAAATCTTGTTTGTTTGTAGGTGACCAAATACTTATTTTCCACCATAATTTGCAAATAAATTCATAAAAAATCCTACAATGTGATTTTCTGGATTTTTTTTCTCTCATTTTGACTGTCATAGTTGAAGTGTACCTATGATGAAAATTACAGGCCTCTCTCATCTTTTTAACTCGGGGAACTTGCACAATTGGTGGCTGACTAAATACTTTTTTGCCCCACTGTATATATTTATAAAATCGGCAAATCGGCGCCCAAAAATACCGATTTCCGATTGTTATGAAAACTTGATATCGGCCCTAATTAATCGGCCATTCGGAACAGCATCTTCACAAGGTCCTTTGCTGTTGTTCTGGAATTGATTTGTACTTTTCGCACCAAAGTACGTTCATCTCTAGGAGACAGAACACGTCTCCATTCTGAACTGTAACTATCTGCATTGACCCTTTTTTAATTTACTTTTTTTACACATACACTGTTACTACTGTTTAATATCTGTCACTTTATTCCTAGTTATATGTACATATCTACCTCAGTTACCTCGTACCCCTGCACATCAGCTCAGTACTGGTACCCTGTGTACACTGACTATGCAAAACATTCAGAGCACCTGCTCTTTCCATGATACAGACTGACCAGGTGAATCCAGGTGAAAGCCATGATCCCTTATTGATATCACTTGTTAAATCCACTTCAGTCAGTGTAGATGAAGTGGAGGAGACAGGTTAAATAAGCATTTTTAAGCCTATATACAATTGAGACATGGATTGTGTATGTGTGCCATTCAGAGTGTGAATGGGCAAGACAAAAAATGTAAGTGCCTTTATGGTAGTAGATGCCAGGCGCACCAATTTGTCAAGAACTGCAACGCTGCTGGGTTTTTCACACTCAACATTTTCCCGTGTGTATCAACAATGTTCCACCACCCAAAGGACATCCAGCCAACTTGACACAACTGTGGGAAGCATTGGAGTCAACATGGGCCATCATTCCTGTGGAACGCGTTCGACACCTTGTAGAGTTCATGCCCTGAAGGTGTTCCTAATGTTTGGTATACTCAGTGTATATAGTTATCGTTACTCATTGCATATTTATTGTTACTTTTCGATTATTTCTCTATTTTCTTTCTCTCTGCATTGTTGGGAAGGGCCTGTAAGTAAGCACTTCACTGTTAGTTTACACCTGAAGTTTACGAAGCATGTGACAAATAGCATTTTATTTGAGCCTGTTATATTTCCCTAAGTCTTTATGTAGTTATGATAAACTAAGAATACTCTGTGTGTTTTAAGACTTTTTTTGTAGCTGTCTCTCCACCTTTAGATATGCTAAATTCTACTCCGTCTGACTCGAGCCCAGTAGATAGGAACTGCAACATTTAATGTGACATTTTCACCTAGCTCTGAAGCTGAGTCACAGCAGACCCTCACTCTCTGCCGTGTGGTTGATCTGCTCTTCATACAAAATAAAAGCTGTTTATGTGAGCTCAAGCAGGGCCCACGTTCCTTCTGGCACCAACCTAATATAAAATCTTGTCATGAAGACCTGATCATTCTTTTGAATTATATTAAGTACTCCTATTGGGACTTTTAATATTTTAGTCAAGACTAGTGGTCTTTTAGGCTCTCCAACCTCCTTTTCTTCAACGACAAACACTTATTGAATTAAGGAAGGCATTGATTATTTGACACATTTTAATACATGTCAGAATGATGGTTGTTTGCTGTTGTAATTTTCCTAGGTACCCTTGGTCCCATTCATCCCTGGTGCAAGCATCCTCATGAATGTGTTCCTAATGCTGAAGCTCAGCCCAATGACCTGGATCCGCTTTACCGTATGGGTGGCTGCAGGTAAGATTACTTCCACTAATGGCACAAATGTGTGTTGTGTGAGGACCATGTGCTATGTAGCGCAGAGACGTCCTGTAAACCAAACATCATGTCAGACGGAACTGGAACTCTTGCCTTCAGTGGTTGAAATACTGTGCCTCTTAACCTAAATGATGGACAAATAGTATGGATACTTATTACTGGTTGATCATAGACAACAGGATATGAAACAGGGTTTTATTAAATTATTAGTACATAGCACATGTTTTTATTAAAACATACAGTATGCAGGTTACTTTGTGTTTACAGAGAGTAAACCTACCAAGTAAGTCACTGGAGTGAGTTAACCCTTTCCTAGCCTGCGCCTGCTGCAGTTAGAAGATATTTAGGCTACATAGCGCATTGATGTGAATCACACTGCTGCTCTCTAATTTATTTGCACCTTACATATTGTGGTTGTTGTGGATGGCTGTTCACAAATGTATATACTGTGTATTTTAACCCAATAATGGTTCAATTGAAGAATTTCAAACTGCTTATCAATCATTGTTTTTGCGGTCAGGAGTGTATTCATTGCGGAAACCATTTACTGTTTAAGAACCAAATGGAAGCAAACAGAGCAAAACTAGAGTTTCTGTTGGACAAAGTCAGGTAGGTCCCACCCCGGTTTGTTCTGTTTGCTTCTGTTTAAGAAACGTTTTGCAACAGAATCGGAGTAATGAATACGCCCCAGTGGACAGCCAGTGAAAAAAGCACTCTTGCAACAGCTGCAGTGCAGATCCTAGCCTATGGAATAAAAGTTTGAGTTCATCCCTTCTAAACTGCCCCGTGGTATTGTGCTCCATTATTGTAAAAAAACAAGTTTAATTTAAGAAGACCACTAGTGGGACTTTTATTCTCTTCATGGAAAATTACCATCTAGTTTTTCACATGCAAATAGCACTTTCGGTAGTGCTCAAAGCACGCTATTCCGAGGGCTGCATTTTGTTGCAGTTCAAAGCAATGGGCCTTATCAGACCTCCATGACAACAAAATCAAAAACAACAGATTAGGCTGATTAGTCCTTAGTTTTTGGGTTATGCTCATATAAAACAATTTGGCTGATCTATATTTCCATACTAATCTATATTTTCATCTTTTCAATTCATATTCTTGAAGATCAATGGGTATTAAATTCATTGAAATGACTGGAAATCTGGCAGACCCAGTTAGATTTTTTTATTTATTTAAAGATATAGCCTAATCGTATTATCTGTAGTAGAAAGCAATGGGTTAGAAGAAGCCTACTGTACTTAACCAACCCATAAAGAAAACTGCATCATCCATTTATGGCCAGCTATGTAAACTCTAACATTGATTTATCCTGCAATAAAGGTCATTCATTTTTGTCTTATTCTAATGCTTCTTAAACAGGTTGATATTTATTGGGATGAGTCTTGTCCTTGAGGCAAAACGGAGCGATTTCTGCTAGATGGGTCAAGCTGCAAATTCAAAATGAGCTATATTGTAAAAATCTTGTATTTTGGTCTTCATTTAAGGTTAGGGCTAGGCATTAGGGTTATCAATGTGGTTAAGGTTAGGTTTTAAATCTCATTTTATGACTTTGTGCCAGCTACTAACCTGTGCCTCTTAAGGGGAAAGTAATCTAAAAGTAACAAAGTAATCTGATTACATTACTGAGTTTGTGAAATCCAAACATTACTGATTGCAATTTTGTTCAGGTAGGCCTAACTAATAACTGTAATGGATTACATTTAGAAAGTAACCTACCCAACCCTGCCTGTCTGCCTACAGAGGCTTCACAGGGAATATTGAACATGACAGGGGCTGGGCCATGTCTAAGTAATCAATTCCTAGCATATTCCCGCTATAGCGGTGTCTTCTCAATGGATAAGCACATACCGTATGACAGTATAACAATAACAACAACATATTTGTGTGATTCTGTAAGCATGTGTTTTGGTCCTAACAGTATATGTTGCACCTCTCTAGGTCTACTGGTGTATTTTGGCTATGGGATATGGCACAGTAAGGAGGGCCTGAGGGAGCTGCAGCCCAAGGACATGGCTGCCAGGTACGTGGTGCTCCCTAGTGGCAGCCTGGTAGAGACAGTCCAGTCAGTGCAGCCGAACGGACATGGGGACGCCAGCGCCCTCCACACCACCCCCTCCCCCGCCCAGTCTGCTGAAGAGCAGCAGGCAAAGAGATGATGTGTAGGAACTAGGAAGGGAGCCATCTTTATTTCAGTGGGCCGTTTATCATCTATCTGCTCCTACTCATACATTACCTCACTCTCTTCTCCTCTGACTTCCCTCTCGTGACTGGCCTCATACAATCAGTGTGTACTGCCACAAGGCTGTGTTTCTCTGCGTTAGTAAGTACACATCACACAATGAGATTTACGCTCTCTCATTATGAAACATATTTATATTTATTTTTACATATTGTATCTCTTAATATGGGAACATAGTAATAAAGCTATCTAGCATTGTTTAGGATATTGCTATTGGTTATAATCACTGTATTTAAAAAAAAATGTAGATAAACCAACACAGGTGTTATTTCCTTGTTAGCATTTCTCTCAACTCCTCAATTGATCTGCTTTTTAATGTCTCTCAGTCACTCACAATTTAATGTGTTTGGAAGTAGGATGGTGCTTTTGGTCATAGCATACATTGAGTCATGTTGATAAGCTGCATTTTTAATTTTGTAAGCACTGGAATGAATGGACCTTTGTTTAGACACACCCATGTACAAACACATATTCACATTAGCTTCCTCTCTCTCACACACACACACACACACACACACACACACACACACACACACACACACACACACACACACACACACACACACACACACACACACACACACACACACACACACACACACACACACACACACACACACACACACACACACACACACACACACACACACACAAGCATTATTCTTGCCTGAGGAGAGACTAGGTTCTGTCAGTGGGTCATGTGGGTCCACTTACAACCCCTGGGACCACCTCAAGATCTCCCTCATTCCCCCGCACTAGTGGCTGCTCAGCCAAACGCAAATCATTTACATACATTTTCTGTTTTAATGATTATTTCGGACTTGTTTCATGTAGTTTCTGAGCTGTGAAACAGTCTATTTTATCATTTTATTTTTTTCCCCCCCAATGCACAAGAACTAGACAGCGACCCATTCCCCTTCTGTGTGCTACCATGAGATTAGTTTATGCAACCATCTAATATAAAAGCACGAGAGTTATAAACATGTGTTTTAATACATGCTTTTTGTAAGGCAAGCACAAACCCAGTTCATGATGTACCTGAACAGGGTATTTGGTGCTGCTGCTTAGAAGCATATTAACAAACAGGGATTGAGTGTTTTGTCAGACTATGCCAGCCATAGGACATCTCTTATCCTCATGAGACCTCTGTAATCCGACAGATTTGCAGCAGTCCCTGCGGTTGACCAATAGCTTGATCTAGATTACATACACGCACAGATCACTCTCACTCGCAGTGCTGGATTACACTGACCTCCTCAGAGAGGGATTGCACTCTCACACCCAGTTACCCACTACCCTGTCTGTTAGCACAGTGTTCGAGAGGGCAGTAAGATGTCATGACAATGTAACATTGTCTCAACGTGATAATCATAACATTCCCATAGCTAAGGTTTTCAGTCAAGTCCTGAGAACTGATTATTTTGTTACCTATAAGGTGTATATTTGTATGTTTTTCACGTTTGGAGATTGCGGTAAAACGTCTACCATTTATCTGTATAATAATAATGTAACTACAACATTGCCTTGATGTTATTAGCGTTTTCTATATATCAAGTCCTTAGAATGATGAAAAATAAGCATGAGTCCCTCACTACCGGCTACCAACCTCACACGTGTCTGTAGCTCACTTTAGTGTTGTACTCAAAAATATGTTTGTTTTGTCTCTTATTTATCACTATATATTAGTTATTGTAAACATACATTTGTTTATGTAAATATATGACACAAGCAACCAATGGCCTTAAAGATGTTTTCATGAGTACAGAATGATTCCCAAAGCTTACGTGAAATCTAAACAACTTTAGTTGTTCAGGTAGCTTTTCACCTCTATCCAAGTAGTTTACCCTGTTATAATCTCAGTATTTATTCATAGGATATTATATTGTAAACTACTATATTCCATTCAATTGATTTCAACAACAGATACAGCCTTTGAAGTAATCAAATGTTGGGGGATGTGGGGATAACAAAATATTAAATGGATTTTTGTACAACTTTGCACATAGTTTAAGATTTTAACTGCAAACGACTGTATGTGTCTCTCTACCAGCGTGTCTCTGGTGTTGGCACTATGGTGCTTTTGGCAAGCTGAACATTTCCTCACCTCGAAGAGTTACGTTCTCTGTCTTGTGTGTCAGTAAGCACAATGCGCTATGGGCTCTGACTGTACCTATGTACTCTGTACTTACACATTCAAATTCTAAGTATTTTTTGTTGTATAAAGTCTAAAAGAAGCTGTGTTATTTCGTGACAAATAAATGTTTTGAAGCAGCATTCTGAATATTGTTATTATTACAGGGTTTCTTGCCCATACTATTAACGAAACAAAATTGATTATACACTGTCCATTTAGCTTTTAGAGATAAGTACTGTGTGTTAACAATTAGGCTAAATCAGTCTGTCAAGCAAGAGACAAGCATACCACAGGCAACATTAAAGACACACTCCAGCTACAGTATTTATTTTACTTTTTCCATTGAAAAATTATATTACAAGTATAAATAGAGTAAATTACACACACTTAAGGGTAAACAATTGTGTTTTTCTAGACACAATTGTGAAATTGAAGGAGTTGGCAATTGAAGGAGTTGGCCTGATGGGTGCTCTCTAATGTCATCGCCCCCCCCCCCCCACAATAGAGCACAACAGAGGCCACCCGCCCACTTGTGCCATGTTATTTGGTATTTGATATTTTATTAGGATCTCCATTAGTTGTTGCAAAAGCAGCAGGTACTCTTCATGGGGTCCACACAAAACATGAAACATAATACAGAACATCATTAGACAAGAACAGCTCAAGGACAGAACTACATATATTTTTTAAAAGTCACACGTAGCCTACATATCAATGCATACACACAAACTATCTAGGTCAAATAGGGGAGAGGTGCAGTGCCGCAAGGTGTTGCTTTATCTGTTTTTTGAAACCAAGTTTGCTGTTTATTTGAGCAATATGAGATGGAAGGAAGTTCCATGCAATAAGGGTTCTATATAATACTGTACTTTTTCTTGAATTTGTTCTGGATTTGGGGACTATGAAAAGACCCCTGGTGGCATGTCTGGTGGGATAAGTAGTGTGTCAGAGCTGTGTGTAAGTTGACTATGCAAATACTTTGGGATTTTCTTAAAAAATAAGAAGTTAATCAGTCAGTTTCTCCTCAACTCTTAGCCAAGAGAGACTGGCATGCATAGTATATATATAAGCCCTCTGATTACAATTAAGAGCAAAACATGCCACTCTGTTATTGGCCAGCTGCAGCTTAACTAGGTCTTTCCTTGCAGCACTGGACCACACGACTGCACAATAATCAAGATTAGACAAAACTAGAACATGCAGAACTTGCTTTTTGAAGTGTGTTGTCAAAAAAGCAGAGCATCTCTTTATTACGGCTAGACCTCTCCCCATCTTTGCAACCATTCAATCTATATGTTTTGACCATGACAGTTTACAATCTAAGGTAACGTCAAGTAATTTAGTCTCCTCAACTTGTTCAACCGCCACACCATTCATTACCAGATTCAGCTGAGGTCAAGCACTTAAGGAATGATTTGTACCAAATACAATGCTCTTAGTTTTAGAGATGTTCAGAACCAGTTTACTACTGGCCACCCATTCCAAAACAGACTGCAACTCTTTGTTAAGGGTTTCTCTATAAGAATTTTGAAAGTCTGTTGTTAATTTGTTTTTTTTGACAAACACAATTTTCCCCCAACAGTTTTCTAAGAGCTATACCAAATGAAACTGAAGTCCCGGGAATCAAGGCTGCTGATAGGCTGAATAGGGTGTGGTGATAAGTGTTTGGCGTGACCTTGACCAATAAGACACTAAGAAAAGGTGAGGTCCTCTGAATAGGCACCCGATACAATTGCAATCAGTCGATATATTCGACAACTATCATCAGAAATCAAGCAATATGAATCAGACAGAGGGGCGCCGCCTGACCCACTAGTTGGTCAGAAGTTTCAAATCATGGTGTAAATGTACTATAGATCGAATAGCACTCAAGAAATGTTCCTCCCAACTATGGATCATATTAGCGGGCTATCCAACACCTAAAAGAAACACTCTCGTCCACTTATCCTCGCCTTATATCTTTGGGGGAATCCCCATTGCCATCTTGGGAAGTGGTCCAAATGATTAGCCAAGCAAGGGAAGTTTGCAACTTAAGCCCTCCCCGCCACGTTTTTAGTCGAGTTTGCAAGTGAACAATTATGTTCACTCTGGGCCTGAAACTACCCATAATTCACTTTGCGACAATTGTACATCCGCTAAGAAAATTCAGCGAAAGAAGTCAACATAAAAGTCTAAGTAAAAACGAATGTAAACAAGTTAGAAATTGTGCTACTAATGCACATGACGGCACAAACACGTCTCGTAAAAGGTAAATATGTTTCTGTTTGGTTATCTTTTGGAAATAGTAGAAATAAAACATTTTCCTTTTTCAGAAGTTCCAGCTAGGCAGGCTAACGTTATTTAGCGAATTAGTTTGCTAGCTATCATAAAGTAGGTGTATATTAATAACTATATATTTAATATAAGTAGACATGCACTCATAGCGCATATAAAGCACCCACAAGCTACAGGTGGCTGAAAACACAATCATCGCGGGATGAACGAATGATGAATTTCCGGCCAAGGGTGGTCCATTTAAAAATCATTCCTTACTCCCTCACCCCTTGCCCTGCAAGTGTATACTCGTCAAACATTATGATACGTCATCAGAAGTGTTCACTTAATTTGAGGCCTGATAGGATAGAGTGTGTCTTTTAAGTGTTTGGAATAAGGCTGCAGTCTAAATATGTTATTTTTACGCCCTCATCCCTTGCGCTATCCACTTTCCCTCAGGGGAATCCCAGTAGAAACCGGATGCAGTTTGATTGCCATCTTAAGTGGAGGTCCAATTCACTAACGTTGCCCCCTCTGCCCTCAATTTAGCTCGAGTGAGCGAGTGAACAACTTTGATCACTTGTGGGGTTGATATGACCCACAATTCAATGCAAACTGTAGTTACATGTCAAATTCTGGTGGCGGTGAAATGTCAAATGTAATCAACAATGCTGCATTTTCGGCATGTCAGAAAAAGTATGAAGCTAGCTTGCTAAAATAAATATATATATAAACTTAACATGTGTATATATTTGTATGAACATAACAAGATTCAACAACTGAGACATAAACTGAACAAGTTCCACAGACGTGTGACTAACAGAAATTGAATAATGTGTCCCTGAACAAAGGGGGGTGGTCAAAATCTCAAAATCAAAAGGAACAGTCCGTATCTGGTGTGGCCACCAGTTGCATTAAGTACTGAAGTGAATCTACTCCTCATGGACTGCACCAGATTTGCCAGTTCTTGCTCTGAGATGTTACCCCACTCTTCCACCAAGGCAACTGCAAGTTCCCAGACATTTCTGGGAGGAATGGCCATAGCCCTCACCCTCCGATCCAACAGGTCCCAGACGTGCTCAACGGGATTGAGATCCGGGCTCTTCGCTGGCCATGGCAGAACACTGACATTCCTGTCTTGCAGGAAATCACGCACAGAACGAGCAGTATGGCTAGTGGCATTGTCATGCTGGAGGGTCATGTCAGGATGAGCCTGCAGGAACGGTACCACATGAGGGAGGAGGATGTCTTCCCTGTAACGCACAGCGTTGAGATTGCCTGCAATGACAACAAGCTATGTCCAATAATGCTATTAATCCATTCTACTCCCCCCAGGCAAGACCCCCGACACCCCCTACATGTACACCGCCTGAGGATGTGTTTGATGGGGTGGTTAGAATTATTTTTGTGGACACCATCAAGTCCTCTGTAGCCGCACTTTTAGACGTGGTGATTGGAGAGTATATAAGAGAAAAATGCATCGGTTGTGAGATCAATCACCCCAGCCAACGATGACATCTGTGTTTATACGACCTCCCACGGTACTACTTCTTCAACCATTTTGAGGAGCTGGTGAAAAGACTGTGGTTTATACCTTTGATGGTCAGAGCCCTAGAGTCTAACGGTCTTATGCCGTCTATTCGAGTTTACGGGGTAACCGAGGCTTTCCTACATGAACTGAAGGAGGCGATCAACATCCACGAGAAACTCAAAGATATCCGGCACACCCTGGTGGATGACAACAAATACAAGGAAGCGGTGGTGGCTGATGTGGTGACTTTCTGGCTCAGTAAACCGCAAGAGACAGAGTAACAATACATATTTTTTATTTAGATGTAATGCAATGGGTAACGATATGCATACGATGTTAGAGAGAATAAATACATTTTTTCTTTTGAGAGAACTTACAAATGTTATGCAGCAAATAATTGAAAATAAAGTGAACAATGTATCGTTCTACACAACACACAATACCTGGGCTAATGTAGAGCGTGTGCTAAAAATGGAGCAAATCATGAATCATGTACGACATACGGGCGAGAGCCTACAATGGACACAACTGGTATCCCGTCTTGTGGATGATTCTGAATAACTAGAAACAACCTTGGCTAAATTTTACATTATTTGTTTGAAACACTGTTTAATTGTAACATGTATCATATTTGTTGTTTATATACTTATATAATGGATGTGTGTGTTTTAAAAATTCAGTGACACAAGCCTGTAAATCTAAACTAAATATACAGGGTGTTGCATGCTTGGATCGCTGAGAAAACGGGGACTAGTATCCTGCTACAAATCCTGAATTGTCTGTATTCATAATACTTGATGTTTGCAAAAATAAAAATTCTAAATGAAAATGAAATGTCGTTATTTTTTAAATATTTTTTAACCCTTTTCTCCCCAATTTCGTGGTATCCAATTGTTAGTAATTACTATCTTGTCTCATCGATACAAATCCCGTACGGGCTCGGGAGAGACGAAGGTCGAAAGCCATGCATCCTCCGAAACACAACACCACCAAGCCGCACTGCTTCTTAACATCCTAGCATCCAATCCGGAAGCCAGCCGCACCAATGTGTTGGAGGAAACACTGTGCACCTGGCGACCTGGTTAGAGTGCACTGCGCCCGGCCCGCCACAGGAGTCGCTAGTGTGTGATGAGACAAGGATATCCCTACCGGCCAAACCCTCCCTAACCCGGACGACGCTAGGCCAATTGTGCGTCGGCCCAGGGACCTCCCGGTCGCGGCCGGCTGCGACAGAGCCTGGGCGCGAACCCAGAGCTATAGCCGAAGAAACAGGTAGCTGGTTAGGCGCTGCTCAAGTGAATGAATGGTTGACAGAGCAGGATGCTTATACTCTGCATAAACCTGTGCAAAAACAATTTCCACGAAATAGAGTTTTTTCTACTCATCCCTTGTCCCAGATTCAGGCGGATCTATGTGACATGCAGGCCCTTGCAGATAAAAATGATGGAAATCGCTACATGCTAACAGTTATAGATATTTTCTCTAAAATAGCATTTGTAAGGGTCTTAAAAATAAGAGTGGGGCTCTTTGACTCTATCTTGAAGGAAGGAGGAGCACCCAAGAAAGTGCAGACTGATGGTGGAAAAATCATGTTTTAATAATACTTTTCAGAAACTCATGAAGAAGCACAATATCGTACATTTTGCTACAGGCTCGGATTTGAACGCTTCAGTTGTTGAACGCTTTAACAGAACTCTGAAGGAGAGGATGTGGAAATACTTTACGGCTTACAACACACATAGATATATCGATATAGTTAAAGATTTAGTCAAAGGTTACAACCACAGCTACCATAAGAGTATACGGATGAAGCCCCCCGAGGTCTCTTCTGAAAACTCTTTTCAAGTCTTTAAAAATCTGTATGGTTTGTTCCCCCTTCGCCGTAAGAAAAACATTTGATTTTAAATTCATAGTGGGGGACTTGGTGCGTACAGTATATCCAAGTTTAGGGGTGTTTTCGATAAAAAATATGAGCAAGGTTACAGCGATGAGTTGTTCACCGTTACCAAGGTTACAGCGATGAGTTGTTCGAATGTCTACCGCGTATACCCCCTGTCTACAAGTTAAAGATAGTAACCGAAAGGTTGCAAGTTCAAATCCCCAAGCTGACAAGGTACAAATCTATCGTTCTTCCCCTGAACAGGCAGTTAACATCATTTGCGTGTACACAGGAGTGCATCATGGAACACAACGGCTTCTACCTGACTCCGGTAATGCGTCTGCACATATGAATAACCGAAGTTTGAATTATACAACAAATTTTCCAAAGCCTATAGAGTTATCAGAGACCTGAGAAGCTAGATTACATACCCCGATAGTTGGTGTAATATCAAGGATAAGGACCTTGGTTTTTTATTGCAAAAGGATATCAGAACCCCTGAAACGTATGAAACCCAAAAAAGGGTTCTATAGGACCGTCGACAGGAGTTGAACGAACTCCTAACCCTGAACAATATGGAAATACTCTTGATCTATAACCCTATTCATAAATGTGTACAAATCTCAGGGTCTGCTGACGGGGGGATAAAGACCAGTGGTAATTTAGCCTACATGTTGGGGATGGTTCCCAATAAATGGACGTATGTGAAAGATAAATTATTCCCATTCCCTGCAGATATACATGATTTACAACATATTTCTGTATACCGACATCATATCCTATCAAAGGGTAGGAGACAGTTATGTGCCCCTCCTGAGAACAGTTCATATAGAGGGAAAGGATGGTGATATAGTCACTGTCACCTACGACAAGCCACACTACGTACCTGTAAGCAAGAAATATATTGAAAACATTCTGGTTGTGCTTAAAACGGATCAGAACGAAAACATCGAATTTACTTATGGTAAAACGATTGTAAAACTCCACTTTAGACCCACAAAACCTCTCTACATATCTAATATATTATTAGTAATATATAAATATTTTTAAAAACATAATACCAATAAATTAAAATGGTTATGGAACACAACCACCATCTGTTGATCAAGAGGGTAATGGATTACCCGGCTATCATGGAACCCCGACCATGTACGGTTCGGGGATAGGCGCTATATTTCGTAACCTCTTTAGGATGGTTTTAACATTTATGAAGAGATGCCTCAGCATAGCCAAATCACATTTAAAATCAGCGGCTAAAAATATTGTAAGTGAGGTTGTAGCCAATGCTATGACCAGAAGGGCATCATCAGATGCCGAGCATCGTGAAGGCTCGGGGCTTATGCTGTTGTCTCGAAGACCAGAAAAGAGAACTCCAGCTATAAGTCACAGGCCAGCCCTTAAAAAGCGGAGGTTAATTGTTAAAAGAAACTCAGTAAGTCAAATACGAGGTAAAGTGTGGAGGTCTGGACCAAAAACGACAAAAAGAATACTCTGAAGTATTTTCTAAAAGAACAGGCAACATGGCTCTTTTACACCGCATGTCCTCTGAAGCTATAAAGACAGAGCTCGTTCTTTTCACGGCCCCCTTAACCCAACATTCAGTAGAGAGGTCCAGTTATGTGGAGATAGGCCCACTCTCTGCCATTACAGACAACGGTCCTATAGAGTGTTTCTCCTTCACCCAACATTCGGTAGAGAGGTCCAGTTATGTGGAGATAGCCCCACTCTCTGCCATTACAGACAACGGTCCTATAGAGTGTTTCTCCTTAACCCAACATTCAATAGAGAGGTCCAGTTATGTGGAGTTAGCCCCACTCTCTGCCATTACAGACAACGGTCCTATAGAATTTTTCATACCAAGCCACAGTGACAACTATCTGGACCTCAACAACACCTTGGTGCATTACGTCTCAAAGTGACCAAAAGAGATGGTACTAATATTGCAAACGATGCCAAAGTGAGTCTCATTAATTACCCCTTGGTGACCATCTTCTCCCAAGTGGATGTGACTTTGGGTGATCGCCTTATCAGTCAAAGCAGTGCCACCTACCCTTATAGGGCCATCCTGGAATGTTTACTAAACTACTCCGAAACACTCTCAAGACACAATTCAGCGCCGGGCTGTTTAGCAAGGATACTGCAGGAGTCTCTGTGGAATCGACAGACCCTTCCACCGGTGCAAACAAAGGACCGGAGGCACGTGCTCGCTACTGTGCCGAATCTCGAGAGATTAATCTGCAAGGGCAGATGAACGTTTACTCTTAAATTCGGTTGATTTAAGATTAAAATGAACCAGGGCCAAGGATGAGTTTTGTCTGATGTCTGCCCAAGACGGTGACTTTAGTTTAAAAGTGTTGAGAGCAACGCTTTTTATATTTAAAAAAGTGTCTGTATCTCCGGCCGTTCGTCTGGGTCACTCACAGGCTCTGATGAAAGGAAATGCCCTTTACCCTCTACAAAGAATTACCATGAAAACCTTTAGCATACCGGTGGGCAGTAGAATCTGTAGTCAAGAAACCGTTTTCTAGGCCCTTTACCCCGCTACATGGTTATAGGCTTGGTTGATCACACCTCTTACATTAAAAAAAACTTTCATTTTCAACACTTCAATGCAGAGTATGTAGCTCTCTGTCAGGACGGACGTCAGGTCCCTGCTAAGGGGTTCCAACCACAATTTAATAACAATATATCTGTGTGAGAATTTTCCAATCTATTCCTGGCTACCGGGAGGCATCTAAAAGATGTGATGAATTACCTATTGAGAAATGGCCATGTTTATTGTCAATATCCATCCTAAACACATTGGCAAGCTGTGACATTAGAAGACGAAGGAGGAAGAAAAATATCAACTTTTTTTTATTCCTATGGCTTTCCCCCCAGATTTTCACATTTCCCCAAATCTATTAAACAGTTTTTGACCAAAAATGGTTCAAAGATCTACTACAGCATCAAACAAGTACAAGATAACCTTTCCACTACATGTGGTCAACACTGCTGTGTATTCTACCTATACCAAAGAGCCTGTGGAGTTTCTTTTGAAGATGTTATGTCTCTTTATAATGATGATTTAAGAAGTAATGATAGCGTTGTAGCTTGTTTTTTTAGAAAGTATCAAAAGTGTTCAAGTATGTGTCCTTTAAGACCCTGTAATCAAGGCGTATGCTCAAGTCAAATGTTTCAAGAATGTCACATATTGCATATTGCATATTTTATCAAATAAAGTTTATTGAATTGAATCATAGTCATTCAAAAGTCATTCAAAAGTCTAACCACCGTGAGAGATCAGATTAGGACGAGGTCCGGAGACGTTCAGGGGTGTAAATGAGTTATCATCAGTCCTTTCAAAGGGGGGAGGGGTTGTTAGAACATCTTTAGAGGTGCTGTAGCTTGTTGAAGGTTTTTGTTTTAAAGTTTGAATCTGTTGATGAAGCTTATAGTTGGGTACACCCGAGAGGGGAATGTTGAGGATTGCCAGGGCCTTAAGAAACTGACGCCACCCAGGAGGTCTTCTGTCATCAGCAACCTTGTGGGCTGCTGTGGTACTTTTAAGCAAATCCATCATTATCTGAACCCTTGACAACAGTGCCCTGAAAGATAGACTCTCCTTTGTCATTCCAAGTAGCGGCCCCCTTTGAGTCTTTTATCTTGTTCATAAGGTATATAACATTTTTCCTGTTACGGGCAGGAACATGTGTCAACATGACATGCATAACGTTATCTTCAACAGGCATTTGATCTTCAGCCGGTAAGATCGCAGGTACAGGCATTACAGGGGCTTGGCTTTCTCTAGGAGAGTCATCTTTTAAATGGTCCGGAAGGGAAAGGGATAAATGGTTGGTCTCTCTCTCACCTTGTTTTACCAAGGCAAAAAACCTTTGCAAGAGGTTTGTGTATTTTTGGACCTTATCATAGGCGTTCAATCCTTTTCAGTTCAAAATGCCCTTCATGGCCGTATCCAAATAATTTCCCGCTGTTTGTCTGATATTTTCAGAACCCTGTAATTGCTTTTTAAGTCTATCCAACTCTTGTTGAGGCACCAAGTACATATTATTTGCCATCACACTCGTTGTTCAACCCTAATGTCTGGCAGCAATAAGGCTGGTGATGAAGGGCACGGCTATACTTAGTAAAGGTAGAAGAAAACCCCCAGACTGTTGTATGCTATGTCTTTTCTTTTAAAGACTGGCAAAGAGTTTGATCGCGGTCTTTTGTCTCTTAATTTTTTTAAATTTGGTCAGGGTGAGTGGAATACGGCCTTTGAGAAGATTCAAAGCAATCTCACATAGGGATAATATGAGATCTGAAGAACAGTGACCCAAGACAGCCTTCAGTTCTTGAGCAGTAGCCCCAACTAGGCTTCTCAAGAGGGGCAGGTTTCTTTTTAAACGCAGAGACATAGCAGTTACTTTTTAGGAATGTACACAGCCGGCTACTCCCACAGGAACACGCTGGTTCGGAGCCTCAGGTGTTCTGGAGTATTTGATTTTAAATCCACGATTAAATAAGAAAATGGCGCTTTCGTAGCGTCCTCATAGCTCTCCATAAAGTAGGATTTCCTTCCCGGGTACATCTGCTGAGCTAGAGTGTTAATTTGTAGTTTGTCTCTAGGGTTTTTGAACCAAACCATGTAATTGGCGTTCAAACTAATGGTACGGCTATTTTTACCTTGTAAAGCACGGAAATGTTTCTATGATGACTATATTGGGTAAAAGCTTGTGCAATTCCAGGATGTTCGCTACCTGCAAATAGCATATCGTCCAAAACCAGCAGATTGTTTTTATGAGGAGGTAAAAGTTCATCATCAGACAGGAATGCGGGTATTCCTTCAACAAACTTGATTTTTATTTTCTTCAACAGCTCATCATACAAAGGTTGATAACATGAATAACACCACACAATATTGTCAGTTTTCTGAGATAATACATATTCTACAGCAGACATTATATCTTAAGCTTTAAGACACATGGGGCTTGTAACATAAGTCAATAGCCATAGGGCAAGATGGTCTATGACAAGAGATTGCTTTTAGTAAGTGGGGCATTCCTTAGATGAGGCCCTTTTTTATCCGATCTCTAGACTGCTGAATGAGACCTGTTACAACTTACAAAACCTTTAACTTGTTAGGGATAGGGGGCAGTATTCGAATGTTTGGATGACTGAGGTACCCAAAGTAAACTACCTGCTACTCAGGCCCAGAAGCTAGGATATGCATATGCAAGTAGTCCTGTTAAGTTTTTCAATGTTTTATTGACAGAGTTTTATGGATTTGCATATGACTGTACATTATATGATGCCGTAATAGGGAAGAGAATCTGATCAAGCCTATTGTTATTCTTGATCAATTCTTGATCCATAAAAGACACACCTGTTATGGGGTTAATTCCACATCTGTTTGCATTGCTTGGTAGTGTATTAGCATGGTGTGAGACAAGATAAATCATACAATTTAAGTAAAGTATCAAATAAAACAGTATTATCCTAAACTGAGAAATGAATAAAAAATGTATTATCACATCAACATCAAAATCTTTCAGAATGTACCTGTTTTCAGTATAGAATGACATGTATACAGATTATATTACAACTTTTTGTGTTTTGTATTGGTGATTGTTTTTTAGTAAATAGGAATCTTAACAGTGTGTTAGTCTGAGAAACATTAATTAGATAGTTGTTTTATGTTTGTGAAACCTGGAAATGTACACAATGAGAAGTGATATTGTAACAACAGTTTTAACAGGGTAATTGTATAAAATATATACCTTTTTTATCATTAATCATTTATCATTTCTACCTCAGAATTGGCTGTATCAAGATGGCTGGCCGCTTCGTACAACAGCAAATCGTTGAGCTCAGAATTGTCATTTAAAGCCTTGAAATCATCCGGTTTCAGTGTTTTACTGTGGATGTCCTGGGCGCCGAATTCCTCCACATGCTCTTGATGTGTTAGGCCTTCTGTGCCGGTATACGTCGGGGAGGAATCTGAAAGAAAAATATACATTCAAAATAGGGTATTAAAAATAAAATATATTAGATAAAAATGTCAAATACATTTCAGATATAATACTATATATATGTGATTCAATGATAAATACACAGGCACCGCATTGATTATATGCAACGCAGGACAAGCTAGTTAAACTAGTAATATCGTCAACCATGTGTAGTTAACTAGTGATTATGTAAAGATTGATTGTTTTTTATAAGATAAGTTTAATGCTAGCTAGATACTTACCTTGGCTCCTTTCTGGACTCGAATAACAGGTGGTCAGCCTGCCACGCAGTCTACTCGTGGATTGCAATGTAATCGTCCATAATCAGTGTCCAAAAATACAGATTACCGATTGTTATGAAAACTTTAAATCGGCCCGAATTAATCAGCCATGCCGGTTAATTGGTCGGCCTCTAGTTCAGGTCTGGAGTTTGGGCTGGCCATGACAGGGTCTTGATCTGGTGGCTGTGTGGAATGGAGCATTGTCCTGCTGGAAAAACCAATCCTCAGAGTTGGGGAACATTGTCAGAGCAGAAGGAAGCAAGTTTTCTTCCAGGGCAACCTTGTACATGACTTGATTCATGCGTCCTTCACAAAGACAAATCTGCCCGATTCCAGCCTTGCTGAAGCACCCCCAGATCTTCACTGATCCTCCACCAAATTTCTCCAGGTGTTGCACCCACTGTGAAACTTGGTGGAGGATTTTTTTCCAGAGTTGTATTTATATTTATTTGGATAAATCCAGTATATATAAACACTGCAAACACTCTACTCGACTGCTCGGAGGCGTCCGCATGGTCCTAATGCACACCATGGTCTCGTTTTGTATCACATGCCAATGATAAAACTGGGGGGGGACACAAAAATGCCATTTCAATATGTAGGGGGGACATGACCAGACGTGACACTTGGCATTCAGGCTAAAGAGTTCAATCTTGGTTTCATCAGATGAGAGAATCTTGTTTCTCATGGTCTGAGAGTCTTTAGGTGCCTTTTGACAAACTCCAAGTGGGCTGTCATGTGCCTTTTACTGAGGAATGGCTTCCGTCTGGCCACTCTGGCGCCCGGAGAGGATGGCTGCCGTTTCATGGGCTCTTAACCAAGCATGCTATTTTGTTTCTTTTTTTTCACATTTTTGTAACTTATTTTGTACATAATGTCTCTTATGATCGAAAAGATCTTCTGGAAAACAGAACAGCGATTACTCACCTTGAACTGGATGAAGAATTTCTCTTTAATGAGTCCTGTCATTCACAGGAGAAAGAGATGGAAAAGATATCGCAGGAAGAGATCGGGGTGCCTTGTGAGGATCCGCCGACGAGTGGCTAATCTGCTCTTGCCATCCGTACAACTGGCCAAAGTACAATCGCTGGAAAATAAATTGGACGAGCTAAAAGCATATATATCCTACCGACGGGATATTAAAAACTGTCATATCTTATGTTTCACCGAGTCGTGGCTGAACGACGACATGAATAACATACAGCTGGCGGGTTATACACTGCATCGGCAGTATAGAACAGCAGCCTCTGGTAAGACATGGGTTGGCGGTCTATATATATTTGTAAACAACAGCTGGTGCACGATATCTAAGGAAGTCTCGAACTATTGCTCACCTGAGGTAGAGTATCTCATGATAAACTATAGACCACATTATCTACCTAGAGAGTTTTCATCTGTATTTTTCATAGCAGTCTACATACCACCAAGACAGCACTCAATGAGCTGTATACCGTCATAAGCAAACAGGAAAGCGCTCATCCAGAGGCGGCGCTCCTAGTGGCCGAAGACTGTAATGCAGGGAAAATTAAATCAGTTTTACCAAATTTCTATCAGCATGTTAAATGTGCAACCAGAGGCAAAAACACTCTAGACCACCTTTACTCCACACATAGAGACGCGTACAAAGATCTCCCTCGCCCTCCATTTGGCAAATCTGATCATGACTATGTCCTCCTGATTCCTGCTTACAAACAGAAACTCAAGCAGGAAGTACCCGTGACTAAGTCAACAAAAAAGTGGTCAGATTAAGCAGATACAGGACTGTTTTGCAAGCACAGACTGGAATATGTTCCAGCATTCTTCTGATGGCATTCAGGAGTACACCACATTTGTCACTGGATTTATCAATAAGTGCATCGAAGACGTCATCCCCACAGTGGCCGTACGTACATACCCCAACCAGAAGCCATGGATTACAGGCAACATCCGCACTGAACTAAACGACAGAGCTGCCGCTTTCAAGGAGCGGGACTCTAACCCGGAAGCTTGTAAGAAATCCCCCTATGCCCTCTGACAAACCATTTAACAGGCAAAGCATCAATACAGGACAAATATCGAATCATACTACACCGGCTCCGATGCCCGTCAGATGTGGCAGGGCTTGCAAACTATTACAGACGACAAAGGGAAGCACAGACGAGAGCTGCCCAGTGACACGAGCCTACCAGACAAGCTAAATTACTTATATGCTTGCTTCGAGACAAGTAACACTGAAACATGCATGAGAGCACCAGCTGTTCCGGACAACTGTGTGATCACACTCTCCGCAGCCGATGTAAGTAAGACCTTTAAACAGGTCAACATTCACAAGGCCGCATGGCCAGACGGATTACCAGGATGTGTACTGCGAGCATGCGCTGACCAACTGGCAAGTGTCTTCACTGACATTTTAAACCTTTCCCTGTCTGAGTCTGTAATACCAAATAGTTTCAAGCAGACTAACGTAGTCCCTGTGCCCAAGACCACTATGGTAACCTGCCTTAAATGACTACCGACCCGTAATACTCACGTTTGTAGCCATGAAGTGCTTCGAAAGGCTGGTCATGGCTCACATCAACACCATTATCCCAGAAACCCTAGACCCACTCCAATTTGAATACCACCCCAACAGATCCACAGATGATGCAATCTCTATTGCACTCCAAACTGCCCTTTCATACCTGGTCAAAAGAAACACCTATGTGAGAATGCTGTTCATTGACTACAGCTCAGTGTTCAACCCCATAGTGCCCTCAAAGCTCATCACTAAGATAAGGACCCTGGGAATAAACACCTCCCTCTGCAACTGGATCGTGGACTTCCTGATGGGCCGACCCCAGGTGGTAAGGGTAGTGATCCTTAACGCGGGGGTCCCTCGGTTGTGTGCTCAGTCCCCTCCTGTACTCATGACTGCACGGTCAGCCATGACTCCAACACCATCATTACATTTGCCGATGACACAACAGTGGTAGGCCTGATCACCAACAATGATGAGACAGCATATAGGGAGGAGGTCAGAGACCTGGCCGTGTGGTGCCAGGACAACAACGTTTCCCTCAACGTGATCAAGACAAAGGAGATGATTGTGGACTACAGGAAAAGGAGGACCGAGCACACACCCATTCTCATCGATGGGGCTGTAGTGGAGCAGGTTGAGAGCTTCAAATTCCTTGGTGTCCACCAACAAACTAACATGGTCCAAGCACACCAAGCCAGTCGTGAAGAGGGCACAACAAAACCTATTCCCCCTCAGGAGACTGAAAAGATTTGGCATGGGTCCTCAGCTCCTCAAAAGGTTCTACAGCTGCACCATCGAGAGCATCCTGACTGTTTGCATCTCTGCTTGGTATGTTAACTGCTCAGCCTCCGACTGCAAGGCACTACAGAGGGCAATGCGAACGGCCCAGTACATCACTGGGGCCAAGCTTCCTGCCATCAAGGACCTCTATACCAGGCTGTGTCAGAGGAAGGCCCTAAAAATTGTCAAAGACTCCAGCCACCCTAGTCATAGTCTGTTCTCTTTGCTACCGCACGGCAAGCGGTACCAGAGTGCCAAGCCTAGTTCCAAGTGGCTTCTAAACAGCTTTTACCCCCAGGCCATAATACTACTGAACATCTAATCAAATGGCTGCCCAGACTACTTGCATTTCCCCCTCTACTTTTTACGCTGCTGCTACTCTCTGTTATTATCTATGCATAAGTCAACTCTACCCACATGTATATATTACCTCAATTACCTCAACTAACCGGTGCCTTTGCACATTGCACTCTGTACCGGTACCCCTGTATATAGCCTCGCTATTGTTATTTTACTGCTGCTCTTTAATTATTTGTTATTTTATTTCTTATTTTTTTAGGTATTTTTTCTTAAAACTCTATTGTTGGTTAAGGGCTTGTAAGTAAGCATTTCACATGCATTCGACGCATGTGACAAATACAATTTAATTTAATTTACCATAAATGCCTGATTGGTGGAGTGCTGCAGAGATGGTTGTCCTTCTGGAAGGTTCTCCCATCTCCACAGTGGAACTCTGGAGCTCTGTCAGAGTGACCATCGGGTTATTGGTCAACTCCCTGACCAAGGCCCTTCACCCCCGATTGCTCAGTTTGGCCGGGCAGCCAGCTCTAGAAAAGATCATGGTGGTTCCAAAATTCTTCCATTTAAGAATGATGGCGGCCACTGTGTTCTTGGGGACGTTCAATGCTGCAGTATTGTTTTGGTACCCTTCCCCAGATCTGTGCCTCGACACAGTTCTGTCTCGGAGCTCTACAGACAATTCCTTTTATCTTGTGGCTTGGTTTTTGCTCTGACATCACAGTGCCATCCGTTTTGTCACCAAAGCCTTTCCTTCCAGTTCTGTGCAGCCAATGACTGGAACGAATTGCAAAAATCACTGAGCTGGAGACTCATATCTCCCTCACTAACTTTAAGCATCAGCTGTCAAAGCAGCTCACAGATCATTGCACCTGTACATAGTTAATCTGTAAATAGCCCATCCAACTACCTCATCCCCATATTGTTATTTATTCTTTTGCTCCTTTGCACCCCAGTATCTCTACCTGCACATTCATCTTCTGCACATCTATCACTCCAGTGTTTAATTGCTCATTTGTAATTACTTCGCCACTTCGGCCTATTTATTGCCTTACCTCGCTAATCTTACCTCATTTGCACACACCGTATATAGATTTTTTTCTATTGTATCTTGACTGTACGTTTGTTTATTCCATGTGTAACTCTGTGTTGTTGTTTGTGTCGCACTGCTTAGCTTTATCTTGGCCAGGTCGCAGTTGTGAATAAGAACTTGTTCTCAACTGGCCTACCTGGTTAAATAAAGGTGAAATAAAAAAGTATATATGTAGACAGGTGTGTGAGTTGTAGAAACATCTCAAGGATGATCAATGGAAACAGGATGCACCTGAGCTCAATTTCGAATCTTATTGCAAAGGGTCTGAATACTTATGTAAATAAGGTATATGTTTTTATTTTTTATTATTTGAAAAAAATTCTAAACCTGATTTTGCTTTGTCATTATGGGGTAATGTGTGTAGATTGATGATCATTTATATTCATTTAATCCATTTTAGAATAAGGCTATAACACAACAAAATATGGAAACTACCCAAGTGGTCTGAATACTTTCCGAATACACTGTATGCACCACACATGCTGCAAGACAAATATAGAGTTCCTTCAGAAACTATTCACACCCCTTGATTGTTTTCCGCCTTTTGTTGTGTTATAGCCTTAATGTGTTACATCCTTTAATGTTTTGTCACTATTATTGCTTTACCTTCCAAACTCGATATATCTGTTTCGCTACCCCCTTGTGGATAATTATGCTACGTGCGTTTGGGAGTTGTCAGCAAGTGCACATTTGTGAACCCAACAGTGTTGGAGAAGCTACTCTGAAAATACAGTTCATCAAGCTACCAATAACTTATTCCAGTGTGAAGTAAATCTACACTAAAGCTACCCTTTAGAAAAATATAGTTTACCTAACTAAAGTTTCTTTGAAAAAGTTAACAACATCCAAACTACTTTGATACATTATCATATCTAAATCTAAATCTATCATATCTAATGTCTAAAATGTCATAGACTGCAAATTGCAAGAATAGATCACTCTAGTCACAATACTAACCCAAGGGGAAAAAAGGAAGGTTGTACAGAATAAAACTATTCCAAGACATGTTTGCAACAATCCTGTTTGCAACAAGGCACTAAAGTAATCCTGCAAACCATTTGGCAAAGCAATTCACTTTTCATCCTGAATACAACGTGTTATGTTTGGGTCAAATTCAATACAACACATTACTAATTACCACTCTCCATATTTTCAAGCATAATGCTGACTGCATCATGTTATGAGTATGCTTGTAATCGTTAAGGACTGGGGAGTTCTTCAGGATAAAAGGAAACGGAATGGAGCTAAGCACAGGCAAAATCCTAGATGAAAACCTGGTTCAGTTTGCTTTCCACTAGACACTGAGAAATGAATTTCAGCAGGACAATAACCTAAAACACAAGATCAAATCTACACTGGAGTTGCTTAACAAGGCAGTGAATGTTCTTGAGTGGCCGAGTTACAGTTGTGACTTAAATCTACTTGAAAATCTATGGCATGACCTGAAAATGGTTATTTAGCAAAGATCAACAACCAATTTGACAGAGCTTAAAGGATTTAGAAAATAATAATGGGCAAATGTTCCACAATTCAGGTGCGGACAGCTCTTAGAGACTTACCCATAAAGACTCACAGCCAGTGGCGACCTGTCATTCATGGCATGTGAGGCAGAGCTTTTTTTTAGTTGCCTGTTTTGCATGTGATTTTGGCATTAATACGTGTCACATATCAGCTTGCAAACAATTTAAAAAACAACATTGAGTTAATAAAGCCGAATACAAACATGGTCTCTTTTTTGCTTTCTTGAGTAAGGCAGCTCCAAAATGCAGGTTTCAGCCTAGCTCAGCACTTTCTGTGGTGGTGGGGCAGCCAGGGTTATCTAGTTGCGCCGTGATTGGCTCAGAGTTCTGTTACTCATGGGGAAACTACGTCACCCGAAAATCTACTGGGAGAGCTCGACAAATCAAGCCCCTTGGGCGCTGCCATAGCGTTACATTAGAAGTTCCCATCCAAGAAGGCTCAAGGTCATTGGCCACAGATAAAATGACATCAAATCACCTTATATCTACAGTAACTTTGATTGAACTGATCATGTCAACATCATACTTTCAACTGCATACTTTCATTCTCCATCTGAGGATATGATGGAGCCAAGTGACTTGGTGTATAGAAAGAAGAGGCCCTAGAAGCAAGTCCTGTGGGACACCAGTAGTGAGAAGACGTGGTGCAGACACAGATCCTCTGCACGTCAACTGCTATGAGCAGCCTGCAGGTAGGATGCAATCCAAGAGTGTGCAGAGCCTGAGATGCCCAGCCCTGAGAGGGTGGAGAGGAGGATCAGATGGTTGATAGTGTCGAAGGCAGCAGATAGATCTAGGATGAGAACAGAGGAGAGCCAGCATTGGCAGGGCGGAGAACCTCCGTGACAACGAGAAGAGCAGTCTAGGTTGAGTGACCTGTCTTGAAGACGGGTTTGGGTCAAGAAGGTTGTTCTAAGAAAGATAGCGAGACAGTTGGTCAGTGACAGCACGCTCAAATGTTTTGTAAAAAAGTGATACCGGCTATAGAAGGCTTTATGGTGCTTTCAAGAAAACTGGGATATCAAAAAACAAAAACAAAATCGAATCATGACGTCAGTGATTTTCGGGTTGGAATGTCGGAGCTCCGAGTTTCCGACTTGGAATTCCGAGTTGGATGACCGTTCAAAAATATATCCCAGACGGAGCACGTATTTTTCCCAATCAGAGTTCCCAATCAGGTAAACACACAGAGCCACACCAGGTTGTCACCATGACTTGTCTTTTACCTAGGAGGCCTCTCCCTGTTTTAGATTGACAATTTTAAGATATTTAAAATTATTTTTGCAGGTTGTGCTTGAGCACATTCTTTATTCATGAGTTTAAATAATTTATGGGCTTTAATGGGCTTGTTATGCTCAGTTTATTATTGCTTTACCTTCCAAACCAGATAACTGTTTCACTACCTCCTTGTGGATAATTGTGCTAAGTGCATTTGGGAGAAGTCAGCAAATACAAATGTGTGATTCAAACAGTGTTGGGGAAACTACTCTGAAAATATAGTTTACCAAGCTACCAATTACTTCACAATGGTATAAGTTAATCTACACTAAAGCTATCCTTTAGAAAAATATAGTTTATTTAACTATTTTTTCAAAGTAGCTGAATTATTGTAGTTAATCACATCAGTAATGTTAGTTAGTCATATCAGAGCTGTAGCTCCGCCCACCGGTGAAGTGGAGCAGAGCATGCTGGACGATCTCCAGCTCAGAGATCAGCTCGAGAGTAGTCAAGTGAGAGAAAGTTCCAGCCATCCTTGTCTCTTCCCACCAGTTAGCTTTCAATGTGTTAGCCAAGGCCAGTGTGTGTCCTTGTTGACATACCACACACACACACACACTTTGGTTGAAGCAAGTTGCCAGATCACTAAGTGCCTTAGCCCATCCATACTACATACACTGTGCGGTGCAGTTTCGTGCCTGTGCATCTTCAGCGTTATTTAACCACCTCAACTGGAATCCTACCTGTCTGTCATCTGTGCCCTTACCTTCACACGGTAGCGAACACATAAAGTAAAACCTAACCTAAAGAATATACAGTCCACCAAGTCCTCACTTACAAGTTAACTACATCCAAACTACTTTGTGATAAATTATCATATCTAAATTTGAAATGTCATAGACGACAAATTGCAAGAACAGATCACTCTAGTCAGATGTTAACAGAATTTGTAATTTAGCCAATTAAACACAAACTGTGTTTCAAGTGAGAATTAGGAAGGTCTGATGCCGAAAAAGTAGAAAATGGTCTACTTCACCCATAGTTTATTTTTGCAAAAAGTTGTGGGTAGTTCCAGTAGTTAGCTACACCGCTACATGGGGGAAAAGTTAAATACTACTTAAAACACTACCAAGATTAGAATTTAGTTCAACTACCACCAACCTACTACAAAATGCACTACTCCCCAACACTGGATTCAGTGCAGAAAAATGATTAACACAACAGTTCAAGAAATAAAAAACATGACACCACAGTTGTATTGTGTATGATTGCAAATTCATTTTCAGGTGAATAGTGACTTCAAGCCAGATCAATGTTGACAAAGAACTCTACAGCTTAGCTGTATTGTTTCTCTGCCCAAATCATCTGTGTCTTATCACAGTCTCCTTATGGAGATGCCTGACATACACTTTAAACAACAGCCTCTTTCAGCCCCCGCCTCTTTGAGCATTGTTATGCTCCAAAAATTGTCACCATGAGGTTGATCACCAAGTGCTGGATTCACTTCTTCCTCTGGTGCATGCAAACAGAGCGGGTTCTGGATGCCTGGCGAATCCTTGTGTAGGTTCTGGCTGCACTGGTGTCTGGGGAGAGCCGGAGGGTCTGCTGGTGCACCAGAGATGTAGTGGAGGTGGCAGAGAGTGACGAGGTAGCGGTGGACAAGTGATCCCGAGGCCTCATCTCCATAGGGACGGCCCCTTCATCTGCTCCCTTCTTCCTCACTCCATGTTTCAACAATCCTGCACTGGAGGTCTGACTGGGATGGACAGAATGAGAGAACAGATGAAGAGTCTGTCAGGATGTATTTATGAAAACACTACTAGAATGAATAATCCACCCTACATGCTAAGGTAGGATTCCATTTTTGTTGTCCCTGTATTATCTGCAAACATAAATGGATATGTTCTTTATGTGGTGTTGACTTACAAAGGGCTGTGTTGTACATAGGGGGTGGGTTTTAGCTGGCTCTCGCTGGGTGTGTCAGGCAGAGACTGGGTGAATCCACAGCTGCTGGGGCAGGTAATCTATAGAGATTGCAATGTGTTTAATGTTTACAACTGCCCTTATCATTGTTCAAATCAAATCAGGTGTATTCAATGGATCACAACATGCAGTAGTTCTCCAGCAGCAGTTTTGAAGTATTAGCCCCTTAGCCCCTTTCATCAGTTTCCACGGTCAACACACTTTACACTAAAGGAGTAGAACTGTCCCCTGGACTCCTACCTTGGACTCCACCATGGAGGCCCCTAGTTGGGCTCTATCCCTCAGTTTCACCAGGCTACTGTGCAGGGTGCTATTCTCCTGCTCCAGAACCCTAATCCGAACATAGTTAGCCTGTAACTGTTGCTCCATATCCCCCAACACATCCCCTGTGCCTGAGACAGAGTCAGTCTTAGATTAGAATATGCACAGAGCTGTGACAGGCAGCTTGACATGGTGATAGCATAGTCAACATACTGTAACTGTAACCAGGTCTGTGTGGTAACTATTCAAAACCAAATGTAAGTAACCCCACACTGGCAAACAATACTGAAGTCAACATGGTGGTTCAACACGGAAAACACTGGGTTATTTAGGGAAATTAGCGTACTCTGTGGAGATCCCTGAGGCAGGGGGTTGAGCTCCGGGAACGCCACCAGCAGCCTCTCCCTCTGGGCTAACTCCTGCACCTCTCCTCTCAACTGATTCACACTGTCTTTCAGCTCACTCACGTGACTTTCCAGTCTCTGCTTCTCCTGCTGAAGCTCAGAACACAAGGCCTCAGGGAATGCAGAGGCAAGGCAGTTAGTTATACACAAATGATTGTTCTTTGGAAATGACATAAGGTAATATATATGCTATGCTGAAATATGTATCTGCCCAATGTATGCAAGCAGCACTATAAAATGAACTATATGAAACATTGCATTGCGGGCTGTCAGGTAGTAATATACCTGTTCTTGGGTGAGCTGGGTTTCAAGTTGGTCCTTCTCCTCTGAGATGTGTGTCAGTCGTTCTTGTAGGTCTGTCTGTCGGTCCTCACTCTTCCCCAACTGTTCCTGAAGCTCCTCACACTCCTGGTCCAGAGCATCCACTCGCTCCAGCAGAGACCTCTGCTTGGCCTGCAGTGACTGTGGAAGACACAGAGTGAGACTGTGCAGTAACAACTCACTTAATTAAAAGACACAAATCAGTGTTTTTAGATGAAGTCTTTAAAACATTTACTAGTACTGCCCCAGGTCTGGTTTTCAAGACTGCCCCCATGAGTACCCAACTCCATACATGGTTGTTATACTGACCTCCTGTTGGCGACAAGCATTCTGGTACTTGGATTTCTCCTTGTCAAGTAAGAGCTGAGTAGTGGACAGTTGAGCCTCCAGCACTTGTGTCTTCTCCTCTAATTTACTCCGTGCCTCTTCCTCTACCTGCATGGTCTTCACTTCCTGATGTAGCTCATCTCTCTCACACTCTGACAAAGAAAGGACAATGTTTCGCAGTTTTTCTGTTCACAACAATTAGATAACTTGGGCTCTCTCCTTCTGCTCCTAAAACATCAGACATGGGGTGGGGATGTATGTCCTTACCAAGTTTGTGTAACCTTTCTTTTTGCAAACTAATCCCTGCCTTCAGTTTGGAGTTGCTATCCTCCAGGGACACGGTGCCTAAAAGGGACACATTTATATTGTGAATATGATGAAAGCACCTTTACTCTTGAAATGTTCTATTGTTTTGTCTCCCTTCAAATATATTGCTGTCAGCAAGGTTTCCTCTCTGTCCTCACTTATTGAGTACTACTGTACCTCTCCTTAGCTCCTCATGTTCTTCCTGCAGTCTCCTCTCTGTCTCCTCCCTGGATACCTGGGCCTCCTGCAGTTTTTGCTCCAGCTGTTTTTTGCCGGCTTGGTGTGTTGCCCTTTCACGCTTCAGTTCCTCTTGTGCTCTACCCAGCTGAGCCCTGAACTCCTCCCGTTCCCTTTCCGCTGCCTGAAGGCTGTTTCTGAGAGGCTGCACTGTGGACCGCACCTCCAGCAGATGCTTACCCACCCGGCCCATGTCCCTGCGCTGCTCTATGGACCACTGGGACACATCTCCTGCAGTCAGACGGCCCTGCTCCAGGGTGTCATCCACAGCCACCAGAAGGCGCTGCAGAGAGGAGGGAAGGCCCTCACTCCGACACAGCTCCACAAGAGCATCACCAGTCTCCCTCAAACTGGACTGGACCTGAGCACAGGCATCACAGGGGACAAGGGATGACACTACTGTCTGGCAACTTACATTACGAGTGTCCGTGGATATAAGGGGAAGGCAGGAGGGAATGCTGCTTGCTGTTCTGTGAGTGCGACAGGAGAGGGAGCCATTTAATATTTTCTGTGGAGGACACAATGGAGTGCTTGTTGCTGTTCTTGAGGTACAGTGCTGAGACACTATTGATGGAGACTGTGGACAAATATCACTTTTTGTGTTCAGAAGTGAGGATTCTGAAGAAAAAGTTGTATTTTCCTCACATTTTGGAGTTTTGATCACTTCTTGAATATCTTGCTTCATGCACTGAATAAGAGAGGGAAACAACATGGTCATAAGATATGCATTTAGCTATTGTATGTGAAAAATAAACACCAGGTGTGCTTTAAAACTCACCGCCCTCAGGTTGCCAACCTGGATCAAGTTATTCCAATAGTGTCTGACTACAAGGCCAATTGATACACATGGACCTTTTTGCTGAATGTGTTCTCTCTTCTGTCCTAACTTCAACTGCTCTGCATGGGCATTGAAACTTTGCAGCAGGAGCAGCAATCTAGGGGAAATAAATGGATTACAGTCATGTATAATCATTTCCAACTATTCCCTATAGCCACATCAGATCTTTACAATATGCCATAATGTACAATAACTTACCTGTCAATCACCAACTCCAGCAAAACAATATGTGAATGCTGATTGAATTCCTCTTCCCCATCAACAAAGTCGTATTGTTCCAATAGCGACACCAGGTCCAGATTGCAAGAAAGCTTATCTGGGAACTTCCAGGAGGGGAATCGAACTGGGCCTGTCCGAGAGAAGACATCGAGAACAGCACCTTGAAGATCTATTAAATCTCTCCGGAGACTTTCAACGCAGTCCTGACGTCCTAAGAGATGTGTCATATTGACAAGCCTTAGTATCTTGCACTCTTTCTCTCATGGATTGTCTCGAGGCACTTGTTGTTGTTGTGCCTTCAGGAAGATGATGTGACAGAGAGCAGTGCTGAGTTGGATGTTGTCACTTTATTTCCATAGCGACCTGGTAGTAGAACTGCAAATCCCACAATGCTTAGATGTGTTTCCGGAAGTAAAATACCTCCATTCTGGGCAGGTCAATTGACGAACAACGGTCCTATTTGGAAATAGTTTTGTGCAATTAAATCAGTTTCTAGACAAACGCTATAGTACCACAACAAGTAGTGTAATTGTGAAGAGTACGAACCTCACTTTTTACGTTTTAACAGATAAGCCAAGCAAGGAATTAACGCAGCCATGCCGCCTGGGCCTGTACAAATTGTTCAACTGGAGCCCAACAACAGGGTAAGATCTGGTACATTCAATCTATCTTTATCAAATCAAAGTGTATTGGTCGCATACACAATTTAGCAGATGTTATAGCGGGAACCGCATAATGCTTATGTTACTGCTCCTAACAATGCATTACTAATTGCATCATCAATGTCAATCGAGTACACAAAAATAATACTAAATAAATAAAGATCAAGAAACTTCTGCACTAATCTAGCTACGTTAGCTAATCAACAACCCAAATAGCACTAACAGTAATCCGAATGGAATCAATAAGCATGTACACCGGATGAGTTTACACCATTGTACTAAGAATGGTACTGGTATGAACAGCAGTAGATGAGTTTGACAGGAGACATTCTCCAATCCCAGCAAGCAGTCATTCAACTTGCCATTCACCAGCTTTTCAAGCTTAATAATGTAACGTTCGGTACTTACCAAAGAGTTTTGCTGAGCAACTCCTGCCGTCCCGGCTGGTACTTCCAAAAAGTAAAACATATATATATATATATATATATATATATATATATATATATATATGCTATTTGGGTTGTTATATATATATATCTGTAATAAGTCTAAATAAAAAGTTACATGCAACCGAAAAAATGCCTTGTCTGGAAATAATCTATTGTTTATCTAAAGGATAGTTTTTTAGCAAGTGCGCATGCACCTCTAATGTATCTCCTGCGATATTATAAATGTAATTAAAATACACGAAGGCTTTTATAGAAATATTACAATCACTGTAAAAACACTGTATTGTCTAGTTAATCTACTTACATTAAATATTATTGCATTCTGTGTAGAGCTAGTGAAACAACCGATTGATATGATGTTCATATGCTCAGTAGTGGAAAAAGTACGCAATTGTCATACTTGAGTAAAAGTAAAGGTACCTTAACAGAAAATGACTCAAGTGAAAGTTACCCAGTAAAATACTGCTTGGAGTAAAAGTCTAAAAGTATCTGGTTTTAAATGTACTTAAGTACAGTGGTAGACACAGTTCTCAATTGTCAAACTTCAGTAAAAGTAAATGCTATACATGAAATTCCTTATATTAAGCAAACCAGACGGCACCATTTGCATGTTATTTTTTTATTACAGACAGCGGCAAATCAAATTCTATTTGTCACATACACATGGTTCCACTACAACTACCTTATACACACAAGTGTAAAGGGATAAAGAATATGTACATAAAGATATATGAATGAGTGATGGTACAGAACGGCATAGGCAAGATACAGTAGATGGTATCGAGTACAGTATATACATATGAGATGAGTAATGCAGGGTATGTAAACATTATTAAGTGGCATTGTTTAAAGTGGCTAGTGATACATTTTTTACATACATTTTCCATTATTAAAGTGGCTGGAGTTGAGTCAGTATGTTGTCAGCAGCCACTCAATGTTAGTGGTGTCTGTTTAACAGTCTGATGGCCTTGAGATAGAAGCTGTTTTTCAGTCTCTCGGTCCCTGCTTTGATGCACCTGTACTGACCTCGCCTCTGGATGATAGTGGGGTGAACAGGCAGTGGCTCGGGTGGTTGTTGTCCTTGATGATTTTTATGGCCTTCCTGTGACATCGGGTGGTGTAGGTGTCCTGGAGGGCAGGTAGTTTGCCCCCGGTGATGCGTTGTGCAGACCTCACTACCCTCTGGAGAGCCTTCCGGTTGTGGGCGGAACAGTTGCCATACCGGGCGGTGATACAGCCCGACAGGATGCTCTCGATTGTGCATCTGTAAAAAGTTTGAGTGCTTTTGGTGACAAGCCAAATTTCTTCAGCCTCTTGAGGTTGAAGAGGCGCTGCTGCGCCTTCTTCACCACGCTGTCTGTGTGGGTGGACCAATTCAGTTTGTCCGTGATGTGTACGCCGAGAAACTTAAAACTTTCTACCCTCTCCACTACTGTCCCGTCGATGTGGATAGCGGGGTGCTCCCTCTGCTGTTTCCTGAAGTCCACGATCATCTCCTTTGTTTTGTTGACGTTGAGTGTGAGGTTATTTTCCTGACATCACACTCTGAGGGCCCTCACCTCCTCCCTGTTGGCCGTCTCGTCGTTGTTGGTAATCAAGCCTACCACTGTAGTGTCGTCCGCAAACTTGATGATTGAGTTGGAGGCATGCATGGCCACGCAGTCGTGGGTGAACAGGGAGTACAGAAGAGGGCTCAGAACGCACCCTTGTGGGGCCCCAGTGTTGAGGATCAGTGGGGTGGAGATGTTGTTACCTACCCTCACCACCTGGGGGCGGCCCGTCAGGAAGTCCAGTACCCAGTTGCACAGGGCGGGGTCGAGACCCAGGGCCTCGAGCTTGATGATGAGTTTGGAGGGTACTATGGTGTTAAATGCTGAGCTGTAGTCGATGAACAGCATTCTCACATAGGTCTTCCTCTTGTCCAGATGGGTTAGGGCCGTGTGCAGTGTGGTTGCGAATGCATCGTCTGTGTACCTATTGGGGCGGTAAGCAAATTGGAGTGGGTCTAGTGTGTCAGGTAGGGTGGAGGTGATATGGTCCTTGACTAGTCTCTCAAAGCATTTCATGATGACGGAAGTGAGTGCTACGGGGCGGTAGTCGTTTAGCTCAGTTACCTTTAGCTTTCTTGGGAACAGGAACAATGGTGGCCCTCTTGAAGCATGTGGGAACAGCAGACTGGGATAAGGATTGATTGAATATGTCTGTAAACACACCAGCCAGCTGGTCTGCGCATGCTCTGAGGACGCAGCTGGGGATGCCGTCTGGGCCTGCTGCCTTGCGAGGGTTAACACGTTTAAATGTTTTACTCACGTCGGCTGCAGTGAAGGAGAGCCCGCAGGTTTTGGTAGCGGGCCGTGTCAGTGGCACTGTATTGTCCTCAAAGCGAGCCAAAAAGTTGTTTAGTCTGTCTGGGAGCAAGACATCGTGGTCCGCGACGGGGCTGGTTTTCTTTTTGTAATCCGTGATTGACTGTAGACCCTGCCACACTGCCACATACCTCTTGTGTCTGAGCCGTTGAATTTGCGACTCTACTTTGTCTCTATACTGACGCTTAGCTTGTTTGATTGCCTTGCGGAGGGAATAGCTGCACTGTTTGTATTATGTCATGTTTTACCGGTCACCTTGCCCTGGTTAAAAGCAGTGGTTCGCGCTTTCAGTTTTGCGCGAATGCTGCCATCAATCCACGGTTTCTGGTTTGGGAATGCTTTAATAGTTGCTGTGGGTACGACATCACCAATGCACTTGCTAATGAACTCGCTCACCGAATCAGCTTATTCGTCAATGTTGTTGTTGGACGCAATGCAGAACTTATCCCAATCCATGTGATCGAAGCAATCTTGAAGCGTGGAATCAGATTGTTCGGACCAGCGTTGAACAGACCTGAGAGCGGGAGCTTCCGTTTTAGTCTCTGTCTATAGGCTGGGAGCAACAAAATGGAGTCGTGGTCTGCTTTTCTGAAAGGAGTGCGGGGGAGGGCCTTATATGTGTCGCAGAAGTTAGAATAACAATGATCCAGGGTTTTACCAGCCCTGGTAGCACAATCGATATGCTGATAGAATTTAGGAAGTCTTGTTTTCAGATTAGCCTTGTTAAAATCCCTAGCTACAATGAATGCAGCCTCAGGATATGTGATTTCCAGTTTACATAGAGTCAAATAAAGTTCGTTCAGGGCCATCGATGTGTCTGCTTGGGGGGGAATATATGTGGCTGTGATTATAATCGAAGAGAATTCTCTTGGTAGATAATGCGGTCGACATTTGATTGTGAGGAATTCTAAGTCAGGTGAACAGAAGGACTTGAGTTCCTGTATGTCGTTAGGATCACACCATGTCTCTTTAATCATAAGGCATACCCTCCCGTCCCTCTTCTTACCAGAAAGATGCTTGTTTCTGTCGGCGCAATGTGTGAAGAAACCAGCTGGCTGTACCGACTCCGATAGCGTGTCTTGAGTGAGCCATGTTTCCTTGAAGCAAAGAACGTTACAGTCTCTGATGTTTCTCTGGAATGCTACCCTTGCTCGGATTTCATCAACCTTGTTGTCAAGAGACTGGACATTGGCGAGTAGTATGCTAGGGAATGGTGCACGATGTGCCCGTCTCCGGAGCCTGACCAGAAGACCGCTTCGTTTGCCCCTTTTACGGCAACATTGTTTTGGTTCACCGGCTGGGATCCGATCCATTGTCCTGGGTGGTGGGCAAAACACAGGATCCGCTTCGGGAAAGTCGTATTCGTGGTTGTAATGATGGTGAGTTGACGTTGCTCTTATATTCAGTAGTTCCTCCTGACTATGTAATGAAACCTAAGATTACCTGGGGTACCAATGTAAGAAATAACATTTAAAAAAACAAAATACTACATAGTTTCCTATGAACGTGAAGTGAGGCGGCCATCTCTGTCGGCACACTTCAACAATCAGACATAATTTGCTAACACAGTATTTGTGTTTCGTGAGTCCGCAAGATCAGAAGCAGTAGGGATGACAACGCGTTATATTGACAGGAGCCATAATTCTGTCCTGCTTTAGCATTCAAAATGTAACGAGTACTTTTAGGTGTCAGGGAAAATGTATGGAGTAAAAAGTACATAATTTTCTTTAGGAATGTAGTGGAGTAAAAGTAGAAGTTGTCAAATATAAATGGTAAAGTACAGATACCCAAAAAAACTACTTAAGTAGTACTTAAACTATTTTTACTTAAGTACTTTACACCACTGCATATGCTGTGATAAAATCAATTACCTTTCCTGCTGCTGGATCAGCCGACCTGTGCAAGGCAGCAGAAAGGAAGGGGTGAACCTCTCGCCAAAATCTGTCTAAAATAAGCCTAATGTGTTTTCTATGGTTTGTTGCCCGCCTTTGGGACGATGACTCATGTTTAGATTGGAGACATGATCATCTCATTATATATACATCTCTCTAATAATTCAGGTAGCCTCGGATGCCTCAACATGACAATATTTGTAAAGCCTCACAAGACAGGTAATTTCTGCATTATATATTGTTTCAACAGGCAGATGAGTCAACAGAGGAAACCCCAGCAACGAAACCCATAGTTGGGATCATCTATCCACCTCCTGAGGTCCGAAACATCGTCGACAAGACTGCCAGTTTTGTAGCCAGGTTGGTTTTTCAGTCTCATTCTCAGTCGTGTTTTTATAAAATTGTATGACCTCATATTGCAATGGTCATGCATCCTTTTCCTTCCATTAATTCTCAGGAATGGACCAGAGTTCGAGGCAAGGATCCGTCAGAATGAGATCAACAACCCAAAGTTCAACTTCCTGAACCCCAACGACCCATACCATGCTTACTACCGCCACAAAGTCAATGAATTCAAGGAGGGCAAGGGCCAGGAGCCGTCTGCGGCCGTACCAAAGGTCATGCAGCAGCAGGCCCTGCAGAACTCACAGCAGCTTCCTCAAAAGGTGTGCCTTCCTAGGCATTCGCTGGTTTTTTATCTATCGATTTAGAAATCACTGATTGTCATTACACTGATTACATTGATGCCTAAAAAGAGCTATTCTAAGTTATGGTTTCCTTTACCGGTAGGTGCAGGCCCAGGTGATTCATGAGACAGTGGTGCCAAAGGAGCCTCCACCTGAGTTTGAGTTCATTGCTGACCCTCCTTCAATCTCAGCATTCGACCTGGATGTTGTCAAGCTGACCGCCCAGTTTGTTGCTCGCAACGGGCGCCAGTTCCTCACACAGCTTATGCAGAAAGAACAGCGAAACTACCAGTTTGACTTCCTGCGACCTCAACACAGCCTCTTCAACTACTTCACCAAGCTGGTGGAGCAGTACACTAAGGTACAGCGTCATACCAATTATTCTTGATTGTGGCATATACCTTGTTGAAATATATCATTACATTTTATTTTTATTTTTTTACCTTTATTTAACTAGGCAAGTCAGTTAAGAACAAATTACTAATTTCAATGACGGCCTAGGAACAGTGGGTTAACTGCCTTGTTCAGGGGCAGAACGACAGATTTTTACCTTGTCAGCTCGGGGATTCGATCTTGCACTCTTTCGGATACAAGTCCAACGCTCTAACCACTGGGCTACCTGCCGCCCATCGTATAATAATTTGGCTTGTTTGTAGGATAACATGTCTTCAGCTGGTTGTGTTGTGATGCCCACCTGTGTTTTTCTTGGGTCTTTTCCCACCTAGATTCTGATCCCTCCCAAGGGACTTCTGATAAAGCTGAAAAGAGAGTCTGAGAACCCCAGGGAGGTGCTGGACCAGGTATGTCCTTTAAGCTTTGATGTCGGGTTTGCCCACCATAAGCTCTTGAAATGGCCATAGTCTATAATTCCATGCATTAACAGTTTATCGCCTGGCTTTACCAACAGGTGAGGTACCGTGTTGAATGGGCAAAGTTCCAGGAGCGTGAAAGGAAGAAGGAGGAGGAGGAGCGGGAGAAAGAACGTGTGTCCTACGCCCAGATTGACTGGCATGACTTTGTAGTGGTGGAGACTGTGGACTTTCAGCCTAATGAACAAGGTAGAGAATTTTATTTTATTTATTTTTGATTTCACCTTTATTTAACCAGGTAGGCTAGTTGAGAACAAGTTCTCATTTGCAACTGCGACCTGGCCAAGATAAAGCATAGAAGTGTGAACAGACAACACAGAGTTACACATGGAGTAAACAATTAACAAGTCAATAACACAGTAGAAAAAAAAGAGAGTCTATATACATTGTGTGCAAAAGGCATGAGGAGGTAGGCGAATAATTACAATTTTGCAGATTAACACTGGAGTGATAAATGATCAGATGGTCATGTACAGGTAGAGATATTGGTGTGCAAAAGAGCAGAAAAGTAAATAAATAAAAACAGTATGGGGATGAGGTAGGTAAAAATGGGTGGGCTATTTACCGATAGACTATGTACAGCTGCAGCGATCGGTTAGCTGCTCAGATTTCAAATGTTTGAAGTTGGTGAGGGAGATAAAAGTCTCCAACTTCAGCGATTTTTGCAATTCGTACCAGTCACAGGCAGCAGAGAACTGGAATGAAAGGCGGCCAAATGAGGTGTTGGCTTTAGGGATGATCAGTGAGATACACCTGCTGGAGCGCGTGCTGCGGGTGGGTGTTGCCATCGTGACCAGTGAACTGAGATCAAATCAAATTTATTTATATAGCCCTTCGTACATCAGCTGATATCTCAAAGTGCTGTACAGAAACCCAGCCTAAAACCCCAAACAGCAAGCAATGCAGGTGTAGAAGCACGGTGGCTAGGAAAAACTCCCTAGAAAGGCCAAAACCTAGGAAGAAACCTAGAGAGGAACCAGGCTATGTGGGGTGGCCAGTCCTCTTCTGGCTGTGCCGGGTGGAGATTAAAACAGAACATGGCCAAGATGTTCAAATGTTCATAAATGATCAGCATGTTCGAATAATAAGAAGGCAGAACAGTTGAAACTGGAGCAGCAGCACGGCCAGGTGGACTGGGGACAGCAAGGAGTCATCATGTCAGGTAATCCTGGGGCATGGTCCTAGGGTTCAGGTCCTCCGAGAGAGAGAAGGAGAGAATTAGAGAACGCACACTTAGATTCACATAGGACACCGAATAGGACAGGAGAAGTACTCCAGATATAACAAACTGACCCTAGCCCCCTGACACATAAACTATTGGCAGCATAAATACTGGAGGCTGAGACAGGAGGGGTCAGGAGACACTGTGGACCCATCCGAGGACACCCCCGGACAGGGCCAAACAGGAAGGATATAACCCCACCCACTTTGCCAAAGCACAGCCCCCACACCACTAGAGATAAGGCGGAGCTTTACCTAGCATGGACTTGTAGATGACCTGGAGCCAGTGGGTCTGGCGATGAATATGTAGCGAGGGCCAGCCGACTAGAGCATACAGGTCGCAGTGGTGGGTGGTATAAGGTGCTTTAGTGACAAAACGGATGGCACTGTGATAAACTGCATCCAGTTTGCTGAGTAGAGTGTTGGAAGCTATTTTGTAGATGACATCGCCGAAGTAGAGGATCGGTAGGATAGTCAGTTTTACTAGGGTAAGTTTGGCAGCGTGAGTGAAGGAGGCTTTGTTGCGGAATAGAAAGCCGACTCTAGATTTGATTTTCGATTGGAGATGTTTGATATGAGTCTGGAAGGAGAGTTTACAGTCTAGCCAGACACCTAGGTACTTATAGATGTCCACATATTCAAGGTCGGAACCATCCAGGGTGGTGATGCTAGTCAGGCGTGCGGGTGCAGGCAGCGAACGGTTGAAAAGCATGCATTTGGTTTTACTAGCATTTAAGAGCAGTTGGAGGCCACGGAAGGAGTGTTGTATGGCATTGAAGCTCGTTTGGAGGTTAGATAGCACAGTGTCCAAGGACGGGCCGGAAGTATATAGAATGGTGTCGTCTGCGTAGAGGTGGATCAGGGAATCGTCCGCAGCAAGAACAACATCATTGATATATACAGAGAAAAGAGTCGGCCCGAGAATTGAACCCTGTGGCACCCCCATAGAGACTGCCAGAGGACCGGACAGCATGCCCTCCGATTTGACACACTGAACTCTGTCTGCAAAGTAGTTGGTGAACCAGGCACGGCAGTCATCAGAAATGAACTGTCAGCCAGACAAATTAATATGAATAGATAGTTCATTTTCGGTTCCTGAGAGATTGTTTTCCACCGCCTGTGTCACTGGTTTTGTAATGATGGTGTTATGACTTGTGTTCCAACAGGTCACTTCCCCCCACCCACCACACCTGAGGAGCTGGGAGCTCGCATCCTGACCCAGGAGCGTTATGACAAGTTTGGAGAGAGTGAGGAGGTGGAGATGGAGGTTGAAAGTGAGGATGAGGAGGACGATGAGCGGGAGGAGCGGGATGATGGGCGTCCCACACAGCCTGATCAGGACACACAGCTACAAGACATGGATGAGGTTAGTAGACAGACCTGTTTCAGTATACACACACAACAGTAGGATGTCACTAACTTATTAGCTTATTACTCCAGAGTTACTGATTGAACATGAATGTAATATTACTATTATTCGGAAATAGTGTAATCAATGTAGAGTCACATGAGTCTTTGATGCCTTCTGCCCAGGGTTCTGATGACGAGGAAGATGGCAAGGCACCATTGCCCCCAGACAACCCCATGCCACCCCCACTGCCCCCTACTCCAGACCAGGTCATTATCCGCAAGGACTATGACCCCAAAGGTGAGAGAGATTCCATCATCAGGACCTAAACACCCCTTATGCTAGATGTTTTAATATCATGTATGACAATAAAGGTCAGGAAAATACATGCATGTTCTTCATTTGCCCTTACATTTGTCTTGCCCTGTAGCCTCCAAGCCACAGCCTCCAGCCAAGACTCTGGATGAGTTCCTCATCTCTCCCATCACGGGTGAGAGGATCCAAGCCAGTAAGATGCAGGAGCACATGCGCATTGGGCTACTGGATCCCCGCTGGCTGGAGCAGAGGGACCGGGGCATCAGAGAGAGGCAAATCGAGGACGAGGTTTACGCCCCTGGCATGGACATTGAGAGCAGCCTGAAACAGTTGGCTGAGAGGCGTACTGATATCTTTGGCGTGGAGGAGACAGCCATCGGTAAGAAGATTGGAGAAGAGGAGATCCAGAAGCCTGAGGAGAAGGTGAGTGCAAGTGGAGAGGGAATAGCCATTTGTTTTCTTTTTGTGTAAAATAAATGTCTAAGAGGAATCGATTACTGGTCATGAGGTTATAATCTCTAACTTAATTTCGTTGTCATTATGTGGTCAGAGTTTTTACTTAACGCACCTTCCTTCCTTAGGTGACCTGGGATGGGCACTCTGGCAGCATGGCGCGTACTCAGCAAGCAGCACAGGCCAACATCACCCTACAGGAGCAAATTGAGGCCATTCACAAGGCCAAGGGACTGGTGCAGGAGGATGAAAGCAAAGAGAAGATTGGACCGAGCAAGCCTGAGCTTTACCATCATCATCAATCACCCCTCATCTCCTCTGCCCCCCTTCTGCCCAAACCCAGCCCTCCAATGAACACGATGGCTCGCGCCCCTCCTTCTGCAAGTTGCTTTCTTGTTCAATAGAATTGTTAAAGCATTTATTTGATGTAACATTAATTTGTCAATATATAAGGTTGACTGTCTATTCTTCCTTGTGAATCATGCAGATGCTGCCCCCTGTACGCACCACTCTCCTGTCAGCTGTGCCTGTGATTCCACGGCCCCCCATGGCCCCTGTGCAGATGCGCCTGGCCCCAGGGCAGGTTCTAACACCCATGCCTCCCATGATGCATGCTCCCCGCATCAACGTGGTACCCATGCCCCAACCACCTCACATGATGGCCCCCAGACCACCCCCCATGGTGGTACCAACTTGTAAGAGATCCATTGCTATACTATTCCCACAGTGTTAAATACTTTGAAATCCAATGAATGACTTCAGAAATATGCAGTGCAACAAATTACTTTATTTACTATTTTTAAGCATGTTATTGATAGATTGACTGATTTAAAATCTTCTTTCCTGTCCAGCATTTGTCCCTGCCCCTCCTGTCCCGCAGCCCCCCCGCCCTGACCCTCAGCCACCTTCCCACCCACCCCCACGCCATGATGATGAGCCTGTCACCAAGAAGATGAAGACAGAGGACAACCTTATACCAGAGGAGGATTTCCTCCGCATATACAAGGTTTGTTGGCCTATTAAATATCATGGACTAATGGCAAAATGCGGTAGTGTGAATGATCCACGGCTGTATTTTCATATGCCATGTTGGTCATCCTATGCTTGCTGTTGGTAGTTCTGTATATTGACATGTAAAGGTTATTCTACTGTATATTATTTTATAGGGTTCAGTGTCGGTCAAAGTACAAGTTCCCAACATGCAGGACAAGACGGAATGGAAGCTAAGTGGACAAGCGCTCAACTTCACTGTCCCACTCACAGATCAGGTATGTTAGTAGTTCACCTACCATTCCACTCTCCCTTTTACCAATACAGTATATATTCTCATGAGTGCACGTCCATGAAGTCAAATTTTCTGGAATATTTCACATTTCTGAACTTCCCATTCTATCTCACCACAGGTATCTGTTATTAAAGTCAAAATCCATGAAGCCACTGGCATGCCAGCTGGAAAACAAAAGCTACAGTATGAGGTAAGCATTGTTGTTTCCATTTCAATAATTGTATGTGTAAATATAAACTGACATGACTGGTTATCATTGGAGTCATTTACATCTATCACTTCTATTACAGGGAATTTTCATCAAAGATTCCAACTCGCTGGCCTACTACAACATGAACAACGGTTCAGTCATACACCTGGCACTGAAGGAGAGAGGTGGAAGAAAGAAGTGAACATCCCCTCAACAGGTTTCTCTGCCATACACAGCCAGTTTGCGACATTTTGTCATTTACCGAAAAATTGGGGTAAATGAGCAACTTTATCAGAGCAGCTCTTTCAAATTATTTATGTCCTTTGTTGGTCATACCAATTGTAAAGAATGCTTGAGGCGTAGTCTATAAATGACCTATAATTAGTTTTGGTTTCGTATTTTAAGCGTTGATTATTTTCTAAATGTTAATTGTATTGTTTAAGGGGATTGTATGCATGCAGGTGGTTTCTGTCCAGATTTTCCAGCCCATGTCAGTCCATCAAATAAAGTAATAAAATGTTACCATTATGTCATTTGAGTGGGTTCAGTATTTTGAATGTGGGCATACTGTCATGGTGTGCAACTGGGATATGCAGCTCAAAATATTGAGTAAGCAGATGTTCAAGAGAGTGAGGCAGCTGATGTGACTACCAATGGGGAACGCAAGTTGCAACCACTGCGCTAGATGAGAGCGCAGGCAGGACATCCGAACTTCTCAACTTGCCTTGACAAGGAAACAGAATACATGGACCAGGAGGAAGGAAGGAACGACACAAACTGTCTTTTAGCTTGCTTCACCAACATGACATAACCAACAAATGCACATTTGTGGTGAATTGTGCTACCTAGTTAGCTAGCTGGCTAACTTTCTAGCTAAATAATTCATTGCCACATTACAAGCTAGCTAGGCTAGCCAGATTCGTTTACGATCATTAACGCGCACACGGCAGCTAGCTGATGTTACTGTCTGAAAAGGCTGGGACGTCAACATCACACGGGAAAACGTGCGGTGTTTACTAACATTTTGCTCGCTCAGAATTTTAATAACTAGATGAATTAGCTAGCTAGCTAGCTACATACCAGACGATAGCTAGTCCTGACAGCTATCGTTAGCTAGCTACGTATTCCATGGCATCAGTTTTGTTTGTAAACGTTCGCCTGGTTACATACTGTTGGTTGTGACCGTGCCAAAGAAATAGATGTATTATTGAAAGAATCATGGCTAAAATAGAGAATGGTCGCCAGTCGGCCGACTCGAGAAGTATCAGGACCATTAGTAGCAGTCATATGGACGACGAGAGCTCCCTTGGCTCAGACTCCGAGATGAACGGCTTTACCAACGACAGGCACACTGATAAATATGGATTTATTGGAGGGGCGCAACAGTATTCAGAAGAATCGTAAGTAACGTTGGTGTTCTGCTCACATTGCCCCATATAATTTGTAAGCTTGCACACTCCTATAGTTACTTGGGTGTGTGAAATGTGACTACATCAAATGTGTGTTTTTAAAGGGTTGTCTCTTCTCTAGTCCCATCTATGGAAAAAGGCATGCCTCCAGTATCAACCTCCCAATTAATGTGAATGGGGCCATTTGGGGTGTACTTGGCATAAACGCACTGTTCTTACCGAATGTGACTTATTTCTCTAAGTTGTTTAAATACCCTGTACTATTTTAAGATATGTGAGCCAATTTACTCAAACTGCGGACTAGCATAAAGTCTCTGTAAGCAGAGACCCTCCCTTGAAGCCACCAGTCTGTGCTGAAGTTCTAGGAAGGCCCCTGTTTGTTTACATACAGTGTTTGGTCTTGCCTAGGATGATAAGAACCGAACACCCTGAAAGGGGGAACTGAGAATAAACCTTTAGGTGTGAAGGGCGACGCTGACCAGCTTTGTCATCTTAGTCTCCTTTCCTGTTCATCTCCCTCTTTTGTGGTGTCTTTGAATCACAATGCCTTATGGACACTGACATCATATTAACTTTTGGACTATGCAGCTGACAGCATGGGGACTCAAAAGCTCCCTGTCATGATTGGAGGGACACCAGGCTTTGTTTTCCTGAGCACATTCTTCCTTGTACACTTGGTTCAGCACATGTTTTTCATGACTTTGACGTCTCTTTTCTTTTAATAGTTAGCTTACATTAAGTTTAAGTCTTAGGATGTACAATTACACATTGATTTTCTCAATGCACCCTTCTCCTTCCAAATAATTTAATATGTCAACAATATGTATTTTATTCCAATTTCCTCTTTTATGGTTTTGCCAGAGGCAACAAGAGGTACATCTCTCTAATTGTGAGAAGTCTTTGTTCTTGTGCTTATGTCCATGCCCTGCAGTGTAGCACACTGCAAATGGAAGGAATGAGGGAAATTTGTGCAAGCACTATCTGTCTGGGAGCTTCCTGTGTTCTGTAGTGTTGGCTGGCCTTGTGCCACATCTCTGGTGCCCCATTGTTGGAGTGCCTCTTCTGGCTCATGCTTTTATAGGAAGTGGGAGACAAAGATTTTTTTCTATGTGATGAACAAAATTCTACTTAAGTACAGCAGAGTCTATTTATTTTCATTTGTGTAAGGTGGTAGGCAAACTGGCAAAGGAAGATACAAATATTTATCTTAGCTTTGGGGATTGGAGTGAATAGAATTACTGCTAGAATCCTTAATTGAAACAATAGGAAAGCGTTTCCCACCCTCATTTTTCTGAAAAGGGAAGAGATGGGGCTGGAGAAATGTAACCGCTCTCAAATTCATAGACAATACATGTGATATCATGTCCAGTCCTTGTATCCATAGCTCTGTTTTTACCAGGCTTTGAAGCTAAACAGTTCTTGTTTAAATTTGACTTTGTTTACTAACATTTGGGTAAACTATTTTGTGTTCTGATGAGGTACTACAGTTGAACTGAGCACATGAGGCATTTCTATGTTATATTCTTCAAGAATCAATGGGTATAGATCAATCATTCAGAAGACAAAAAATGGATGCAGCAACTAAGGCTTCTGGCTTTAAGAGGAAAGAGGGTTGTCCAAATTTAATGGCCTCTCTTTGAAGACTTCTTATATCCCATGATTACAAGGTTGTGCTGATGATTACATCCTGCTTGAGCGCCATCATGCCAAGCTATAAGAAAACGTTAGGCCTATATATTTTCTCATGCTCAGTTCCATTTCTTGGATGGAGGCATGGAGCCAAACTTACCACATTATAGCATTACCTAATCTCTTTTCTGGTTCTGCACAAGGCCCACCCTGCCTGCGTACGTAGAGGGAAAATCAAATGCCTCTCAGATACCTGTTTTACCCTTTCCTCCCGCTGAATTTCTTATCTTTAATTCTTCAAAACCTGTTTATTTGCATTCTAGTTCTACACCTTTTTTTTTATAAAACAATTTGAAACTCTAGAAAGCTATAACAGATTTTTATCAAATGAATTCTATCATTTTGCTTAGATTTAGGAAGTTCTAACACTTCCTCCTTGTTCTTCTGTCTCTCCCTCAGGGCTCAGGATGTCCCTCCAGAGGTGCTGAGGCAGCGAGAGGTCAAGTGGCTAGACATGCTGAGCAACTGGGACAAATGGATGGTCAAGAGACACAAAAAGGTCAGAGTTGCTGAGAGTTGGAACATTCATAGGGCTGACACAACTTAATTTGTTGCCGTGTCTAGACTGTTGTGACAGTGTCTCTTACCATCTGGTGGTCTTAATTACTCCTCAAACGATCCTAAATCAGTTCTTTCACACTATGTGGCAACTCCTTATTATGTTATTAGCCAACCAGGGTCTAGTTAGTTCTTGCATCTTGATAGCACTCTGCCCTGGTTTTGTAAATATAAGTATTGCTTCCATGCCATCCTCTGTCCAGGCATGTTGGGGGTTTGGGCTGTATTGTAATGGCTGCTACAGCACAGTTACTGTTAGAACAACAACACTGTTTGTGTTCCCTAATAATTCAGACAAGCCAGTGATTAACCTGCATGTCAGACACTGACTTGTTTGTTCCCCAGTAAACTTTAATGGTTGGAAGAAGTGTAACGCTTTGGATAGTTTCCTTCATGGAGGTTGTTCAGGGCTTTGGCTTCTCAGGCCGGTTGGTTTCCACCTCAAGTTGCCTAGCCAGTTCTACCCGTGTGTCTAACGTTAACTATTAAACTTCAGCCTAATCGCCATTCCATGAGTCAGCAGCAGGGCATAACACAACCCATCCCTTTATTTCCCTCACCGACTCCATGTTGGAACACGTGACCGAGCAAGACTCTGGGTGGGGGTAACATCACATGACCCATCCATGTAACAAAGTTATGGTGGAGCTTGCAGGTTTCACAGCGACTAGCTTGTTCTCACTGCAAACTCAAGTATGCCTTGGTTAAGGGTATTACCACATGAATCGCACTGAAGTGCACGCACTTAAATAAACACAAAAATGATCTGTAAGCAATGTTTCCTCTGGCTGCTATGCTGGTTGATCCCAGAGTTCACTCAGGAGTCATAGTGTCTCTGTTTCCCCTTCTCTACTTTGTTGTTCCATGACTTCCTCCAATGGCTGTTCATACTCTTCTGGAAAGAGTGGCAGTAGCTTATGATCTCTGTAAAAAGAAATGGACTGAGTAGAAGTGTGAATGAGTTATTCAACTGAACTCATAGAGGATTGTATAGGTCCAACGGCTTGTATTGTTTCCATGATTACAGGGTCCCTCCAGTTCAGTCAACGATACTGACTCTATAATGCTCTAGTATAACAACTCTCTTGTAATGCAGCTGGATTTTTACTGGAACAATCTTTGGTTGGTAATAAATACATTTCTCTGTCTCTTTAACAGGTGAGACTGCGGTGCCAGAAAGGAATCCCACCCTCACTGCGAGGCCGTGCTTGGCTCTACCTGTCAGGAGGAAAAGTGAAGAGGGAACAGAACCGGGGGAAGTTCGAGGTTGGTTATGTTCTTTCTCTTGCTCACGCTCTCTGTTTGTTTTTCCTGTGTGGGACTGAGGTTGATTCTCCCTAGTGTTGTTTCAGGAGCTGGACAGTCAGGCTGGAGACCCAAAAGAGCTGGATGTGATTGAGAAAGACCTGCACAGACAGTTCCCCTTCCATGAGATGTTTGTATCACGAGGGGGCCACGGGTTAGTTGTCTCACACAATAGGATCGTTTATCCTCACTCAGGGACTAATGTTTGACATTTAGTCTTGTCTGACCTTTGTCCTTGTGTGTGTTCATTGCTGTGTTCATGGGTTTGTGTGTGTGTTTGTTTACCCACACAGACAGAAGGACCTGTTCCGTGTTCTGAAGGCCTACACGCTGTACAGGCCAGAGGAGGGCTACTGTCAAGCCCAGGCCCCCATTGCTGCTGTGCTGCTCATGCACATGCCTGCTGAGGTGAGCCCTGTGCCTCTTGTACTCTGAACTGTGGTTCTCTCACAATGACTCCCTGACCTGTGGTTTAGCTAAGTGAATACTGCTCTCGACCAGCTTCCTTCCTTTTGTGACCCTAGTTACAATGGAATTGTTTATGTACGCTACACCTATAGCTAGCCTGCCGTAACTTTGTGCTTTAGTTTTGTTTCCCTCTAAAGGTATGGTTCCAGTCACAATTTCCTAACACCATCATCTGTATGTTTTTCCACAGGATGCATTCTGGGGGCTGGTCCAAATTTGTGAGAAGTACCTCCCTGGATACTACAGTGCAGGGCTGGTAAGACATGTACCCTTCACTAATGCACTACCAGATAAGGCCCATAGAGTAAGGTAGACCACACAATGTGTTTTGTTCTCCTGTCAGTATGAAACTACGTACTTCTCTCTCCTCTGTCCCTGCAGGAGGCCATCCAGTTAGATGGAGAGATCCTGTATGCTTTGACGCGGCGTGTCTCCCCCATAACCTACCGCCACCTGGAGAAACATAAAATAGAGCCCATTCTCTACATGACAGAGTGGTTCATGTGTGCCTTCTCCCGCACCCTGCCCTGGGCCTCAGTTCTCCGTGTCTGGGACATGTTCCTCTGTGACGGTTCGTTAGTTGCAGAAACTCCCACACAAACATCTGTCTTGGATTCATTCAGTTACAACCTCAAATTTATACACTGGAGATCGGCACTATTGTTGATCACCCATTGAGATAATCAGTAAAGTTCCGGTGATGCTTGCAATTGTGGATGTTAAACTCTGGCTTCATCCCTCATGTCCAGTTAGTGACTGTGTGACCTATTACCCCTCCCCAGGTGTGAAGATAATTTTCCGGGTGGGCCTGGTGCTGCTGAAGTGCATGCTGGGTACCCGTGAGAAGCTGAATGCGTGTCAGGGCCAGTATGAGACCATGGAGCTGCTGAGGGCCATAGAGCCACGCTACATGCAGGAGGGCTTCCTCGTCCGGGAGGTAAGGGCTTCCTCGTCCGGGGAGGTAAGGGCTTCCTCGTCCGGGGAGGTAAGGGCTTCCTCGTCCGGGGAGGTAAGGGCTTCCTCGTCCGGGGAGGTAAGGGCTTCCTCGTCCGGGGAGGTAAGGGCTTCCTCGTCCGGGGAGGTAAGGGCTTCCTCGTCCGGGGAGGTAAGGGCTTCCTCGTCCGGGGAGGTAAGGGCTTCACTAGCAGGGAGTCAACGATAATAGAGATACACAGGACTTACACAATAATAAACACCGGAGAAGTATCGTCTTCAAGCACACTGAAATGCATCTAGCTGCTGAGTCCGGTTTTATAGAGATTAGAATGACACCCCTATTTTACCCAGAGTGGAAATATCATCTGTGCCTGGCTAAAGAGAACAATGGCTGTTCAGAAATGTAGAGTTCAGAGTGGAAGTTAAAGTGATTCACAGTTCTGACTGGTCAGTGTCTAGTCCCTCCCTGGCTTTGTGTGGGTGTCTCTTCACTTTGACAATAGCCTCTCTGATAGTGTTGACCATCCTCACTGTGAGTGACTATGAAGCTCCTTTAGCCTCAGACAGTTTGACATTTACTAACAAGATTAAGATAAGGACTGGAATGTCTCACCACCTAACAAACCTTTTCTCCTCTTGGCCATTAGCACTATACTTTTTGAATCACATTTCCTACAAGATAGCCTAAACCAATTGAGTATTTTCGTACATAAGTTTCCCAGCGTACTGCATGCCTATAATCTATCAGTGACCAGCAGTAACCTCTCTCTCTTTCTTCTCCTCCCTCAGGTTCTGGATGTGCCCATCTCAGAGCGGGACGTTGAGAGCGAGCACCATGTTCAGCTGAAGCGCTGGAGGAAGAACCGCGGTGAGCTGCACTGGAAGTCTCCTCCCAGAATGCACGGTGCCAGGGCTATCATGGCTTCGGAGCCTCCCAGTCGCCAGGACCTTCGTCAGAACCCCACCATCATCGTCGAGTCGCCCCTGCCTGCCCCTCAGCTGCAGAAGAGAGAGAAGAAGGGCAAAGAGGAGAAGAAGAGCATTAAGAAAGGAAGTATGAAGAAAACCCCTCCTGTCACGGAGATCCCCAACCCTTATAATTTACCTGGTGACCCTAAGCTTCCACTCAGAGATCCTCTGCTTCCACTCAGAGATCCTCTGCTTCCACTCAGAGATCCTCTGCTTCCACTCAGAGATCCTCTGCCTCAGCTTCCACTCAGAGATCCTCAGCCTACTCTGAGAGACTCACCAGCACAGAAGCCCCTCGTCAATGACACACCCCTCCCAAACACACTTAAAGACTCTCACCTTCCCCAACAACCAGCCCTTAATGACCAACCAGTCTTTAACGACCAGTCTCTTCTCAAAGAGTCGCCCCTCCAGATGTCCAGACAGAGCCTGAGTAGCACAGAGGCAGATCATCAGGACACATACCTGTAGCTCTCGCTGTGGGCAGAAGGTGGAACTGCATGTGTGAAACTGGGCCTGATGGTGAGTGAGAAGAACTGGAACATCCCCTGTTTTATCCTGGACAGTTCTCATTCACTCACTCACTCACTCTCAGGCCCTCTGCATGCCAACCAAGCCCTCTGTCTCTTTATCAGGCACTAGCACAGCTCAGCCATATACCAGCAACTGGGTGTACCATGGCTAATGTCACTGCAGCCCAACTATGGGCGACAATTGTATATTTTTCATATGATTTTATTCTGCCTGCTTTTAAGACACTGTATTGCCTAGAGCAAGCACACAGTCAGCAGCATACACTAATGCATCACTGCCAAGTGTTATAATACTTTCATCCTTATGTTACCTCTTCATGCTTCTTCACTCTGACTGTTACTGATGTGCAAGGGAGATAGTGTTCTGTGTGCAAGGGAGATGGTGTTCTGTGTGCAAGGGAGATGGTGTTCTTTGTGCAGAGGAGATGGTGTTCTTTGTGCAGAGGAGATGGTGTTCTTTGTGCAAGGGAGATGGTGTTCTTTGTGCAAGGGAGATGGTGTTCTTTGTGCAAGGGAGATGGTGTTCTTTGTGCAAGGGAGATGGTGTTCTTTGTGCAAGGGAGATGGTGTTCTTTGTGCAAGGGAGATGGTGTTCTTTGTGCAAGGGAGATGGTGTTCTTTGTGCAACGGAGACATGCTATTGATTTATTGGTTGTGTAGTTGTATACAAAACAATCATCACCTAATAGACTATCTGATTCTAGGGTTTAACAAGAGACTTGATTAAATCAAACTGCCTTCATTCACACAAAATGGGAGTGTTTAAAAAAATATATATATATATATTCATTCAAATCTCCCAACCACCTGTGGTTTGTAGGTAATAGAAATTGGAAATATAAACTTTTTTTAAACTAAGCTATACTACTATTGATACTTTTAAAATTTAATGTAAACACTTGCCATTTCATTTTGATTAATGCCTAAGAAAGAGCTGGGTATATATTGTTTCAAGTCAGGTTGGTTGAGTCAAATTCCCAGTTGGCCTTATCGATAAGTAAAGAGCTTCCATCCTTCACCACCAGAGAGCAGTCTTGGTGTGTTTTCCTGTATATTCTGTTATCCCAGCTGCTAACTTCCCCTTCCTAAAAAGGAACTCCGAGCACTCTTGTCTCGAATTTACACTCATTACATGTCAATTCCATACTTAAAGGAACTTGCGAGCTTGTTTTACTATACAGTAAAAGGTGACGTATGACATGTGCCTTGTACAACTTGTGTATAAATCTTCGACCCCTGTGGCTATCTATTGTCCCTGCCAGGTGGTAATGGACCTGATGTCTGGAGACCAGACACAAACCTCACTGTGCCAGGCAATTCCAGTTACTATGTAGCATTTAACTCATTTAAGGTATGCAAGAAAGAGAGAGGACTGGACATTCCTCACAATGATTTGACACATTCCTGCCCTTGGGTTTCTTAAAAGCCTATATGTCTTGTATGTCTTGTATGTCTTGCATGCTACATGTACAGTATTCATGCATGTTCATATTTCATAGCAGTTAGCTGGATTGTTCCACCAATTCGGTGCCTTTTGAAAGTAACTTGGTCAACCTAATTTGATTTCACCTCATTTTAACATTGTCATTAAAAGCACTTTTCTTTTTCTTTTTTCACTTTACCCTCTCGAGGTTAAATAATAATAATAAAAAGACTAAGTGCCAAATAAAGTAACAAGGTTGACTATAACAAGGTTGACTATAACAAGGTTGACTATAACAAGGTTGACTATAACAAGGTTGACTATAACAAGGTTGGTGATTTAATCTTAAATACCCTTGTGAATCTTCAAAATTACTTTGTCAAAGCAACAAAATAACTTTACAATGATGGTGAAAATGTTAGGGTTAAGTGGGTTAAAAATCTTCCTAGAAGTCAGACGGTGCACGGAGGAGCATGTCAACATGCTGAATTTATTTCATTATCTATGTGGTCTTTATTAAAGGGCACTTCATTCAATATAACTCACTGTTAAAATTCAATATTGGTGCACAATTTCTACTTAAAATATCAATGGGACGCAAAAGGCACTCTTTGTGGAACGGCCCGGCTGTATAGTGCTAACCTCTGCTCCTCTGCACAGGTGCTGGATGATGTGGACCTTGCAGGCTAGATACTTTTGTATATATAGTGTTTGTGGACGTGTGTGGATTCGGACATTACAACCACATCCATTGCTGACAGGTGTATAAAATTGGGCACACCGCCATGCACTCTCCAAAGACATACATTGGCCTTACTGAAGAGCTCAGTAACTTTCAATATGGCGCCATCATGGGATGCCACCTTTCCAACAAGTTAGTTGGTCAAATTTCTGCCCTGCTAGAGCTGCCCTGGTCAACTGTAAGTGCTGTTATTGTGAAGTGGAAATGTCGAGGAGCAACAACTGCTCAGCCATGAAGACGTAGGCCACACAAGCTCACAGGACGGGACCGCTAAAGCACGTAGCGCGTAAAAATTGTCTGTCCTTGGTTGCAACACTCACTACTGAGTTCCAAACTACCTCTGGAAGCAACGTCAGCACAAGAATGATTCGTCAGGAGCTTCATGAAATGGGTTTCCACAGCCGCACACAAGTCTAAGGTCACCCTTCTCAATGCCAAGCTTCTCCTGGAGTGGTGTAAAGCTCTCCGCCATTAGACTCTGGAGCAGTGGAAACGCATTCTCTGGAGGGATGAATCACGCTTCACCATCTGGCTGTCCAACAGACGAATCTGGGTTTGGCGGATGCCAGGAGAACGCTACCTACCCCAATGCATAGTGCCAACTGTAAAGTTTGGTGGAGGATGAATAATGGTCTGGTGCTGTTTTTCATGATTGGGACTAGGCCCCTTAGTTCCAGTGAAGGGAAATCTTAACGGAACATTCTAGACAATTCTTTGCTTCCAACTTTGTGGCAACAGTTTGGGGAAGGCTTCCTGTTTCAGAATGGCAGTGCCCCATGCACAAAGTGAGGTCCATGCAAAAATGGTTTGTCGAGATCGGTGTAGAAGAACTTGACTGACCTGTACAGAGCTCTGACCTCAACCCCATCGAACACCTTTGAGACTAATTGGAATGCCGACTGCGAGCCAGGTCTAATCGCCCAACATCAGTGCCCGACCTCACTTATGCTCTTGTGGCAGAATGGAAGCAAGTCCGTGCAGCAATGTTCCAACATCTAGTGGAAAGCCTTCCCAGAAGAGTGGAGGATGTTATAGCAGCAAAGGGGGGACCAACTCCATATTCATGCCTGTGATTTTGTAATGAAATGTTTGAGGATCAGGTGTCCAAATACTTTTGGTCATGTAGTGTGGCTCTGTAAAGACATGGATCAGCTTATTGCTACACTGAGTGACAGGTCCAGATATATGGTGATCAAAACCAAATAACAATGTGATAAGGATCATCGGATTGATCCATTGCCTGTTGGATGCTTAGCCTTACTTGTTGCATACCGGCGAAGGGAATACTTTTGGGATATCTTGGAGTTTTCATCTTTTGGGATAACGTTGAAGCCTTTCCATTTAAAAATGTTATATTCATTTGGGAAAATCATGAGGCCTGTTGGGATAAAGATCAGG